>NC_142517.1:208689062-208993125 GCF_057876585.1 Rhinolophus sinicus
GATGTTTAAGAATTACCATCAACTCTTGTGAGCCAAAGAGAGAGAAACATGCTCCAAACCTCACACCTTTGCCCCTCCCCAAACCTGTTCTTTCATTGGCTCAAATCGCCAATGAAAAATCAGGCCACAACACTTACTTCCTCCCCATCTTTTGCCAACCATCTCTCCCCCAGACCTACGTCATGAGTACGGTTCACCTCCTAAATGTTTCTGGAACATTCATCCCCACCTCCCTCTGCTACACCTTAGCTGAAGGGCTGCCCCACGATTTTCCTCCCAACATGGTGCCATCACAGCCAGATCTCAAAACCCCCAATGTAATACCCTGCTGGAAATGACCCGATATTTCAATATGGTCCACTGAAACAAATCCAAACTCCCTGGTTTGGCATATCCACAACCCTCCTTGTTCTAGACTCTTTCTTCTTCCCTGGCTTTCCTCTGGGGGAGTGTTGCCTCCGCCTCCTCATACCCTAGAAGCAGTGGAGGACAGCTTGCCCTCCTCAAACACACACCAAGCTCTGTCGGTGCCCCAGGGCCTTGGCACATGTCACTCTCCAAACCCACAGCTTCACCCCTTCCCTGTCCACCTAATAAGCAGTCCTTTCTCCAGAGGCCTCAGGGCCATGTTTCCATGCCACCATTCATGAATGTTTGCCGTATGTGGCACAGGGGACTCCTGGGCCAGAAATGGCCTCATGAGCTGCCACCTCAACACTTGCTGAGTGCTGCCAAGGGAAACGTCAGGGGAACCACACCCCTGATGACAAACTATCCCGGTTGGCCTGGCCTGGCCCCATTTTAGCAATGAAAGTCTCGTGTCCCAGGAAATGTTGGTCACCTTAAACCTTGCTGGGGGTCCGACAAGGGCGACTCAGAAGAAAAGTGGGTGTTAAATGGAACATGTGACAGGAGGACGGGGAGAAGCTTCCAGTCGGATGGAAGTGCCTGAGTGAAGGCAGGAGCGGGGCTGCACATAGCAGATCCCGGTCTGGCTGGGGTGAGCCCAGCCTTTCTGGAATAACCCCTGCTCCCATCACCACACCTACCTCCCTGAAATCATCCTCCTCTCCTCTGAGGCCCTGTGAACCACAGGCCTCCATCAAACATAACACACACATAGTTCACGACACTTTGTTTACTTATTACTTCATTTGTTGTCTTTACCAATTTTTCTATAAGTGACTTCGGGCTGGAGACCAGTATCCAGTCCCGTGTCCAGGGTCAGTAGCAGGCATGTGGTACATATTTGAGGAGTAGGTGACACTTCGAGGTACTTGCTTGTGCCCAGGGCACCTTTCAGGCACCAGTGAATTCAAACCATACCAAAGTAAAACCATTTTTACAAGACTGGCCGAGGGCAGTAATCACAGCGAGGCCAGTGGCCAAGCCTCCCTGGACAGCAGAATGGCAGGAGACACCGAGAACCAAGAGCATTTAGAGACAAACAATGTCTGAGATAAGAAAACTATAATGGATGTAATCTTTGAGTAAGATTCTAGATCAGACTGAGACGCATGGGGCTTTGTTCTGCCTTTTTACTGTCATTGACTCCAAGTCCCGGGAGGACACAGACTGTGTTGGTCTCAGTCATCACTGTGCCCTGAACGTACCTGAGCGCCCGGCCCTGAGCAGGTTTGCTCAGCCTTTTCGCCCTGAAGCCACTTCAGCAAAGCCTCGCTGCTCAAAGTGTGGCCATCTTGGCTCCATGCCTTCTGGGACTCTGCCCCAGATGCACTGAGTCAAAATCTGCATTTTACAAGGTTTCCGTATGATGCCTGTTAACTGTTTTAAAGGATTGCGTGGAGCCAGTGACCCTGCTTGGCTATAAGAACTAATTAGACTTGAGGTCTTGCCCACCTGAAAGGCTTTTTGTTGTTGTTAATCTTTGAACACCTTGCTCAGACATTCTTCTTATGGGGAACTCCCCAGACATCACCCCTTTTGCCATCAGCGGTGATCACTCCATCTGCCAACCTGCCCCCGTTCTCCCTTCTGTTGAGACATTTATCACGTTGCAACATAATTTGCTTTGCGTGCCTGACTCGCCCACCAGGTGGGTCAACCAGAAGTCCTTGAGATAAGAGAAGGAATCTTATTTATCTCTGCATTCCAGGTCTGTTCACATGCTGACGTGACGAGTGATTTGTCTAGTGGGTGCCCAGCCTGGGGGCTCTCTCTCTGAGCCCCTCATTCTGGAATCCCAAAGTTTACCAAGGCAAGCTTTCCTCCCTTCCCTCTTCCCGCTCGCCTCTTTCTTTATATGACCTCGCTACCAACATTACCTGGGTACCATCATGATTAGACGGAAAAGATGTTCAAAATGAAGGAAATTCCCAAGGCGGTTCATGAAGGGAAGGCAGCAGAGAATGCATGGCATTTTCATGGCCTCCAGGATTTTATGGCCTCTCCTAGACCACAAGGAGGCTGGCCTCTCTAATCCAGGAGTTGTGTTGTCTCATCCATGTAGACTGCTGAGAGTGTCATAACAAAATCTAGGGATTCAAATAGGACATGTGACATAAGTTTCGCTGTTCTTGCCGTGGTCTCTGAGTAGATTGGTGTCATTAGCTTAGACTATAAGTGACTTGCGGACACAGACTCTGCCTCAGACATCTGTGTGTGCTTGGCACTTGGCACAGCGCTCAGCTCAGCAGGTGGACACGTGGCTCAGCTCAAGTCCAGCTCTCGGTGTGCCTTCCAGCAAACCACCCAACCTACGCGGCAGGTGCACTGTCTGTGACATGAGGGGACCCGGCTAAAGGAGCTCCATCACCAATGCTGACGTCGTGTACCATGGACAGCACCAGAAATAAAGTCAGAATTACGAGCATCTTTGATCTGCTCACTTCTTCTGCCTGAAGTGCAGGTGAAATTGTGGCAACTTCATCTACTTCTGTAGGATATGGAAATTTTACTAACGGAAGTGTGACGATAATCACCGAATAACTATTGTTCTTACTGGTTGGGGTTTATTATAAGCAGTCCACAAGTTCAAAAGGAAAGCCTCTACGAAAAGTAAAACAGAAAAGATCTTAGTAAATTCATCATCCAACAATGCTGAGGAGATATATGTTTTAACCCCCCCTTAACAATGTCCCCAAAATGCCTTTTCTAACTAATCCCGTTATAATAAAGTAATTTTTTAAAAGATTTTTATTGGGGAAGGGGAACAGGACTTTTATTAGGGAACAGTGTGTACTTCCAGGGCTTTTTCTAAGTCAAGTTGTTGTCCTTTCAATCTTAGTTGCGGAGGGCGCAGCTCAGCTCCAGTTCCAGTGGCCATTGTCACATGGCAAACTTGTGGTTGAGAGCCTGCGCTCAAACCAACTGAGCCATCTGGCCACCCGGGAGCTGAGCGGCAGCTCACTGACTTCATTCTAGTTGCGGAGGGTGCAGCTCACTGGCCCATGTGGGAATTGAACCGGCAGCCCCGTTGCCCAGTGCTCTAACCAACTGAGCCACCTGTCCGTCCCTAAGGTAATTTTTTTATAGCCCAAAAAATACACAAACGTGATTATGCCACAAAATTAGCTAGGGAGCTTTTGTTTTGTTTTTAAATACAATCGTATGTAAAGTGTCAGCTAATACATACAGAATCTTTGTGTGAGTTACAGATCCTAAAAATGTCCCTTCTTCTGGTGCAGCCCTGAGCCAGGGCACGTGATGGGCAAGCTGACTGTGGCCTGGATGTCAGCCCCTCTTGGTTCCCAGGTGCCTTTCCAGGTGCCGTGTGCAAACTTCACAGCTGCTCCTGACTTCCTTCCGCAGCAGGTCCCAGCTCGGCGGGCTTGGATGAAGCTTCAGATACAGAGTTTTAGCCCATCCCCAGGTGAGTTGAATGCACAGGCGTACTTGAGAACCACTGCTTTATTATGCACTCACTCGGCGATTCTGTGTACAATGTTCCTTTCCATTTAGTCACTGATCTGATAGCTTCCTAGTAGCTCCCACATGTGGGAGAAGACGAGTGTGGCTTTTGGTGGAAGATATGATTTGAAAATGCACTTCTGAAAAAGGAACCCTCATACACTGTTGGTGGGAATGCAGACTGGTGCAGCCGCTATGGAAGGCAGTGTGGAGGTTCCTCAAAGAATTACGAATAGAATTGCCATATGACCCAGCAATCCCTCTCCTGGGTATCTACCCAAAAAATCTGAAAACATTTAGAGATAAAGACACGTGTGCTCCAATGTTCATTGCAGCTTTGTTTACGGTGGCCAAGACATGGAAACAACCAAAATGTCCTTCGATAGATGAATGGATAAAGAAGTTGTGGTATATATACACAATGGAATACTATTCGGCGGTAAGAAAAGATAATATAGGAACATTTGTGACAACATGGATGGATCTTGAGAGAGTAATGCTGAGCGAAACAAGTCAGACAGAAAAAGCAGAGAACCATGTGATTTCACTGATATGTGGTATATAAACCAAAAACAACAAAAGAACAAGACAAACAAATGAGAAACAGAAACTCATAGACACAGACAATAGTTTAGTGGTTGCCAGAGGGTAACGGGGGCGGGGGGTGGGGGGTGGGAGATGAGGGTAAGGGGGATCGAATATATGGTGATGGAAGGAGAACTGACTCTGGGTGATGAACACACAATGGGATTTATAGATGATGTAATACAGAATTGTACACCTGAAATCTATGTAATTTTACTAACAATTGTCACCCCAATAAATTTAATAAAATTAAAAAAAAAAAAATGCACTTCTGTGTTGTACAAAATACCTCTTGAGCCATTGTTGTGGCTGAGAAGCCCCATGTGGGTCTCGGAGGAACCGGACTCTGATAGGAATCTCAGTGAAGGAGCCTGGCGTCAGCACGCCCGCCAAGCCCTGGGCAGGAGCCCCTCTCTGCTCGTCAGCACAACTCCTGCTGTGCCCTGCTTTGCACCTGTCTCTCTGCCCCGGTGCTCACCTGGTGACAGCTAAAGTGCAGTCTTGTGAGCAGAAACCGTCCCTAAGCATATGTGCCTCTCTGCCTTCATAAAAGAAATTCCATGAAAAACGGTGGCCTGCTCTGACAGCAGAAATGTCAGCAGCTGAGCCCTTGCTCCTCAGCTCCCACCTGCTGTGAGGAGCAGCAGCTGCTGTGTGGACCACGAACCTGGCAGGGCTCCGATGCTCATCAGCAGAGTGTGGACCCAGGGGGCCTCTGTCAGCGGCCAGTGAGGCCGTAATTAAAACGGCAGGGGTGAGGTCTGAGTGAGTTTTGCTGCCCATATGTTGCCAGAAACTCTGCTCTTTTAAAGGGAAGACAGAGGCTGTGGGTCTTATCATGCCAAGGAATGGGTGACCCAGTGGGTGACAGGTAGCATGCCCTGGCTGCCTCCCACAGTAGGTGAAAAACGGTGCAGTCACATCTCACGTGCAAGTTCATGCCAACCTGAACACCACAGCGAGCTCCTCATCTGTATTATCCAAATTCCTTCTAGAAAAGGAGTCTGGAAATAGCCGTAATAAACATTTTCAGTTTTTTTTTCTATTCTAAGGGTCTCATCACTCCTACAAAAGCGATTTTAAACACTCTTTGGAAACAAATGTCTGCTTTACTTGGTGAATAGTATTTTGATACCAGTTCAAATCCCATTTGCTTCAAAATGTGAAGCAACATTCATTAAAGTCAACAGGTAAAGATGCTAAATGTGAGTGGACCATGTTCCACAGCTGGACAAGAATTGGCCTCCTGAAGCCCACTCACCACCCCAGCCCCAACCTGGCTGACATCAGACCTGTCTTCCTGTTTTATGGATGTGCCCACAGGGGCTGGGATTGGAGAGAGGCACATTGGCTTGACCAATCAGACTTTCGTATCCAGAACTAAATCTGAAGTCTTTTTTTTTTTTCAAATGAGCTTTCCTCAATAAGTTAAACATAGAATTACCATATGACTCATTATTTCCACTTTTAGGTATATATCCAAGAAAAACAAAAACATATGTTCACACAAAAACTTGAACACGAACGCTCACTGCAGCATTACTCATAATAGCTCAAAGGTAGAAACAACCCATCAAAGGTCCATCAAGGGATGAACGCACAAACAAAATGGGGTCTATCCAAGCAATGGAACATTTTTTGGCCACAATAAGAAATGAAGTACTGATACCTGCTACAACCTGGGTGAGCCTTGAACACAGTCTTCTAAGTAAGAGAAAGAAGCCAGTCACAAGAGACCATATATTGTACAATTCCACTTATATAGAATGTCCAGAATAGGGAAATACGTAGATGGGAGGTGGTGGGGGCTGGGGGAAGGAGGAAGAGGGGCAACTGCTAATGGGTATGGAGGTTCGGGTGATAAAAATGGTCTAAAGCTAGTAGTGATGATGGTTGTGCAACATTCCGAATGCATTAAATGCCGTATAATTGTATGCTTCAAACTGGTTAAAATGGTGAATTTTATGTCAAGTGAATTTTACTACCAAAAAAAACACCAAAAAACAGTAAAAGCTTATGATGCAGGGGCAAAAGCAGAGCTGAGCCCTCTCCTTGGCTGCTGTAGTGTCCAGTGGCTGCGGCAACGTGTCCAATGGACCCGGATTGAAGGATATTCTGCTGTTCACTTTCAGATCAGCTTTGACTCTTTCCTATTTTCGAGATCTGATTCTCTCCACCCTTTTTCTGATTCTTTGAACCCTGTGCTACCTTCTAGTAAAGTCCTTTTCTGGGCAATATATTAGCAGATTATTTTTATTATTTGCAACCAAGAACCGTGAATGACACCCGTAGGCACAGCACCATAATCTTATATTAGTCTGGAATCTACTCCTATCTAACAATCTGTCTTTTTGTAAGTCGGCCCATTCACGCTTCCTTCCTTCCTCCCTCCCTCCCTCCCTCCCTCCCTCCCTCCCTCCCTCCCTCCCTCCCTTCTTTCCTTCTTTCCTTCCTTCCTACCATTCACGCACCCACTCACCCACCCTTCCATTCATTCTTCTATCTGTCCATCCTCTCATCCATCTTAGTTCTCTTCTCTCAAGAAATGATAACGACCCTAACCAGCTTAGTTATAATGTGATCCCACACCTCCCTGCAAACTCCTCAGTCATAACATCGCATTACTGTGATAACTTGTTTGAGCACCTGTCTTTCCGACGGCTGGGGACGTCACGTGAGTGGAAACCAAGTCTACCGTCGTTCTTGCCTAACCCTAGCCCCTCACACAGTGTCCAGCACAAATTGATGCTTATTCTGAACTTATTGAGTGACTTGATGGGTGTGTGACAGAAGGACGCCCGGGCCACCCCTGTGGGCACCGCAGCGTCCCCCCTCTGCACAGTGGTGGACACACACTGCGGCCTCCGTGTCACTGACCTCTTCCTTCCATGTTTCCTACCCAGCCCTCCTCTGTTCCCACAGCCTTCCTCCAGGCAGGTATAACGAAATTTCAGTGTCTAAGTTACAGTCTCATTCCCAGAATTTATATTCAGGTCACGATCACCTTGATTTGGAATTTTGGATGATAGCAAAAGTACTCAACACGGATTTAACAACATGCTCCTTATTCCTCATATTGAGTCAAAGAGAGAGAGAGAGAGAGAGAGAGAGAGAGAGAGAGAGAGAGAGAGAGAGAGAGAAAGGAAATATTTTTAAAAATACGATCCTGCTTCATTCTTGAGAACCAGGTGTTTTCCTTTAATGCAGCAGTTCTCCGAGGTGGTCACCAGGTCAGCGGCAGCCTCACCTGGGAAACTGTTGGGACTGCAAGTTTTCAGGTCCCACCCTGGACCTACTGAGTCAGAAAACCAGAGGGTAGGACCCAGAAGTCTGTGTTTTAAGAAGCCTTCCATGGGCGGCCGGTTAGCTCAGTTGGTTGGAGCGCGCTGCTCTTAACAAGGTTGCCAGTTTGATCCCCACACGGGCCCCTGTGAGCTGCGCCCTCCACAGCTAGACTGAAACAACTACTTGACTTGGAGTTGATGGGTCCTGGAAAAACACCCTTAAAACAAATTAAAAGTTTTGAAAAATAAAAAGCCCTCCAGATTTATTCTGACACACACTCAGATTTGAGAACTGCTGCGTTAAGGCAATGAGTCCTGATTTGGGATATTTATTGGAACCACATGAGGAATTCTGAAAACTACAGAGCCCTGGGCCCCGGAGGATTCTGGAGTGAGCCAAGACCAAGACCTCTGCTTTACGGTGAAAAACCTCAGCCCATGGTTTGCATTTTTGTAGAGAATTTGTCAATAGAGTTGGATCATAGAGTCAGAATGAGAATCATTGAATCAGGAGAGGACCTAAAAAGTGTCCCCCCACCCAGTTTGCAGATGAGGAAACTAAGGCCCAGATGGGCTAAATGAACTGTCTAAAGTCACATTGCTGGTGTGTGAGAAACCTGGGCATAGATTCCAGACTGTGCCCCACCCCCCAAGGCCAATACTGTCTTCTATGTTCTAAGTTGATACGTGCCCACCCTGCCCCGGGCTGCTTTCACTCGCACCCTTTGTCCTTTTCCTAAGGACAGAAGATGCTTTGGGATTGGCTGCCACTCAGACCCCCTGTTCCAGGGGCGCCCTCTGATACCTGAGCTGACTGCTCTGCCTCCCTGGATCCCACCCGTGGAGTTTCAGGTCTCCTTCTCATCTCACCTACACATTCTACAGGTTGAATTCCTTCAGGGGCTCTCAGCAGGCTCCCTCTTGATCTGCTCACCCCTTCTGCCCTTCCCTCTTGTCATCTTAATGTTGTCACCTTGTCATAACATATCCCCGCTTACCCTTTCTGCTGCCATGCTACCTCCTGGGAGCAACTTCCTGTTTGTCACCTATCCTCCAGAGTCAAAGCAAACACACCGGTCTCAGGCAGGCCGAGGGCGCCCCCAGAAACTGGGCATTTGGGAAAACATGATCCATGACATCTTTCGAGATGACTGGGGCATTCCCATATTCCTCCGTGGCCCCCACCCAGCATATTACTTTTAAGCAGCTGCCTCATCCTGGCAGCACACTTAGAACTTTATGTAAACAGACTTCTCCAGGCCTGTCTTTTTTGCATGCACTTACTTTACGAAAAGTCCCCTGCTCCACCCCTGAATGCCCCCGCCAGTCTTCTTTGGGACATCTGTGTCTCCATCTAGCCCCCTGGACTGCCACTTGCTTCCATCTCTTCCAGCAATATCTTCTGACTGTATTTTCCTCTCTTGTGGGAGAGCACAGAAGGGTCCCCTGGAGAAGGCTGGCAAATTACTTTAGGAGCCCCGTACTCAAATTCCATTCATACCTAGTTCACTGTAACTTCTCTTACAGTAAACGGCATTTTCTACCCTCTCAGAACAAAGATAATAATACAGCATTGTGACTGGTAACTGCTGTTGTCCAGCAATTCTGATGAAGAACGGTATCTTTCTCACCAAATAAGTTTTACATTAGTACAACATAAGGAACATGGACCAGCTGCTGAGCCCTAGTAGGAAATCCCCAAATGGTGCCAGCTTGCGGTTTAATGTTGCTGCTAAAGAAAGAAGCATCAGTCTTTTAAGCCCTAAAACTAAATAAGGAATTACGACCGGAAGTCATTACTGTCCATAACTTCAGTCCTGGGACAGATTATAAAAGTGCCAGGCAACACATGTAGCCCCCAGATCAGACTTTCCAACACCATTCTTCAATGCTAATAAAAAGAATCAGAGCTCCTTGAAAAATGGCTGATGCTAAGACTGGGGCAGGAAATATGCAAGATGAGCCTGGAGCATTTTGTAGTTCTAGAAAGTAAGGGAAAGAAGAGGAAGAGAGAGAGAGAGAGAGAGAGAGAGAGAGAGAGAGAGAGAGAGAGAGAGAGAGAGAAAAGAAAGAAGGAAAGAAAGCTATTCATGTCAAAGAATGTAGGAACCAATTGAAAGAACTCCTTATACCCAAAGCTGGAACAATTCAAGCAACAAGATAAATAAGCAGTTTTGGATTATAAACCGAAGTATAAGCTACATATTCACAGATCCATACTGATACAAATGATTGACTAAATTAACTGAATGGAGGAGGAAATGCAGATCTCCTGTCCAAAAGAATTCAAAAAGTTTATGTAGCTACTCCATCCTACAGGAGAGGAGTAAAACTCCCCACTCATTAAGCGTGGGCTACCCAAGGCGACATCCTTTAAAGAGGACAGTATGAAAGGAACGGCAGCTGCGGTAATGCCGGGCGGCTAGGTGATATGACAGCTGTGGAAAGAGACAAACTTCCTACTTGCGGAAAGCAGAGGCAGTTTGTTATCAGATCAGTCCTGTGGAATTGTTTTGGTCGTTATTCCTGGGACCTGGCCTCCTTATGATTCTGTAAACTACCCCAGTATCTGTTAAATAAATTCCTCCTATTTAATTAGTGAAAGCGATTTTCTGTTGCATTTCACTAAGGTCATGGTACGTTCAGCAGGGAGAGTGAGCACAGAAGGATGGCATGGCACACTTGAAGAAATGTTGAGCCCAGAAACTAATGTAAACTATGGCAGTAAGTATAATCTATTGTTGACGATAAAAATAATTTGTGTGTGTGTGTGTTCTAGAAGAGGATAAAATAAAAATTCTTAAGGATAATAATAAGTGTGTAGGTTTTTTTATGGGTATAAGCATGATAAAATTCTTGCCATAATTTGAGGGACTATAGACATAGTAAATTACTGTAGAATTTGCTAGAAAAAAACTTTGTAGTCATGTTAAAAATTTAATGGCAACCACTACATTAATGGAAATATAACCTGTGGCTCATCGACATAGAAAAAATGTGGAAGAGAGATAAACATAGAAAACTTCATTAATCCAATAAAAGGATGGAAAGGACAACAAAAGAAAAAAGAAAGGATGATATGTAGAAAATCATCATAAGTTGGGAGAAATAGTTCAAACGTATCATAATCTTAACCAATATAAGTGGATTAGACTTGCCAGTTAAAAGACAGATTACCAGGTAAAGTATTCAAACATATAGTTAATACTGCTTAAAAAAAAAACAAACCAACAAAGAAACATAAAATGGTATCAAAAGGTGTAAATAAAAAGAGATAGAAAAAGGTATATCTCACAAATGTTCACTGAAACAAGTTAGAATAACAACATTAATATTAGATAAAAACGAATTTAAGGTAAATAGCATTAATAATGATAAAGAAGGTTACTGTATGTTACTAAATATATTACTCTATTACTAAAAGGAACAATCCAATCAGAAGAATCAACATCAGAACATACTGAATTTTAAGCCATTGAGCGATTTCAACACTCCTGTATAAGAAACTGACATATCAAATATGCAAGGCAAAAATTATAACCAATAAAATTAAAATTAACAGAATTTATATAAAATCTCCCATCACTCCAAAATATGGAATAGCCATTCTTTTAGGTTGGTGCAAAAGCAATTGCAGTTTAAAAGGTTAAAAATAATTGTAAAAATCGCAATTACTTTTGTACTAAACTAATATTAGAATAGAATGGAAATCACGTAGAAAAAAATAAAATTGATCTAGTACTGATTTGAATTGTAACTTGCTGTGATGCATTTTCTCTTATTTTGAAGTATGTTTTCTACAGATTTCTATATGTGGATGAGGTTCTGTGTTCATTGCATTTGGTTTCCTTTTTTTTTTCTTTTTTCTTGAAGTGTATTGGGGTGACAATTGTTAGTCAAGTTACATAGATTTCAGGTGTACAATTCTGTAATACACCATCTATATATATCACATTGTGTGTTCTCCACCCAGAGTCAGTTCTCTGGTTTCCTTCTTTTATTACAAATTCCATGGGAGCACTCAGGAATAGCAACTTTGGTTCGAAGTGATCTCCTCTTGTGAACATTTTCTAAAATGACGCGTTTTATGCCTACTTGATCTGGATGATACGGGCAGCTTCTCTGCCCTTCCAAAAACCAGTACAGCTTGACTCATACCCTGATTGCACAGGCTGAAGCAGTTCACTTCCTGCCTGTTGGTTTCTTTTCATTCCTAATCTTGTTTCCCCCGTCATCCTGGGTCAGATGCTCCATCCTCTTACTTGAAAGAAACCCATCTGCCAGCAATGTCTTTGGAACTGGAATTTCTTTGGTTAAGAGCCCTTGCACTGGGAAATCTGGATTGGCAGTGTTGGTCCAAGTGCCTAAAAGGGTGCTGGGGGAACAAGCCGTGGACAGCCTTGACGATGAGTGTAGGTCACCGATGACTCATTTCCTTCTGGACATGGGAGTCTCTTGTTAGAGATGCATGCTGCTGGGGACAGTCTCAACGTGCCTACCCCAGACAAAGGTGGCTAGCCACTCTCCATTTCCGAAGGTGCTTCCATGCCTGCTAGTACAATGCCAGTGGGCGTTTTGCTGCCAGTAGGCAAGTGTAAAGGTGAGATAACAGAGACATTGGAAGATCTTCCAAAGATAAAACTAGCATGTGAGAGCTGGAAAGGAAGTCGGGGTCAGCATTTTGAGTGGTACTTAAAACACAGATTTGAATTCAAGTTGTCTGAGGAGGAGTTTCCAAATTACAACTTTCAGGCTTCAAACCCAATTTAACCCCTTTGGTTTGGAGTAGGACCCTGGTAATTACATTTTTTAAAGCTTCGTTGGTGATTTTGTTGCATACTCCTTTCCAAATCACTTCGTGATTAAAAATGCCTCACTCAACTGATGAAGAAACTGGATACCTAAGAAATGACATGACTTCGCTAAAGTCACCCTAACTGATATGGCAAATTGCTGCTTTGGGGGCTCCATGGCATAGGGACAGCCTGTCTAGCCCTCATTCCACTTCCAGCAGTGTCCAGCTCAGGGCAGGTGTGAGGAAACTGAGAATACAATGGAGGTCACACAGCTGGTATGTGAGTGAACCCAGCTGAGCATGTTTGGAAAGGTAGAGCTGAGTGGAAAACCTGTTTTGTGGAGGGCGGGGTGGTGGTCTTTGTCAGAAGACCAATTACTAGCTAAGTGATCTTGAAAAAGGAGCTTAACGTTTTAGCCTCATATTTCTTGTTTATAGCAACAGAGCTTGTGAAAGAATAAAATGACATGGTCAACTTAAGATGTTTAGGGGAGCACTGGACATGCCGTATACAACTAACAATCTCTGATTTTATTTTTATTACAGCCCAGCTCTTTTTGCTAATATGTTTTGCCTATAAAGATTTTCATCTTTATGTAATAAACATTTGAAGGCTCTATTGAGATGACACAAGGCAATGTGAACACTCTAACCAATGTCTGCAATTTCATATTACTTAGGACACAGACTGATGCTTTTCAATTCACGAACCAATTTCTCACCCTATCTAATTTTAGTTCCCTTCATTACTTCAAAGAATTTCCCCTCAAACTGCCAAAGTGAGAACCAGACCCATTTATTTTCCATTTTCTGTCTGCTGAGCGCAATGCACTCCAATTTTCTCCACCTTTACGGTTATGACCATTTTCCCTACCATCTCAGTTGCCATCACAGCGAAACATTTGACAATTATAATACACATGCCTATAGATTAGAAAAAGCTGACTTTTCAATATTGCAGCTCACTTGCAAGATTTATGAAGGCCTTTTTTACTTCTCTCAGGAGTTAAAACTCAGCATCATGGAAAGGAGCTGGTCTAAGGCTTGTTGTCCAAGTGACAACGATGAATGGCTTGATTCCTGGGGAACCGGGAGCCTCCCCCTTTGGCCAGTCCTCTCCAACGAATCCTGAGCTTAATTACAGAGGAGAGTCTGACGGGGCCTGCAGGACCTCCAGTGGCGTCATTGACCTGTGGGGAATTCGACAGCAGGGAAGGGGATGGTCCCATTCAAAATCTGGCCTATGCCCATGATTTTATGTGAGTGATCGCCATTTATGAAAATAGCTTCTCCAATCTCCTATTTCTGCCCTTTCTGTTTAGATAATGACCTAAGTCCTAAAATGAATAGACGGCAAGGAAGAGAAGTTAGTTATCGGCGTCTTCTTCATGACAACCCATGAGACGTGATATTATCACTTCTTCACATGCCTGCATTTTTCCTCCTGAATCTTCATACTATATTCACTTCAAAAGACCAGAATTCTAAAAACAAATTCTTTGGATTCGCCTTTTTCTCTGGTCAGCACGGAATAGATGTTGCTCAGTCACTACCATGGGACCCATTGCTGAGCTCCTGGGCGAATGTGACTAGTGTCTGTTCCATTTTTATCGGCTTCCTAAAAAAGCAGTTATGGCATCGTTCAGGGTCAGGTGACAGTGTCCGCACCTGCCATCCTGCCACCAGCCTTCCATGACTAGAATTCCTAAAATCAATAACAAAATCTCTATATAATAACTAAACAATAACAGGATTATGTCAATGGTAAATAAATAACCAAGGCAATGGGAGTAAAACGGGAAACTACAACAAAAACAAGCAGAACTCAAGAGAGAAGAGGTGAATAGAAACATGAAACCACAGGCAAAGGATCAAACGAATTCATTTCAAAGATGAGAGCGTTATAGCCAAAATATCAAAACAGCAAGATAAAGATAAAATTAAAAAGCCACAAACTCATCGCGAAACTAAAAAAAGCTTCAAACAGATCAGTATAAACAAAACAAAATGTTAAAACCAGAAGCTTAATGAGCAAACTAGGTAAAATAAATAAAATGAATTATAACTTTGCAAAAGAAAAAGACAGAAGTAAGGTAATCAACCCCAGCGTGCCCCTTCCAAGGGACGTTGAATGTGTCTCTCCGGAGGCTGCTTCCAGCTCTGCAAAGAGGTCCCCTGGTGCCTGGGCGTTCACACGGGTCAGCACCCCAGAACAGCCCTGCAGACAGGACTTGGAAGTGGCCTGCTTTTTCTTTTTTTCTTTATTTTAAAGATAAAAATGGAAAAATGTGTCTATACTAGCAAAAGAGACAATTCTGCTAACTCTGAGATGGAAAGAAAGAATCCATACACAAGGGACATTATCAGAGTCTGGCACAGCCACGTGGTGTCAACCAGTCTAAAAACGAAGCCGCCAGTGAGGAGGCAGGGTGATCTGTGGGCACTGGGGAGACCTCTCTGAGAAGTGTAACCCACCGATACGGGAAAGGCCACTTACTGTGGTAGAAATGTGAAACGATTGTCCTTTTTCCTGTTGTCACTACAGTGTTTCCCTTGGAAGCCCACCAGCTGCAGAGTTTCACATCAGCAGATCGTCTTTCCTTCAAAACCAGGACTGGTGGTCATGCTCATTCTAGCTGACTCCCCACGCGCTGTACCCCTGGATTGTCCCACCCCCAGACTCTGTCCCAACCCTGAGTCATTTCCTTTGTAGGACCACCAATCCTTCACTCATTGGTCTGATGGGTTATCACCTGCCTTCTCTGGCTAGAATGGAAGCGCCACAAGGCAGAGACCTGCAGAATCCTATCCACTGTATCTTCAGAGCCTAAAACCTGGCCTGGCACACAGAGGCTGTTGGCGAAACTTAGGAATGGCTTTGAACTCTTTGAGGACCAGGGCTCAGAGCCAGAGGAGGTAATGATTTTATGGCAGGCAAGTCTGGACAAGAAGAGAAGGTCTGTGAGTGTGCACACCTGTGTGAGTGGAGGGAGGGGCGGGTTCTTCTAGCTTCTGTTCCCTAAACCCTCCGTATTGCCTGGGGTCTGCGCTCCCAGCTGCTGCAGCAGCGTCAACATGGACAGAGGGTGAATGCGTGTTCTTAGCTCCCAGCCTAAGACTGTTGGACACAATTGGATGAAAAGCCTCCATCGGCAATGGACGAGGGCTGACGCTGTTACTGATTTGGAAATATTTGCAATATTTGCAATACTTTTAGGCTCAAGAGGTATTATAACCGAACACACTGATATAGGGATTTAAAAAATTCATTATAAATCCTGGGATTAGGATAGATAGATAGATAGATATTTACCTCTCCCTCATTCTCATTTACTGAGACACATGATTTAAAAAAAGGTATATTTAGTGTGGCAACCACAAGCACAAGTCCTTGCAAGAATTTAATTCCTCAAGAACAAAAAAAGATTGGTGGTGAGCTATGCTGGGGAAAAAAAGGCAGGAGCAATTTCTTTATCAACATGAACTAAATGAAAAGATCTTTTGATTAACTCTCAGTTGACTGAAACCTATCTTAACCTCATAAGTTTATTTCTCAAGTTTTCCTATTAACCAGACTTGTAGTCTATGAGGATTTACGTCCCCACATTTTGAAAAATCCAGTTTTTTAATTCAGTAAGACAGGACATTGTATAGCATTTTTCTGAGGACAAGGGTTTGCTGGTTTTCATCAGAGCTAGGATATGGCATCCAGCTCAAAGTTTAAGACGGCTCAGGAATTATAAACTCCCCCAGGGCCAGCTTTTGCCACGGAATTACCACCACCTGACTCCTAGCTGAGGGCTGCAAGGGGCTCAACTGCCCCAGCCACTGGCCCGGAATGTCCCTCCCTCACCTGACGACTGAATGCCATCCTTTTGTTAGTATTTAGTCCTTTCTGAAGGTCAGACACATTTCCAGGTCTTCAGTGGCCATTGATACCCAAATGCTTCCCAAAAACTTGTCTGCAGGGAACTTGGACTTAAATTGACAGGGAAGCCTGGATGGGGACGTGGTTTTTAAACTATGATATTCTGAGATTTCTGCTGCGGTGAGCACCCTCTGCGAGACCATCTGTTCGGGTTGAGTTCCTGCTCTTTTTTTCTATTAGACAAGGTGAACTTGCAAGTGAAAAGAATAGCTATTAAAATATCTTTGAATGGACGACTGACCTCCTGGCTCTGTCACCATGGCCATTCTGGCCTTTCTCCACTTTCCACCATGGGAACAGACAGGCAAGCAACAGGGAGAAGCAGTGAGGTTTGCTTTTTCTTTTCTTTCTTTCTTTTTTCTTCCTTTTCTTTTTCTTTTTTTTTGACTCACGCATGTTTGCTAGAGAACATCTGGAAAACAAAATAAAATGGCTAATAATCACATCCACCAGAGAAGGTCCTCACATATTTTGATGTTTTGTTGTTAGGTTGCATACATTTGTAGGCTTCTGTCTTCTTGGAGAATTCATCCTTTTTCAGTGGGTAGTGCCCTTTTCTATCCCTGATAATGTTCCTGGTTCCGAAGTCAGCTTTATCTGAAATGAATCCAGCTAATCCAGCTATCTGTACTGTTAGCAGAGTACATGTCTTGCTCCCTCCCTTTTTCTTAAACCTGAGTTTTCATCTTTAAAGCGGGTTTCTTATAGACAGCATATAGTTGACTCTTGTTTTATTATCCATTCTGACAATCTGACTTTTAATTGCTGTATTTAAACCATTCACATTTAACAGGATTATTGATAGAGTTAGATTAATAACACAAGCCATGCTTGTAACTGTTCTAGTTGCTGTTTTCTGTTTCTCGCTCTCCCTTTTGTCTCTGTTCTTGACCTTGGGCTTCCCAAGCTCTCCTCCTCAGAGAGAGTGTGTATCTTGTAGCTCTTCCCTCTGTAGTCTGCTGTCACTACACTGGAGGCCTGTTGGTCTGGGGAGGAGAAGCAGTCTATCATTTTAGGATTAAATCTCAGCCTCTTAGCAGGCCTGTGACCTTCACGAGTGTCACTTCTGTGGCCTGGCTTTCCCCCCTGCCCCTTGCTCCCTTCCCTGGTTGGGGCATTCTCAATAGATTTCCTGGAAGCCCCGACCTTATTGTCGATGTTTTCTTTCCCCCTTGGGTGTGAGACAAGAAAGCTCAGGGAGCTTCAGTGGGGGGAATCCATCGCCCCCAACTGTGAGTATGTTTCAGAAACTCTGCAAAGTCATTTTGGGGGTTCCGCCTTCGTTGTGAAGTGTCTGGGTGCATTTCACAGTGATTACCCTTCCCTTCTTTCTGCTAGAGCCCGAGGGGATCTCCCTCGGATTTCCCCTGAGAACCTGGTGGGCTTCCTGCAGGTAAACCCCGCAAAAGTGAGAGCCCCCCGAGACTGCAGCTTGCAGGAGTTCTCACTCTCATGGAGGTGCACACTCAGCCTCCAGCGATTCGTCAGAACTCCCACTTAGGTGTCCTGTCAATTCAAGGCTCCAGTCTGCTCCAGGTCAGCTGAGTTTGTCTTTGACCCTTTAGCTGCTCCTGTCTCTCTAGATTTTGGCGTGGCAGTTGGCTATGTGACCTCAGTTCTCTGCCGGCTCCCAGAACAGCTGTTCCCTTTCAGTTTGTCCTGCCTTTTCTTGCTAAAAGGACAGAAATGATGATTTCCAAGACTTTGTCAAGAGCTGACACCACCAGTTCCAAGATAGCCCTTGTTTACTTTTTGTGAAATTTCCTTCCCATCCTTATTACATATTTGTGTCTGGACTTGTATGTATTAAGAATAATTTATACTGATTGAGAACACGAGTCAGGCACAACCCAAGTGCTTTATATACATATTCCCTTTCACACTTCCCCATATCCCATAATACTCCCATTTTACAAATGAGGAAATACACCTTGTCATGCAGGGACTCAGCTCCCACTCCCCACACAAGAACGCAGGATATGGTGAGGCCAAAAAGGAACACCCACGGAGCCATAGATAGGGGAGTCATACCACTATAGTCTCGCTGGCGGCTGGGTTGGAGACACAGGAAGCAGGAGCCACACGATACGCAACCTGCCGCCCGCTTCTCTGCCAAGCAACCAACCCCACTTGCTAGCTGCAATCCACTGTCTGTTTCTCTGCCAACCAACCAATCGACCAACCCCCTAGCGTAGCCACGGCAGTTATATTAGTAGCTAATGGCTAACCAGTAACAGCTGATGGCCACCCAGCCACAACCGATGGCCATCTGAGTACAGCTGATGGCCATCTAATAACCGAGCCAGCACCTTTCCATGTGAGGCCAAGAGCCTGGAAACTGCTCTCTGGGACTCTGTCCCCCCACACTTTTTAGTGTGTGTGACTTCCCCAAATCATGGGTTGGTAAGGAGCAGAACTTAGAATGGAATCAACAGCAGTTTCCTCAGGCCCAACAGTCTGGCTTCGGGGGTGTCCTCTGCAGAAGATGGTTAGATGTGGGCAGCGGGAGGAACAGATGGATAAAGAATTGGATACATAGATGGATAAATGTATCTCAACAGAAAAGAGATTATACTTAGTCCTATGGACGGTATAGAAGTTAGTATTACTTTTAAAGCAACTTCACAAATTACTACAAATCCTTGATTAAGGATAATTCTTAGGTTGTTAAAACCATAATGCTAACACAAATAAACAGGGATCATATAACAGAGTTGTTCTTAACTCATAGATGAATAAAGACACAGGCCTTGTTCAGAGAGTTTATGGGACATGAGACATACAGTCAGTGAAGAGAAGAATGCTGAAAACAAAAAGCGTGGTGATTTAGATACCAAACTGGGTAATATTCATACAGGGCGATTAAACTATAACCTTCAGGCTACTCGCCTAATGGATCTGTCATTATACCGCATCAATTTTCTTCAGGTTAAGCTGGCCCTAATCAGTTGTTAATCAAACCAGTATCCTCCCTGAGAGTCAGATGACCTTCAGACAGGTTCATTAGAAAATCATTTAGCCTAATCCTAACAGGTAATGAGATCATTTTTTTTTTTTTTGCCTTATTTCTGAGTTTTAAAAATTGTCCCTGAGTATCTGTGAATATGATCTTAATGGCTTTTGTACTGGTGCATAATAGGGTGTTACTAGCATAGAGCCATCTAGAAGCCTGCCTGCTCAGTGAATGGTCTTGGGGTGAATCTCGAACTCTGTGGGTCCTGGCATACTTCCTCTTCCTGCTGTGGGGAGAAGAAGTTGTGGCCCCTTCCGTTCAGATTCCAAGAGGCTCGGGTCCAGCGCACTCTGCTCTCTGCTGGATTTCAGCACGGAGGGGACTAAACCTGGGATTGCCTGTCTGACTCACACAGGCCGCAGGCTTCCCTAAGCCCCACCTCTCAAACCAGAGCGGCAGCTCCTGACTGTGGACACCACAGGGAACCCTGGACTCGCCCCTGTTGATTCCAGCAGGGGAAACACTGCTTTCTCGTCCATGTTTTCTCCTGCCTGTAATCATGGACTCCCGCCCCACCCAGCTCTGAGAGCTGCAGTGCAGTCTTTCGTCTGCCCCCAGACAAGGAAATGCTATTCTGATTGGTTCATTTTACTCTGGGGGGTGTCCAAAAACGAGACCAGGACCTCTCTCCCAGTTCCTGTTCTTCCAGGCGTGGCCGGGACCAGGCCTGGGGGGCCTATATTGTGTTTCCCCTCACCAGTGAGCAGCTGGCAAAGGGCTGCCCCAGGGAGACCCAGCATTCTCTTGCGTCCAGGTTCTTCACCTGTAACCTGGGTCAGTCAAGAGCGCCTGGCTCAGGGGACTCTGCTGCCTACAGTTCAGGGGAGAGGAGTAGGACCCTTCATCCTGGATGAGGAGAAAAGGGGGTTCCCAACACAATTTACACGAGGGCTGCGTTTGGCCGTTATCAGCTCAGCAGACGGAAAGCTAGGCTGGGATCCCAGCTGGTTCCTGGTGTCCATTCTCGGTTGGAATTTGGAGAAGGAGGTGGTAAAGAAATAGCTCCCCATACCTCCCAACAGTTTCCATTACTTCTGCAGAGCCAAAACCCATCTGTCTGAGGTGAAGTAAGATGGTGATTGCTGAGTCATGGGCACATCAAATCATCCATAGCTTTAAGCTGGGGCTCCCATCTTGACAGATTCTCAGGAAGAGAATCCTGTGTGCCTGCCTGTTAATGAAACCGTTTCCTTACGCCTGGAGGGAACCCAGCATAAACATTTGGATGTGTGTGAAGTAAACTCAAAGTGTTTTCTCTGCAGAATCAGATAGAGTCAGAAAGGCCAGTTGGGCTCGAGGAGACATTTAAGGGAATCTAGCCCACAGGTGCATCACTATATGTCCTAATGGACACCTCCATGGCAGACGTCATCAGTGACCAAGGTCTGTCCTACTGAGGCCACCGGCAGCTCCCTCCTCTTTCTTCACCAAGCAGCTCCCACCAACTGTGCAGAGTGGATGCAAGAATCGAAACCACTTGGACCTCCCTATGGAGTATAATTGACTGATTCACTTTACAGAAGATGAACTTGGAGATTTTATGCCCAGCACGCAGCTAGCCCTCTCTGTCCTGGAGCAGGGATCAAGTTCACAACATTTTTGCTTTTACTTTCAGTTCAACCACGGAATTACTGAGAATGACCAGTCCATCTCTAGGACGTGAAATTGCAATCTTTCTCTCTGAATCGTGAAAACCGCTCTCTATAAATTCCCTTCATCTTACTTTTCTTGAAAGAATTTGTCCTGTAAAATAAATAGAACCTTGCAGTTTTGAGGAGTGAGGAATTCAAGGGGTGAATCTTGATAGAATTTGGACGTGACTCGAGATGGAGTTTCCACCAACATACACGCAGATTCTGGAAGCTCTTTTTCCCTCAAAGTCAAGTTGGTTCTTCCTGGGCTGAAGGCCTGGGCCTGTGGCAAGGTGATGTCTAGAAGGAGCCACAGGTTCTCCTGGTCTTTCAGAAACAGGACATGAAAGGCTGTCAGAGCATCAGTGCTTTGGCTACATGGCTCAGCCTTGGCCTCAGAGGACAGCTCTGTCCTTGATAGTTGTCCAGAAATGGATTCCTTCGCACCCAGGAAGCGCTGGGAGAAAATGAAGACTCGTTTAGCTGTTCCTCGCAAGTGCACCGTTACTGAACCACTCCTCATAAGTTCCCCATGAACAGCAAATCTCAGTTTTGGAAGGAATATAAGAAAATGTTTCAGGAACTCACCCAATCATAGTATCCCAGGATGCCACCCGTCCCTCTCTCAGCCTTCTCCTCTCCCTACGTGGGCTCTCTTTGCATGGCAGGAGGGGTGGGCATTGGCAACTCTAGGCTTTCAATCTCTTTCTTAGGTTCACGCATCAGGACTTTGGAAAGACTTCGATTGACCAGCTGTGGTCACATGCTTTTTCTCAACCAGTGACTGTGGCCAGGAAAATGGGTGATTCTGGTCAGGTCTTGGTCATGTCATTTCTATGACCAAGAAGAGTGGGATTAACTTCATGATCCACATGACATGGGTTGCCCACAACAGGGCTTCTTTTACCAAGAGAATGGGCACAGGTGTTGGACCACCATTTTTACAAAGAGACATTTCCAAATGCCAATGCTACTAAAGGATGTGTCTTGCCAGGTTCTCCAGAGCACAGTCTTGCATCCTCCCTTGTTCCTGTAAATATAAATCCAACCCACTGACCCCACTGGACATTGATTGACCCATGGAAGCTAGTGCATAAATCTAACTCAGCTCAAAATTGGCTTCCAATCGTCTGACATTGTTGTGGTTATTATATCACATCTATGCGTTGAGGCTCCTCTATTCTAAGCCACAGAATCCAAGGTCTATACGAGGATATAGGAATATGTACTTAAACTGAGACTATCAAGGGACACTGAAGGCCCCGGTCACATGGCTACTTGCTGGCAGTGAGGGACTTGATTGAAGGGCTGCTGACATCCATTCTGGGACCACGTTCTTTCCCTCTTTCAGGACAAGATTGATCGCAGCCAGTGTCCCTGGCTGGATAGATAGTGCAATGACAAATTCTGTTTGAACCTGCTGTAAAGACAGCTTGAGATCCATTAGGAGAATTTGGAGTTGAATTGGAAATGCTAATTTCAAGACATCCAAGCACTTCATTCTGGTTAGCATGTTTCATGTTGCTCCAGAGGCTGTTGAGAAATGAGAGGACTGAGCACTGAAGAGTAAAGATGAGAATACAGTTGGTTCAGCTTCTGAGAAGGACAACATAAGCTTGTCTTTCCTACCGCCTCCTTTCTGCTAAGGCTAAATGCTCCCCTTAGAGGTTTCGTGGATGCTTTTAGGGTTAAACTGGACTTTTAAAACTGTGATGCTGTGATTTGTAATAAAAATATATATTTGGTCTTTGTCCTGTTTTGGCACAGAGCTCCTAAAATTCTTGGTATTTCCTAAGTGAAGAGACTGACAAAGGTGTCTTTTGTTATGTTAACGAGGTGACTTTTGGATGACACCTATGGATGGGGGCTGGTTGCCAGGAGAACCAACCGTGTGATTAGAGGGTTGGAACTTTCAGTCCCTCCCAATGACCTCTGGGGAGGGGCAGGGGCGGGAGGTTGGATCTATAGCCAATGGCCAGGGATTTAATCACGGATGCTTGTGTAATGAAGCCTTGCAAAACACCAAAAGGATGGTTTGGAGAGCTTTCAGGTTGGAGAACCTATGGAGAAGTGGGGAGAATGGTGAGCTTGGAGAGTGCAGGGAAGCTCCTGGCTCCTTCCTCATACTTGCCCTTTTATAATAAACCAGTCGTCTAGTAAGTAAAATGTTTCTGCATTCTTTAAGCTACTCCAGCATCTATTACTCGAATCTGAGGAGGAGGTCATTGGAACCTCCAATCTATAGCCAGTAGGTTAGAAACACAGGTGACAATCTGGACTTGAGATTGGCTTCTGAAAGGGGAAAGGGAGAGTCTTGTGGAACTGAGCCTTTAATCTGTGGGATCTGATGCTATTTTGGGTTGAAAGTGTCAAAATTGAGTTGAATTGTAGGACACCCAGCTGGTGTCTGAAATTGCACCCTATTCTGTTCTGACAAATGTTCTAAACCTGTGGATAAATTTGTTTTAAAAATTGTCAAATTAAAATGAAGGGTCTAAACTAATTTATCAGTCACATCATGTAAAAAAGAGAGAGGGTAATCTCACTAATAGACCACATTCTTCTAAATGTTTCAAGTACATTAAGTTACCCATTATGTATAGATTTGATTTTGACTTTTTAAACCTTTTTATATTTCATTCTAAGTTTTTCTGGAGTTAAAAGATGTCTATCCCCTAAGGAAGACAGTTAAGATCTATTTTAACTGAGGTGACTTAATTTTAAATGTTTCTGGAGTTGCCAATGTATAACACTAAAGAAATTGGGTCCACAGATATTCCAGTTAACAGACCATTTAGAGCCAGAGATTTCATTTGTGTAACAAATTTACTGAGGCAGACACCCACTCTCTGAGCCAAAAGATCCCCTTTTCAGAGTCACTGGAGCTTATGAAAAGGTTGGTCTCGTAGCTCACGTTCACCCTTGTACTAGGAGTAAAGATACACATATTACTTTTTTCTCATTCAAATGTCAGGTGTCAGCAGCTTCCATCTGAGATGATTACTCGTTTTGATTTTGTATTTCTTTTTCCTTTTTTAAGATATATAAACCCATTTTCTATCAAGCTCCACAGACCTTTGGACTTTGTGGGATTCTAACTTATGTTTATGTTTTCTATTTGAATTTCAGGACATTGGAATTTGATGTAATCTCACACTATAAATGTTTCTTAGAATGATGCAATTCTTGTGAATGTTTTCAAAGCTCCCAGCTAATTCTTTTCATCCCACATGGCTTTGTTGGAGTTGTGGGTTGTAGGATTTTAGGGTATTCTGACACCCCATTCTCCTTATTGCATTCCGTTCTTCCCTGGGCTTTGGAGGGCTTCTGCTTGAAAGCTTCCTGTGACAATAGAAGAGCCCGGGAGAGGAGGGGGAGAACCATTGAGAGGTGGGAACTGAGGGCTGCCTTTAACCTCCAGGAAAGGGTCAATTGGACATTAGGATTTTTTATAGGTTGTCACACACAGTTGTCTACTTGCAGAAAAGGAGGCAGGATTCAGGCAAGAACCGTCTCTCCAGGAATAAAGGTAATGCATTTTGGAAGACGGAGTGCCAGAGAGTGAGAACCTGCTACCATTATGTCACTTCTATGATCTGTCCTGTTGACACTCTTGTTCTATCACCTTTATGTGGCTTGACTGTTGAGCTGAAAGCCAACGAGGAGAGTGTCATGTTGTGAAAAAACATTGAACTCAGAGCCAAGAGATCAGGTTGGAAGTGCTGCTCCAATCACCTAACAACTCTGCCCCTTGGGCGGGTCACTTAACGTCTGAGCCTCCTCTTTAAAGTTGGTTAAATGAGCCATCTCACAGAGTGATTGTGAGACATAAATGAGGTAGATCCATGAAGACTATCACCCCCAAATGCTGTGCTCATTCATCCTTAACTCTTACAGTACACTCATTGACTTAATGGATTTAGATATGGCAGCCACTGCCTTGCAGATGACCCCTATGTCCCCTGTGCTGAAAACTGGTTTTCCCTGAGATTGCTCTGGCAGTTCCTGCTATGAGTCCTTGACATCAGCAAGTGACACTTCATGGAGTCTGGCCTATTGCTCACCCTCAAGTTAGGGATGAAGGGAGAAGGGTGTACCCCAAAGCTATCAACATTTGCCTTTGGAAACTGTGGTCCATCAAGGATACCATGTCCATTTTGCCGTATCAGGCTTGTCTCCAGCGTTACTACTCACGTGCCGTGTCTTCCACGGCCCAGTACCAGCTGTTCCCTAAAGCTGTAAGCCTTTTTCTCTCCTCTCCTGCTCCATGCCCTCTGTGATGGTCTAGTTTATTTACAATGACTTTTTCAGCACCCACTTAACGTTGGCCTTTCCTCTACCACTTAGCTAAAGATGACTTTTCAAGGCTCCCTAGTGACGTCTCAGTTACCAAACCCAATGCTCTTTTCTTAATTAAATCTTGCTTGGCCCCCATGAAGCCTTGGAGACGTTAACCAGACCTGCCTCCTGGAAGCCCTTTCTCCCCTTTGCATTTATGGTTTTGTGTTCTCTGGGTTCCCCCTGCACCTCTGTTACAGCTCCATTCCTCGGCTTAATATGTACATTCCCCAAGGATTGGGCCCCTGGCCTCTGTTTTTATTTTTCTTCTTCTCCACTTTCTCAGAAAATCAAATATTCCCATAAGTTCAACTATCACCACTATTACAGTGACTTAAAGACTTCATCTCTATTGTCTTAATTGCCAGATTCATATAACATATGCTGTATAGAGCAGCAAAGATAAAATACATGAGATTTAGGTCACACAGGAAAGGCAGGAGACAAGACAACTATAAGAAAGTACTAAACATAACACAGCACCAAAAGATATTCAATGTAAACCTGTTTGACACCCCGTTAAAAAAATTCTGAAACGGATCAAGAACCAAAATCCTGAACCAAAATCCGTTCATATATATTTTAAGAGACTATAGTAGTCAGCTCGGGCTGCCATAAAAAGTACCACAGCTTGGGTCCAATAGAAATTTGTTTTTCACAATTCTGGAGGCTGGAAGTCCCGGGCCAAGGTGCCAGCAGATGTGGTTCCAATTGAAGCCTCTCTTCCTGGTCCGTAGAGGGTCGCCTTCCTGCTGTGTCATCACATGGTCTCTTCTCTGTGAGGAGATGGAGAGCGAGAAAGAGAGGGAGAGGGGGAGAGACAGAGAGCAAGAGAAAGTGAGAGAAAGCGAGAGAGAGGAAGAGAGAAGGAGAGAGAGCAGGAGAGAGAGGGAGAATGAGAGAGAGAGATTGTATCTCTTCTTATAAGGACACCAATCCTATCAGATCAGGGCCCCACCCTCATGACCTCATTTAACATTAGTTGCCTCCCTAAAACGCCCTATTTCCAAATACAATCACACTGGGGGTTAGGGCTTCAACATACACATTTTGGGGGGACACAATTCAGTCCTTGACAGAGGCCCCTAAAAACAAAAGTGGCATACCTAAATACCTCATGTAAAAAGTAATAATTAAAAGTGACACACACAAAATAAAAGAACAAAGGTATAACAATTGAATACAAAGAGAAAGCAGAAAAAAAATATATGAAAGGAAAATCCAAAGGAAAATTAATGGGACAAAAGGACCAGTTTCAATTGATAAAAGGTATGATTCACAGTGATATACTACAGCTCTGAATCATTTTCTCTGGTTATTATATCAAACTTAAAGGTCAAATTGTCCAAAAAATCAAGAAGCATCATCTGGGCATTAAATGGCAGTGGTCGACTTCTCTGAAGCCATCAGGTAGAATTTCAGGAGTGACGACGCTCTGTGCTAATTTGTTGAGGCTAATGTGCACAAAAAAGAATAAACAAAAACGAATAAAAGCTAATAGGCATTAGCTTTTCATTTGTGGGAAGAATGGCTCAAGATCTAACAGACATTAAAAGAAATTTTTCCTAGATGGACCGTGGATAATTTACTCAGATTCTACTTGTCCCTTCAATCCATGCTCCACGCCGAAATATATGGACTGGAACAGAAATGGGCGAATGACACTGAAGGTTCTTTTGCAGTTGAAAAATAATTTGTTCTGATGGCCGCTTAGCTTCCCCCAACATTAAGCTGTTGGTTATTTGAGTGTTTTTAGAAGTTCCAAATCTAGGTGCTTGTGAAATAGAAGTAACTTGGGCAATAACACCGATGCAGAAGGTCACAAGACCACTTGAAAAATCCCTAGGAAAACACTTTAATTCAACACTAAGTGTTTGTGCCTTTCTCACATTACGCCCATGGTTTTATGACAACAAACTCTAATCACGCCTTGGAGAGGCTAATGGGAATATTGAGAGTCAATTATTAGTGGACACAAGAAGACCCAGAATACATCATAAAATCATAGACTCTCCAGGTTAGGGGTGACGTTCATTTCATCCAGTCCAGCCCAAGGTGATGCTTGATTACGTCTATTGCATTCTTGCCAGGGGGCTGTACCAGTGGCAGAAAAATCATTGTAGTTCAATGCGGTCTGTTCTAACCTTTGTAGCTCTCCTTCGAAAGTTTTTCATTATTTTAATTCCTACTCTCTACTGACAGGTTGTAGTTGTACAATAAATAATCAGTCAGAAAAAGTCTAATTCCTCTTCCATATGGACATCAGTTAGAGTCTAGTCTGGAGACAGAAACCATACTATTTAATTGAGCAGGGAAAATAATATAGTAAGTTGTTCCTTAAAGGAAGGTGGTTAGTTATTAGAAAGCAGAAAAGGGGACTCTCACACGTTCGGAAGAAGCAGGTGCGAAGGAGCAGCTCCCACCTGCAGGATGAAAAAGAATGAACAATAAAGGAGCAAGACGAGGAGAGCCCCACCCCCAACACCAGGCTGAGCCGTAATGATGCAGAACCATAACCGGCAGGGGCGGGTCTTCCTGCCAACTCAAGGTCCCTCCAGCGCCCTCTTCTGATGGAGCCTAACATTCCAGCAGCTGGTAAAGGAGAAACGCTGAGTCCAGCTCCAGTATCACAAGGAGGGCAAAAAGTGGTGAGTTTGGACACAAGACGATATGGCTCAACACGACAACAGTCCTTCTGTAATAGAGAGTCAGCATATTTTTCTAAGTCTTCCATTTGCTCTTTAAAAATCACCTCTAAATAGGTGATATCAAATCCAAACCGAATGTTTTCCCGACCTCTAATTCTACGTCTCCAATAATCTACTGGAGAGTTCTGCTTAGTCTCCCGTTGACACTTAACCTCATTATACGTGAAGTTATTTAACCTCCTCAGACCCACTTTCTACTGAGTTCTTTTCCTGCCTCCCCTTCTGCCAACATGGTCCCATCCCATCATGATCCCATCAATACAATTGTTCATCTGCTCACTTCGTCTTGGGAAACATTTTTTCCTTTCTGACTCAAACCACCTTATTTCTGACTTCTCATCTTAGCTGCCAACCTGATCCTCCTGCTTCTAGGACCCCCTCAGTCTTCTATGTGTACCCTAGCACTTGAATCATGGATTCCCTCTGTTCTGAAACCTTTAATGGCTTTCCATTGCCTACAGCAGCATTTCCCACAATATGTTCTACAAATAGTGGTTGGGCTTTATGTTAAAAAGACCTTTCAAGAGTCCCCCATGTGACACTTTTCCTTCTTTTTGTCCCCCCTTCCTGGTTTATGACTTCTATCTCAAGGTCTTCTCATGGATCCAGGCATCATATCTGTATGCGAACATAAGAAGAAGAGAGGCAGGAGGCTGGAAGGTACACATCTCATGGCTAGATCAATCCTTTCAGTAGCCTTTTGAGACATCCCACCCAACACTTCCACCTACAGCTCACTGTCCAGTCACATTGAAGCTGGCAATGCAGTGTTTAAGTGAGATGCGATGCTACCCAAATAAAATTTGCATCCTCCTGGAAAGGAAGAAGGAAGCGATGGCCCCTGAGCAGGACAGTGACAGCCCCTACCTTGTTACCAGAAGGAAGGGATTTAAGCTCCTCATCTCTACATGCCAAGACCTCTGCAATCTGGCAGCAACCTGCCTGTCTAGTGTTATTTGTTATTTCTCTCCCACCTGGACCTCTGCTCCAGCCGTGTTTGTGTATTTTTTGCTCCTTGCTTATGCCTTCAAGTCTTTTGCTCCTGTGTCCTTGATTATGCGTTTGATCCATCCTGAATTATCTCTTCGTTCGGTACCTACTGGAATTCTGCCCATTTTCCAGGCCCTTCTTTTCATGATTTGGTTCATATTCATTGTAAATGTGAATAACAGGAAGTGCTGTTTTGAATAACAAGCATTCAAAAAATGTTTTAGGACAGACTCCAGTAGACACAGTGTCCTGACGTCCAATTTAAATGTTTCATCAAGGTTTTATGTTCCCCACTGCCCAGCTCAGCACTGATCCCTCGGGGGCTGTTCCAGCCCTGGCAGCTCACATCTGACTCCACATGGAGACCCCGGCTGCACATGCCTGGGAGGTGAGGGGGCCCTGACGGGACAGTGCTCAGTGCCCCCTCTTCATCAGCTTTCGCTCACCAGCTCCCGCTCAGACTGATGCTCCCACAGACTCCCCCTTACCCTCTCGCCGTGCTCCCTACTCCCAGGAGGGGCTACATAATGACAATCTGGGCCCTTTGTTAAAAATACGAAGAATTTCAAGGTGGTGACAGCAGAATTCTGCTTCTGTAGACACACCCCTACGTGCACACACAGACATACACACACACCTAGCCTGACCTTTCTGGTGAGCCAGGCCCAGACACTTGCATGAGTGTGCACATATGTGCAAACACAAACATGGCTGCCCTCATGACACAGAGGTGGTTTACAGGAACGCTCACCTTCACTCATAGTATCTCATACTCATTGGTGTCTCATGCACAGTGGCAAACACAAACACTGAGCGCATACAAACAGCCTGTAACCCGACTCAGGAAATGATGGCTACATTTCCTACAACCACCCCGCCCCCATCCTGTCTGTGGTCAACTACCTCTCATCCCCATGGATGGCGAGCCCATCTTTCAAGCCGATGCACGGTGTGGGCCTCCAACAGCATTCCATTTCCTCCAAGCTTTTCCTTGTGTGTGGCTTCATAATGATTGGACTTCAACTGCCTTCCATTTCAGCTCTGGGCTTGTGGAAGAGTGCAGCTTAATTCCAGAGGTAATGTAAGTCAGGCATTATAGACAAGAAGCCTGTAAGACCCACGAAAGCAGGAACACACGTAGATTTTATTTGCTGCTGCATTTCCAAGGCCCAACATTGTGCCTGACACACAGTAGGTGCACAGGCCTATTTGTTAAATACAAACACACATAATACATACATTACATTTAAATATAAGTAACATGGGTAAGTTGCCGGTAGATAATTGCCCGAATTGCCTAAGTGAGTGACATTGCTCATCTGTGTTTCTAGCTCACTGAGGGCCTCTTTTTGGAGACCATTCAAGCAAACTCATTTCATCCATGCTGCCCAGCTCTGGTGGGTCTTTAATGAAAATAATGAAATCTAAGACTGTTAAAATGAAATGACCCATGGTGCGTAGCTTCTAGCCAAAGCTGCTGAGGTATTCAGAAGTCCTCAACTTGTCCACACGCTGCAGAAGCACGTTTATTTTTTTATTTATTTTTAAGATTTTATTAGGGAAGGGGAATAGGACTTTATTGCGGAAGAGTGTGTACTTCCAGGACTTTTTCCCAAGTCAAGTTGTTGTCCTTTCTATCTTAGTTGTGGAGGGCGCAGCTCAGCTCCAGGTCCAGTTGCCGTCGGTATTTGCAGGGGGCACAGCCCACGATCCCTTGCGGGAGTCGAACCGGCAACCTTGTGGTTGAGAGCCCATGCTCCAATCAACTGAGCCATGAGGGAGCTCAGCGGCAGGTCAGCTCAAGGTGCCGTGTTCAATCTTAGTTGCGGGGGGCAGAGCCCACCATCCCTTGCGGGACCCGAGGAATTGAACTGACAACCTTGTGGTTGAGAGCCCACTGGCCCATGTGGGAATCGAACTAGCAGCCTTCAGAGTTAGGAGCATGGAGCTCCAACTGCCTGAGCCATTGGGCCGGGCTGAGAAGCACGTTTATGATTACGTTCCCATTTTACAGATGAATAAAACTGATATTTAGCCAAACTTGCCACCACTAGTGCTCCTTGATTCTGCCTAATCCATCAGCTTCTAGTGGAAAAAGGAAGTTTTCTTCTAAGTCCTCAACAAATCCTAGCCTAGAACAAATGTCCCACCAGTCTTTCCAGTACTGGGGGTAAATGAACTCAAGCTAAACTGCACATAAACACACAATGCTGTGTCTTCCTTTCTTCTCAAGTGGATAGAACCTCCCAGTTTTGCTTGGTCAAAGGCAACACATCCAGGAAAAGTAGGATTCCCTGTGCCCTTTCTTAGAACAACAAACCGAAGCAGTCCGGCAAAGGCCTTGTGAGCCAAGTGTCCTCTGGAGGTGATGTAATTAATGGATGCTGGGCTCCAACATCCAGCAGCTGACAGTGACCCACTGCCATGAGCTCGGTTCTCTCCCCTCCCTTGCAGAGTTGAATTGAGGAATTAATGAAGTCATAGAGGTGAATTTGCTTGCACACTCAATAAGTGACAGCTATATTGTAATCTGTGCTTCTAAGTTAGATTGAGCTGCATACATGAGAATGTAAAAGTAATAAGCTTTTGCAGAAACAGTGGAGGTAGCTAAGGAGAAAAATAAGGAGTGTGCATCCTTTGCTGTGCGAGCCCTAGCAAGGAGACAGCTTACATAGAATTGTGGTGACAAATGTTACGCTTTCCAACCCATCGATCACCAATTTAAAACGTGCCACCTGTTTCCTTTCTTTAGAGTGAAGCATTCCACCCCACCCCCACCCTGCCCCATCTCTTTCTGTTCTGTAAATGGCCATATTACCAAAGCTGGCATTTCTGCACTTTCAACCACAGGTATTGTTTAGAACTGGGAAAAATGTGTTAGGTCAGTTTGTCATTTGGGGAAGATTTAAAGTAAATTTCCAACATCACATTTTCCTGGATTTATCTAAGACAGGGGTGTCCAAACTTTTTCAACGTTTTTCACCAAGAGCCGTATGCGGTAAAATACACAAACAGCGGGGCCACTCACTCGTGGTGAAGTACGTATTGCCTCACCTGGTTTATTTAAGTAAACTAAATATATTTTTGGAATTTGCTGCAGGCCAATTAAAAATGGATCATGGGCCGCAGTTGGCCCGTGGGCCGCAGTTTGGACACCCCTGATCTAAGACCTTGTGTATTTCAGCAATCAAGTGACACAGCTGCAAGGAGAATGGACATCTTCTGGAATACTTATGCAAATGATAAGGTTTTCATTAACTATGACACTGCAAATTTAGATTGCAACAATAAAAATGTCCAGACTTATTGATGCACTGCTTGTTTGCTAATTTCTCGTGAAATCGGCTTGTATTTTTGAGAGAAAACAAGGGCAGGGTTCTTGGTTCTAGGTTCATCTGTGAGGGGCAGGTAACCTCATAGGCGTCAGCCTTCCAATTAAGAGGCAGAACCTTGATAGTAGAAAAAAAGGTAACATTTCTCTTCCCTTGGTGGAAGGTTTGTGAGTCACCGGAAGTGGCCTCCTGGGGAACTATTTATACAGAGATGTCATTAATGATGAGAGAGGTAAACAGTCCTGGATGTTTAAGACAAAGCAAACAAGTTTTCTTTGTTTGATTCACCTTGTTTGTGTCTCTCTCCTCAGGGGTGAAATGCCTTTCATAGTTTACATAGTTTAAATTGTTTCTGTTTAAATTGGAATTGGATGTGTTTGTCTGTGGAGGGAGCTAGGGGTGTAAGGTTCAATTTCTACCACTTCTCCATCTACCTAGAGGCCCATCTCAGAGGCCTGCCCCCGAGGGACACTAGCCCAGGGGATACAAAAGCTCACCCTGCTAGTGGCCGGGCCAGGACCTCATTCAGTGGCTCAGCTCAGGCATGTTTGGTATGAGTGACATGAAAAATTCAGCCTGGGACTGTAGGCCTAAGTGGAGCTTTGCACTCCCCGGAGAATCTAAATATTGGGACAGATACTCTGTGCCTGTAAAGAGGAAATAAAATAAATGCAGAGTTTGCCTCAAGAAAGAGGCCGGTGAATTCAGGGGATGATTTTTCTCTCACGTGAGCAGACAGGGTAAAGCGACACACACTATCCTAACTCACGAGAGACTGATGTATAAAACCAGAGGGATTCTTCCTAAATTTATAATGGGGCAGTGAGGTGGCACATGATTGGTTCTTCACGGCCCCAACCAGTTCCTGCAGTGGCGGTGAGACAGGCGCTCAGGGACTGGGGGTGATGGAGTTGTTGGTAGGAGAGGGGACTCAGCTTCCATGGATGGTGACATATTTATGAAGAGGCTGGACCAGAGTTTCGAGCAGCAGCAGAGCATAAACTGTTTACTGAGAAACACATGCCGGCGTGGTATAAGAAGGCTAACGAGGTTCTAACAAACGCATCTGGGAAATGTTCAGCCATGGTCAGTTCCATATGCGGGAATGCATTGGGATTGGGGGGACACTATGTCATGAATTCACGTACACCTGGGAAATTATGAAGATGGTGTAGCCTATGACTCTTTTAAAAATCATTTTTACAACTAATTTTTATTTATTTTGGTTTTTTATTAGTCTCAGGTATGCAAAACAACATAGGTATTAGACATTTACACACGTCACAAAGTGATATCTCCGAAAGTCTACTGCCCATCTGACAGGACACAGCTATTACACCCCATTGACTATGTTCCCTATGCTGTACTTTTTATCCCATGACTATATATTTTTTGAATAATAGTTGACATGTTATTTTACATTAGTTTCAGATGAACAGCACAGTGATTAGGCATTTATATAATTTATGAAGTGATTCCCGCCATAAGAAACTATGATTCTACTTATAGCTTTAAAGTTGCAGAATTACTCTTACAGTATTAAAACAAAACAAAACACGGAACCCACAAAGCACGCAAATGAACCAAGTGCGTGGCTTTTCTGAGGACTGTCGGGGTACGGACATCCAGTGTTTGGAAGTGGTCCCCACATTTATGAGACACGCCGATGCATCTGAGTCCTGGATCATCTGTGAGGAGCCCCAAGGGAAGTCTCGTCTGTGATCTGACTTATGTCACCGGATGATTGGCGAGGCTGGGATTTTTCTCCCAAGGTGCTGGCTGCACACTGAGCAAGACATTCCAAGACTTTAAGCCCCACCCATGTCCTCTCCTGGTTTCTTATGCACAGTCACCCACTTGCACTGGAAGATCCCTCAGCTTGGGCCAGAGTGGACGGTGGTGAGCCTCTTCCAGGCCATCAATGCGGGAACCAGGCTGCTCCCCTGGGCCTAGAAGCCATGAAACAAAATCCTTCTTCCTGTGCGAAACAGGCCCTCATTGTGGAGGACCTCAGGTTATCAGGTGGAAGCAGCTGCCTCTGTAAACAGTTTCTGGGGGAAATTGCCAGTGCAGGTGGGAGCAAGGCTCCTGTGCGCAGTTTAACGTGAACAAGCACCTATTCTCAGCTGTCACTCACTGGGGTGCAGGTCTCCCAGCTGTGACCCTGAAGCCAGGGAATTTCCCTTCCCGTCCTGCCTGGAGCGAGAAGCGGCGGGCTCTGCCGCCCATCCCACTTGGTCACGGATCTCTGCTTTATACATCAGACGTCTGCAAAAACAAAAACAAAACAACAACAAAAACCCACCATTTTTTTCAAGTTCCAGAGGCTGAAACGTGTTTGCCAAGCTGGGATTTGAATAACCAATAGTGCAAAAACAGACCAGGCCATCTCTCAGGACCCAAGGTTCAGCTGGTTGAATTCCTGGCCATTCTGCCCTTCTGACTGTCAGCCTTGCACATTCGATTGTGATGACATGGGACTCAGCGCTGTCAGCTTGCGTGCTCGTCAGTCAGCCACTAGAACTAAGAGACCCAGGCCACCTGCAGATCTGGTCTCAGAACACATACTTATCCATGACATTATAACCCTTAGCTCCGGTTAGAGACCAGTGGTGAGCTAGGAAATGTTCAACTGGATCTTTGGGGGGTGGGGGTGGGGAGAAAGCCTTGGTCTGTAGCATTTGCTGATCACTGTGCTGTAAATACCCCCAGTGAGGTTGATTTCCACCTATGAACCTGACATCACGGGACGCAGGGCTGGGGAGAGATGTGCTGTAGCCACTGTTACACAGTATGTTTCTGTCTTAAAGATACAAAAGGCATAACTAACCTCAAAGCAGATATAATTAACCTATAGTAACATACCTAGGAAGGGATGCATTTTGCCTTTAGTATAATTTGTAAGTTTAGATCATTTCATCCATAGCAATGGCTGAATTTAACAATGAGCTTGCCAAATCCTGCAGTTTCCCAGTCTACTCTTGGGAGCTGAGCGCTGGTCCACGCTGGCCCTAGGGCACCTCTGATGGAGAGCCTGTGGGCAAGTGACTTCAGCCATCTGGTCACGCCTCAAGACACTAAGATACCCTTGACTCGAAAATGTGAGGCCTGCAGGGGTCTGCGAGCCAGCAGATACACCTGAGCGTGAGGGCGGATTTAAGGTAACCTGTTACTGCTTCTTAAGAAAGTTGTAACAGAAACCTTATCTCAAATTGTGAAATGCACAATTTTCATTCTAGGTAAAAAAATAATAATAAATAAATGATACAACTCTACTTGGGCACTACTAGTTGTCAGTTTAGAAGTCAGAGTAGGCCTGTGGGGAGACTTCCAGCGCCTCTGCTTAACCACAGCAGGACCCGGTAGAAGCAACCGCCCACTGACAGAAGCAGCTCTCAGTGTACACCCACCACAGGGCTCCAGCCCTGCTCCTCGTGAAATTCTGACCGAAGGCTCAGAAACGCATCGCAACAGATGTCCTTTCTCTCAGCTGAGGGGTGAGGAGGAGTCCAGGAGCCTTTGCAGAATCCCAGAGCTGGATGCCAACTGAGGCTTTCCAGTGCAGGCTCTTTTCCGGCCCCACAGACCCAGGGAGCCAGCTGGCTATAGGTCCTGTAATTTGAAACTAGTGATGAGAATGAAAAGAGAGCCTGGGAAATCCGTATTTATTATTATTCTGTCTCACTTACTACTTTACCACCCACCAATTGTTTTCCTTTTCTTCGTGGGATTTTATAGTCGATTTGCTTCTAAAGACAAGGAAAGACAGCCTTTCAAGTTCCTGGCTGAAGGATGCTGAATGCTGAAGGGATTTGCTTTTTCTTAATATATTTCAGGAGGGGTCGGGGGAGTGGCTGGCTCTGAGTTGGATCTCTAGCCTGAGGGCATTAGACCCATTGTTTATTCATGAGCTGTTGTTTTTTGAAAGTTAGAAAGTACGTCTGTTCCCTTAGGGTGGCTGCATCATAGACACTCACTAAGCTGAGCATCTCGGGTCAGTAGGTAACATGAGAACACCTGTCGTAGGCCAGACCTCGCTGTCTGTGGGGAAACCTCACCCCGTGGAGGATCACAGGTGAGCACAGGTTTCTCCTTAGCCACAGTCCCACACTTGTCCTTTGAATTTCGTTACAAGAATTTGCACCATGCCAGTCACGAAAATTTCATTTTGTGAAGCCTTCCTCCCTCCCCCATTACACAATTCACTTTAAAATATTTACATTGACTTTCAAATCCTACATCCCCTCTGGTGTCCTCTACAACTCTTAGAGAAGCTGGCAGGCAGTCAGGCAGCCGTGAATTATGCATCGATACAAATAATGATTCAAAACCCCAAATACCTCCCTTCATAATACAAGGTCAGACAATAACAGTTATTTTCCAGAGTGAAAAGTTGCAATGGTTTTTGTGTGCATGTTTGTCAGCTATTGAAACATGACCACACAATTGAACTAAAGAATTTTCAGGAAGGAAATCATCCACACGGGCTCAAGAGTTAGTAGGAACTAAGAGAAGCAATTCAAGGGAAGACTGATGGTGAGTGCTTATAAATACAGGCATAGCTAAGATGTCTCTGATTTTAAGTTAAAAAATAATTAATATCTCTTTGGCCTGCCTTCAAAAATATTGTTCGTCTTCAACAATTCCCACCATAATTTCTTCTCTTAGAGGATTTTTTAAAATGGAATTTATGTAATAGAATTAAAATCCAGGCTCATCTTATGCAGAGACATTGTTTATAAGAGGCCTTGTGTATGTAATCTGTCTTGACATTAATCTGTTATGTTCCAGGCCCAGAGGACAAATCTGAACTTGTCAATAGAGTGAGACTTGGATCTAGAATCTTGGATTTGGAAAGCATCTTAAAGCTTATGCATGACAGCCTCCTGTAGCTTCTCCCTTGACGGAGAGGGTGTTACTTGGTAAATCTCAGGTGTCTTTAGGTAATGGAAAGGCACCACTCAGAAAAAAGGAATTCTGCAAGTAGAAAGGATGAGGGTGTTTAGTGGCTGCTGTTTCATTTCAGTATCATGTTTCTGAGCGCTTCCAGCTAAGCTATACCTTAGAGTCTTCTTATGTATATGTGTGTATTTTTCAATTTTTCATTTTTCTAATACATTCTTTTGTTATGACAGAATTAAAATATACGAACAATCCAGAGGTTTAAAGGATAATAAGGAGAATGACTTTTTACCACTCCCCTCTACCATGGTCACGCATCCTTCCTTACAGGTCATTTTCATTACCAATTTACACTCCAATTGCTGTATCATACATTTAAACTGTTTTATTGTAATCTATCAAAGGTTTCCTGAAAAAACTTACAGAGAAGTTAGTCCTATATGTACTGATGTGGAAAGTATCCATGATAGCTTTACAGAATTTTATTTTAAAATTAGTGTAATTTAAAAATAATTTATATATGTAAATATTTAAAATGAAAATGTTTGATATCATACTATATACACTTTTGTTTTACAACTTTATCTTTCAGGAAAATAAAATTTAAATTTAAAAATCAGAAATCTTTTGGGAGAAGAGAAATAAATATTCCATCACATACAGTTACTTAATCCAATTGAGAGCTAAATTTAGCCTCTGGACAGCCAAGGAAATAAGGAAATGATGACAATTTTTACATTTCTCATTATGTGATAAGTGAAAGCCCACATGATTTTTGAACAGAAATATTTTCCTGACACTAAACTATGTGGAATCCATTAAATTGACCCTCCTACATCTTCTGGGATAGAAGACAATCAGACAGTATCTTTGTAAATTTGCAAAAGCGGGGAACTAGTCTGCATACAATCCTATAACCACAGCAAAACATCACAAAACTCAAAACTTAGTTAAGTTGTTTTAGGTAAACAAGAGCAAAGCCAGCACCCCAGGGAGAGGACGGGGCATTGGGAAAGGTTGGCAAAGGCTCTATGGCACTTCCAGCAACTGCAAAGGATCTAAAAGGCATCTTAACAACACGAACAAAACATCAGGTTGTTTTGCTGGGTGGGGGGAGGGCGGTGGCACAGTTATGCTCAGAGACTGAGTTTCTCCTTCCCAGCAATTTATTTAACACGAGTTTACCGTACGAGTTTCACAGCCAATAGTGTACAGGATGGAGTCTCTTAGTGAGCCAGTACAGACATAACATGCACCAGACCAACGCTAGATTAATCATCACACTATTGTTCCGGGCAAGACGAGATGAAAGAAATCAAGTCCTATGTCAGCTGAGGTGAACTTTCTCTGAGGTTTGTTCTCAGGAGAGACGGTTTCACCAACTTCACTGACACCGAGGGGTGAAAAGAGCTGTTTGGCTTCCTCCAGGCCCCATGTCCCAGGGCCAGAGTCTGGGACAGAGCCAGCCTCATCGAGGGCCCATGGCCTGAGAAGAGGAAGTGGATGTAGGCTGCCCACAAAGAAATAGGTCACTCACATGAAAATATGAACTCTCCACAGAGGGGCCGATGGCGTTCGGAGACCCTGTCAGAGCTTACAGTGGGGAGAGTGGGGCATTCTGGGAGGCCTTCTGGTTCCATGCAAGGCTGGCTCTTCCATGCCAGTTGGAGCAGTGTCGGGACAGAGAGTGGCTGCCTCCCTGCACCCCAATGCCCACACCCCAATCCTGGAGCTGACTAACGCCTTGCTACTTCAATGCCGGGCTGCCACGCCTACCTATGGCTCTAGCCCTCTAGGCGTCAAACTTGCCCTGGAATGGAGGCCTCTGACTTTGCAATTCCTGGGAGCAAGCTGGTGACTTTGGGACTTGGCGGCTGGAGGAAGAAGCAGGCAGGAAGAGACTCAGGGTATTTCCTCCATTAAGTGTCCTCTTTTATTGTCTGTGTCTACTCTTTGAGTCCCAACCACCAGCAGAGTTGAGCCTATGAAGAAAAACATAACAGGGCCACCTGAGACCCAAACTGAGACACCCAGTTGCCTTTTCAAGTCTCTTTCTTTCAAGAGACAAAGAATGGGCCAGAGCCCCGAGGCTGTTTTCCTCAGCTTCATTTATCTAGCAGTTGCCATGTGGACTGTTTGGAATGAGCATTTCCTTCCCTCTTTCTGGGGACACAACTGCGTTGTCAGATGGTGACATCATTTTGGCTTCATTAAAAAGAGCAGTAGTTTACTTATTAAATAACACAGCATGTTGGAATTGAGTGTTAACTGTCCGAATAGACCTGATTTTGTTAGAAGCACAGTATCTAACAAATACACCGAAAGCCAGAACCTGTTTTTTTTTCCTCGAATTCCAATTGTTTTCCATTCGTTTCATAAAGATATCAGGAAGCATGACACCCTGGTGACAGCCACATTATGAATAACTTAGCTCAGTTTGGCTCATGTTTGGATGGGTCTCTGGGTTGTTTGGAATTGTTGCTCTCAAGATGTCAATGAATAGCTATTTAAGGAAAAACTCATAAGGAACTAAGATGGTAAATGAGGAGACGTACTTTATAGTGGTGGGTAAATCAATGGACCATTGCTTGATGACATCAAATGCCAAATTGTTTTATCTACCTCCAAAATAAAACTGAGGAATCGCACATTTCACTACCGGAAAACAGGAGCACAGGATGGCAGTTGAAAGGAAGATACGTGTAAACGGAATGAACGGCGGGTTGGCAGTGCTGTGATTCGGGGAATCCTGAAGACACTGAGGTTCCAAGGAGGGCAGGCTTCAGGTGTGCACTCTCCATTGGTGGAGAGTTTGGCAACGGCCCAAACTCAGGGTCTGATAGTGAAGGTTTTGCCTCAGGGACAAATCCGAAGGGCCACAGCCTCCTCCAGCCACATTCCCAGGGAGGACCCGTTCCTGGAGTCTGGGAGGTCAGGTAGAAGGTGAAGATGTGCACGTCATAGGGCATGGGGCTGGGAACCCAGCAGGTGCTCTGTGGACCCCTGCTGGCCTTTGGCCCCTAACAAGAGGTACCAGAGAAACTTCCGTCACTTGGGAATGGACAGCAGGGAGGACCGTTTCTAGGCAACACTCATGGAAAGAGATGGATGCCAAGACAATGCTGGCAATTTTTTATAATTTCAAAAGCAACAAAAGAACCCCTTTGAGATTACCCTCAAAGAAATGAATGTCAGGTTGGTTGGCGCAAAATTTCCCCCCTGCTTAATTAAGTGGCCCAAGGATATTGGGGCCCCAGGATGGAGTTGGGGTTCAAAAGCTGTGTGGTAAACCCTGGAAAGTGGCTCCAGCAGGCAGAGCACATTGGGTCCGTGGGAGCACGGATCAGTGGAGACTGAGCACTCTATCCATCTCGTTCCCCAGTATTTGCAGGGTTGGCGTACTTTCATGACCTGTGGGGTGCACCCAGAAGACACCTCCCAACCATGTGTCTGGCTCATATGCCACTCAGCACTCACCCCGTGATGCCAGTGGGAACTAGGAACGACATTCATTTCTTTGAGGGTAAGCTCAAGGGGCTTCTTTTATTGCTTTTGAAATTATAAAAAATTTGGGAGCGTTGTCTTAGCATCCATCTCTTTCCACAAGTGTTGCCTAGAAACAGTCCTTCCTGCTCCGACAGACAAATCCATTTCCAGGTGACAGCAGTTTTCTCTAATACCTTTTATTATCACATCATACTGATTTCCAGGAAGTTCTTTGTTGGGTGTGGCTTTTATTCATGGGTTGGATGTCCTCGGTTAGTCCTCCACCTCTATTATCTTATTTTCTCATCCCTTTCATATCTATTCATTTCCTCTGTGATCTTATGAGGTTACTCAAGTTCATCTTCAGCTTTACTGATTTAATTTTGTTTTCAATAATGAGCTTGATTTTTTCTCTCCTGGTGTGAATTTAATATCTGTCTCCATTCTTTCTATCTATAAACTTGTTTCCAGGATTGCTCCCTTCTAATATCACTGTGGAGAACTGAACAAGGGCTGTGTCTTCTTAACTCACATGGAGAACACTGAGCAGGTGGTTTCGAAAAATTCCCTCTGCTTAGTGAAAGCGTGTGTTTCATCGGAGATCTTTTGTTCTGAGGTGAGGGAGCTGGGTTCAGGGGTCAGGAGCCCGAATGCCTTTAGTGCTGGGCAGGTATCTGGAGTGAGTGGAGACTCTGGGTTGGAGAACACTCAGAGCGGCTCATCCGAAGCTGCAAATCCCTATTTCCAGGTGAAATATCTTGACTTTTGAATGTTAGGCCAACTCAGTAAGAGCCCAACGGAACATGCTTCCTGGCCAATGTCCGGCCCCGGGCGCCCAGTTCTCAGCAGAAAAGTCTTCTCCCTTGGGGCAGAGCTTACCATGAGGTTCCATCTGGCCCCTGCCAACTCATCCTGCAGTGAGGAATTCTTTCCAGCCCACTCAGTGGGAGACAGGATGCATGGGTCGGTCGGTCCCTGCTCCATTTACCTGCCTGGAAGTGGAGGTTCCTTGCAGGTTGTTTAATAAGATGCCGCCCGTAAAGTAATGGTGGCTGGTACCATATGTAGTGCTTACTAGGTGCCACACACACTCTGGCCCCCACACACATTCTAGTTAGTTTGTAATGGTTGATCTCCAGTCTCACGTCTCCTCAATGCAGCCAGATTGTCATATCAGCTTGGGTTCCCCTCCATGACCCACAGTCCATGGAGAAAGCCTGGGTGATGCCAGGGCTCACCTCCCTGGCTGCCCCTTCCTTGGGGCTCACATTCCTACGTCGTCCGTCTGTTGTCTAGGGTCTGACAGCTGTGCTCTTTATTTTGTCCAGGTCTCTGGTTGTCTACTGCAGGAAGATCATTCTGACCACTTCTTCCCCGTGGCCAGAAGCTGACGTCCTCAGGTTTCCTATTACATATGCTAACTCTATTTACTGATATAGGAATGCTATTGCCTTTTTAACATTCATTTTGTATCCTGCAACCCTGCCAAACGCTCCTAATCATTTTTATGGCTCGTCTGGACCTTCTTTTAAGTATTTTATGTAAATATGATAATATCTGCAAGTAAAAATGGTGTTATCTCGTCCTTTCCAGTTTCTATACTTGTTATTTCTTTTTCTTTTCTTATTTCTTTAGCTGGGAACCAGAGTGTGTTGTTGAGTGGCTGTGAGGCTAGAGGGCATCCATTCTTTGTTCTTGATTTTAGTGCTAATCTAGAGACACACCATTAGGGTTATTGCATGATGTAGGCTTCTAACGTTTCTCCTATTCCCAATTTCATGAGAGTTTTCAAATCATAAATTGGTGTTGAATTTTGTGACTGCCTTCGCTGCATCTACTGAGATTTTCCTTTGCTTTCTTCTTCTTCTTCTTCTCCTAACCCGGCATACTATATTCACACATGTTCTGCTTTTGAAATGTCGTATATTCCTGGACTAAACCTGCATTATGTTTGTTTTTTAATCCAGTGTGGAGTTTCATTTGCCAAAATTTTGTTTAAGATGATCGCATCTACCTTCATAAATGAGGCTGGTCTGTTTTTCCTTTTCTTCTGCTCTCCTAGCCCATCTGCAGAAAAGATACATGTTAGATTTGGCCGATGAACTTGGAGACGATCCTCGTCCTCCTCCTCCTCCTCCTCCTCCTCCTCCTCCTCCTCCTCCGCCTCCTCTCGACCCCTCCTCCTCCTTCCTCTTCCCCTTCTTCTTCTTCTTTTTTGTCTCTTAAATAGTTTTTCAGATAAGTATTTTTTGAAAGGTTAGCAAAACGTACCATAAAGCCATCCAATCCTGCTGTATTTTAAAGCAAGAATTTTTTGATTATCAACCAAATCGCTGTGTTCACTGGGTTTTATTTTAATAAGAATTCCAATTTCTTTGTGCAGCGGTGTTGGTGATAGAAGAGCAACAAGCAGCATTGCTTCGGGAACAAGACACTTGCAGCAGTTGGAAGCTCTCCGTTCCCGGTGGGAGGGCTTCTGCTGAAAGTGCATCTTTCCAGGGGGTGGGACTCCGTTTGCAGAGGGTGGGAGTGGGGCGTGGGGAGCGGCTGCCAGACGAACTTCCCTGAAGTCACTAGGTGCGTCCCCCAAACTCCTGTGCAGCTGCTCCGCACCCCCAGGGGCCTCCTGTGTTTACACTGCGCGGTCCTGCGGTCCCTGAGCCCGCACGAGGCGGAACTGCGCATGCCCAGTGGGGCCCACCGGCCCCTGCCTGCTGCCCGGTGAGGGGGGGAGACCTAGAACCGCGTGCCTGCCTTTCTGTTTTGGGCCGTCTGGATTTCACGTTGCTCTGTGACACTGTGGAATGTGTCCTGAGTCCTACATCTTAATTGCATTGTTCTAGAAATGTTTCAGTTTTTACTGTTTTCAAATCTGTTGGCATAAGTTGCATGTAACAGTCTCTTATGGTTTTAAAATAGCTCTACCATATTGTCATTACAGCCCATATTTATTCCTTGTCACATGTTTGTGACTCTTTTCTCCTTTTTAATGATCAGGGTTATGTTACTGACTTTGTAATGAATTGGCTTTTGGTTTTGTTGATTTTCTGTACTGTTTCTTTCTTTTGCATTTTATTAATATCTGCTTTTAACTTTATTATTTCCTTCCTGTTACCTTTTTTAGGCTTGAGTGGTTTTATTCATCTAACTTGAAACAAAACTCACTTGTTTAAGAATGCTATTTTTAAAAGATGCATTAAGGCTATAATTTAAACCCCAGTACCAATTTAGCTATATCCTTCCAGTTTTGAAATATGTAGTGTTTTCATGCCATTAAGTTTTAAATACTCTGTAATTTTCAGTGTGAATTCCTCCTTAATTCATGAGTTATTAATAAATGTATGTTTAAGTGTCCCCATATCTTAAGAGGGAACAGTGTTGTCTACAAAATGATCCTTTATTGTTCGTTTCCAGTTTAATTGCCTTATACTTAGCAGACAACTCTGTACCATTTCTTTGTGATATTATGCACGATCGATTTTATACCATCTTAGTTGTGTTCTTAAAAAGAAGTCCCCCTTCTTGTCTTCCATAAACTGAGTCTGCAAGAACAGGGATTGCCTTCCGCGGATACCTGTGCCGAAATTAGAACATCGGCAAGCACAAAGGTTAACAAATGGCATTGCCGTGAGGAAAATACATTTTGCTACAAGTTATTGTAGAAACCCATCCATTATTTTCATCCTCCATTTGTTCCCACACAGCCCCTTCATCATCCGTGAACCAAAACAGCCAGTGACAGCCCAGAAAGCCTCCGCGGGGTGTCAGTGGTTGTGGATCTTCAATGACCTTGGTCTGTTCCTAAAACGGCCACCAATTCACCCCCAGGAAGACCACCCACAGCTTCAGCCCTGTCCTGTGTAAAACTAGCCATGCCAGGGCTATCCCACACACGGAACGGCGGGTCCCTAACTGGGGGCATAACCTTGGACCCGATCCAAGAGGAGCGGAGCCAACATCTCAAATAACCACCAGAAACCACGTCAGAGAACAGGAGCTTCAGTCAGAAATCTGCCAGGCAGACAACGGACAGGGCAAGTGACCCAGGTTGACTACGGGGGTGCAGCTGGATTCCAGCAGGCAGCAGAACCCCCAACATCTCTGGGGAGTGATGCTTTTAGGGAGATGGATGCCTGTGTTCCCTTCGGCACTGCTGCACATCTCGTGTGGGATCCCACTCTGGCCTGGTACCTGTGGTCAAGGTACCTCTTCCCCGTAGGGACACAGAGGTCAGTCATATCTTGTGTCCCATCTGGAAATTTCCCAATACCTATATCAGACTTTCATTGTTATACTTCCCTTTGAGTCTGCTATGAAGCTGTTTTGCAAAGCGAAAGATCCTATTCTTTGCTATTATTTGAAGATATGTCTTAACCTCCTTATTAAATTATAGGCCCTGGAAGGAAATTATTTTTGTCATATTCATTTTTTTTATGACATTTCCTGGCTCCGTAAATAGGGGTGTGGAGTGGGTCCAGCAGGAAGACAAAGTCACCAGGGACGTGTGCTGCCCCTTCCGGGAGCATCCAGATTTGGGCTCATGCTTGACACGAAAGCATTCTCCCTATTGTTGAACAGATAGGAGTAGGTTGTGGAAAGACACACAGTCCCACAGACGGAGCATGTAAGACATGAGTCAGCACTTGGCATCTACTGTCATGCACCAGTTTACCCTCCTCTGACATGAAGACAATTCACTGAAATATGTGATCCTGAAAACAAAAACAAACAAAAAACAGCAGACACATAATGTTGTTTTACATGATTGTTAGACGCAGGCCTCAATGGTTATGCACCCGGAATCCAGGGCAAACACATCTGGATTTGGACTTTCCAGCTGTGTGACCTCAGCAAAGCAAACAAGGTAAGCCTCAGTTTCTTCCTCTGTTAAGTGGGGACAAATGGTTGGTTAAAGGGACTGAATGAGGGCATTCATTTACATGAGTGAGATAACCCACACGGAGTGTTTGTTGTGATAACCCCTCAGTAAATGTTCATTATTATTCTTTTATTATCAGGGGGACAGATTAGTACTTAGAAGGTTCAAAATGAAATATCAGTCAATATAAAGCCAGCACCCTAAGGAACACAGGCCGCTGTCAGCAGAGGGCCGTGAGCAAGCTCGGGAGAACCTCAGGGGAGTCGGACGACAGGGAACGGGCAGAGGTTTGGCGGGGCAGGTGGTACAGCAGCAGGAATGTCATTGGACTCAGGCCCAAGAAGATTGATGACAAACCCTTAGTCCTAGAGACTCTGGTGTGCCCAAGGGGACACTAAAGCGAGAGTTTGGAACTGAAGAGCAAGGCTCAGGCCCAATGATGGGGTTGAAACCAAAGAGAAGCCTGATGCAATAGAAGGGGTTGCTTGGTGAAAATGAGACCCACCGCTGTCCCAGGGCTTAGCCGAGCAGAAGCCCAGAGGGAAGTCTCTCAGAGAGTCAATGCGCAAATCCATACAAAAGCCATGCGCAGTGGGTCCCTCACAGGAGACCTTTAATAATTGTCATTGTCGTCCTCATCAATATGTGGAGCGGCCGCTGCCCAGCTGGGCCCACCTTTATCCCCGAGTCTTGTGATTTGATATCAAAGGGAGTCTATCCCCTTGATAGCTTGTGTTTGGTTTTTGCAGGGAACTGATTCTTTCACACTTTTTGCTGCGAGGCAAGCACCTTCTAGGAAGTCAGGATAAGCACTAAGACTGCCTAGGTCCCCTGGCTCATGTCCAGGTCCCCTAAAGACTGTTCCTTTCAGCTCAAGTCCTAGGGTAGCATGGATCGTGCACACACGTGTGCATGTGCGTGTATGTGTGCATGTGCATGTGTGTGTGTTGGGGAGCAGCTGTGAGGTCCCAGCTCTGAGGCGAGGCAAGCAAAGGCAGAGATAGGTTAACGGGGGAATCTCAGCCAATCAGTAACTTTTCAGTTAGGAGCCTTCCAAATTAAGGACCTTTTCAAGTTGCCTTCAGTTATGATGGTGCGATCACTTTTTGACTGTTAAACAAATTTTGTTTTGTGCACACATGACACAAAGCAGGTGTGTCTTAACCTGTACTTGTTTTTTATTAACACTACATGTTTTTATGGGCACCAGAGGATTTCATACTCTGCCCTGTTAAGCCCCCATACATCTCTTGGGAAAGGAGCTCCCACAGGCGAGACCCCAGCACCCACACACGCTCAGCCCCAAACCTCTCTTTGCACTGCCGTGCTCACATCTTGAGTTTTCTTATAAGATTCCCTTTAAATGGAGGCTCCCCTTTGAAATACTGAAAGCACTCGATGACATAACAAAGCCCGTGCTAGTAATCAGTCCACCAGCATTATATCTGCAGGAATGCAGTGGCTCACTTCAGCCTGGCCCTCCGGTCACAAGGCCTTTCCTCTCCCAGTCGTCATCTGGGGACCTGAGAAATGACAGGTCCTGAGACACAGGTGAAAACTCAGCAGAGGCAGGTTCTCCTGGTGGTTTTCTTGAAGGTGAAGGGCAAATCAGCATCTCGCTTCCCACCACCCTCCTCTCAGAGCACTAATAACCAAACCCACATCATAGAGATGCAATGCCACCCAGTGTGGGAAAGCTGCTTATCTGGCTGTCACCCTGGGGCTCTCACGTGAACAAAGAAGCTTCTGTGGAAGGCTGGTGACATCATTTTTATCACAACTTCAGGGTTGAAGATTTGGGAAAACAGATGGCTTTTCACCCCCACCCTGTCCAAACCTAGCTGTGACCATCGGATGTGTGTGGCCCACCACCCGGCCCCCTCCCCCACCTGGGCCTTTGAGTCTCTAAACACCAGATGACAGCTGAGTGTGGAACAAGGCCTAGAGGTTCTCCACCAATTTTCATATGCTGCAGGTGACAAACCACAGTCCTAGGAGGGACCCAGCTGCCCTGCTCATTTCACAGCTCCCTTTGTTCAGGGGATTGAAGTTGCTGGACAGTGAGGGACTAGGGTGAGGGGCAAGTTTGTGACACAGCGTGAGTCACTCCACTCTGAAAATCTAGTGCCGGCGGCTGAGTCTGACTTGCTCTAGGCTGCAGACCAAAGCCTGACCTCTGACAAATCTCTCAGCCGTAGCCCCATCCAGGAAACTGGTGTGAGTGAAGGAGCACCCACCTGTCTGGGAGGACGCTGCCCAGGGGAGTTTGCTTCGGATGTTTTCAGTCCTGCAGAATGATTGATTTCCTCAAGGCAGACAACTGTTCTGGGGCCGGGGAGACCATCATTAGTGAGGATTTCGGTTTGGAACAGGAAGAACTATGGCCGCTGTGCCCACCATCTGGAATTGGCCGGTCAGCATGTGCTGGTGCCGTCTCTGAAATGGGAACTGTGCTGCCATCAGAGCAGAGGGCACCAAGCAAAGTTCTTAGGACTGAGGCATCTGTAAGGAAGTAAGACTGAGCACTAAACGCGTACCCAGGAGCCTAGGAGAAGCTTCAGTTCCAGTTATTGGGGTTTATTGGGTCCTACAGGATATGACCCGGAGAATCCATGAAAATTCTTTCGGTTATAACCAACAGAAATTCAGTTCATACTAGTTGGAGCTCAAAGGGGAACTTATGAGAAAGAATTTGTCTCAGATAATGAAATCAAGATGGGCTTAGGAACAACTGCAACCAAGCCGCTGCCTTCCCAGGACTCCATGCTATGTGCCCTGTTTCCATTGTTCTGAGTATCAGCTTCCTTTGCTCCCAGCTTCTCCAGGGCAGAGTGCATGACTGCCAACGGGGCCTGGGGTTCATATCGCATGGCTTCTACCATCAAACACCAGCTGGACCTTTCCCACATCCATTTCAAACCGTTCCTGGAGAGACAGCCCACCCCTGACCCCCACATTGGCCAGGCTTGGGTCAGGCCCATGCCCGGACCAAAGAGTCACGGCCAAGCTTGAGGGCCTCATTCGGAAGGGAGAGCCACCACAGGAGAAGGGATGTGGTCTGGGCGGATCACACAAGGGCGCCCAGACCCTGGGTCCATCCTTTCGGTGCTAAAGCAGGGATTAGCAAAATACGGACCCCCATGCCCGCCTGACTGGTCACCTATTTTTATAAAGTTTTATTGGAACAAAGCCACACATCACTGCTTTCACGCTCCCATGGCAGAGTGGAGTAGAACTTCTGGGCTTGTGCTGAATGTTACGACATCCTGGAAGGGAGCCAGGTGTGTTTTCCTCAGGCTGGAACAAGCTCTTAAATCAAGACATTATAGGTCCAGCATAGGGTATGGGTTTTCTCTTTGAGAGTTTTTTCTTTTAGTAGCTGGGTTGCATTCCCAGACCACCTCTCCTAGGCTTTTCTAATCTCCCTTTTTCTTCTCCTCATGTGGCTGAGGTTAGAGGTTCACGTGTGAGCGTCGCTGGCATTTGGGTGGCCTGGAATGGACACCCAGGGCCAAGTACACCTCAACCTCTGGATGGTATGGTTTCTCTGGCCTGGTCTTTTGGGTCAGTTGGTTCATCATGTGGTCCAAACTTTCTCAGCTCCAAAGACCATGCGGGAGTTCCAGCTAGTGACACATTGAGCCCCTGAGGCTATCCTCTGAGTGTATGCCTCCCTCAGAGACCTCACAGGGAAGGGAGACCTCACGGGGAGGCGGAGGTGGAATTAGGGTGCTTCTGGGTGCACAGGCCCAGTATTATCTTATAATCCCACGTCCTTCCCCACAAATGCTGTGATCGCTTAGGTCAGAGGATACTGCCCCATCCACAGCCAGAGCAGAGGCAGGCCCTGACCCCCATGGCTGTCCACTTCTTTCTAAGCTCGAGGACGAGGGAGCCATCCCAGGAAGGTCCTGTTCTGAAGCTCTGAGGATGCTCTCTTCTAGCAACTCAAAGATTTCACCACAACAAGAGATGCAGAGTTGAAGATTTCATTTGGGCGAGGGCAGAGCACATGTGAAGCTCGCTTTCTGAGACTGAGACCCTTTTGGAGAAGCTTCGGAGAAGCGCTCCGTGTCACTGAGCTTATCTAATCCAGATTACTGGACTGTTTTCTGTTCACTCATTGTTCTTAGCGACACTCACAAGGACAGAAAAATACACAACACAAGTCCGATAAACACTGCTAGGAAGCACATCAAACACACCGTAGCGCACACGCGCTTTCATCCCTACCACACATCAGGGGTGACACACAGAAACCGTCACCACGTGGTTCCCCGGGAGATTCGGCAATCTCAGAATGACACCCCCACTTGTTAGAATAGAGCAGGCCCCACGCAGGTCTCAGCGGGATCCCACTGGGAGAGCTGGACGTGCTTGTGAATGCCTGAGTCCTCTTGGAGGTGAAGTTCCCCACATCTGGACACCTCAAGAGGAGGCAGCTGCATGTACCCTGCTTCCCAAAACTGCCCAGCACTGACCATTCGTTATTTCATCACGGGCAGGGTTGCAGGAGAACTGTTTCATTGTTTATCTTTCCTCCATAATAAAAAGTGCCAGAACCAAAGGTTCTTTCATTAATCGACGTGGGTAAAACACCAGTGCGCCCTCAGTGAGATATGGCTTCAGGACAACGAAACAGAGACTGACTGCCTTCCATTCCCCAGGCGCGATAATCCCTGAGCCTCACTCAGTCGTAACAGGGATCAGTGACGCCTATTGCTTTCCTGATAGAGTTCTAATTTGTGTCCTCGTGGGTGAGAGCCAGGTAAATGACTAGGTAGGCTGCCGTCCAGCCCCCAAAGAAAATAAGACTCAGTAATAGCAAGGTCCAACCTCTTCAGGTAGATTGACAGAAGGATGGAGCTGTCAGCATGAAGACAGGCAACAGTAGTTTGTAAATTACTCTGCTTCTTGCAGCTGTCCTAATATTAGTGGTCAGAACCCTCTGAACTTGTATTTGCTCTTCCCTGAGGTTCAAGCCTGGATAAAAGCTGGGGGGCGGGGAGGCCGGTGCTTCCAATAAGAGCTCACTGCTGCCCATAGCCATCAGCTGGGTTTTCTTCCGGGGCCAAATACTAAGACACCTGTGTCTGAAGACAACACAGAGACTGTTTAGCCAGTAGAATAAGTAGGCTTTCCTCCTGCTACTCCAAATGGACTGCTTGTTCTCACATGCAGAAATGTGCTGCCCCAGCGAGCTTCTTAAACAAATGCCACCCGGTTGTTCCCACAACTGACTGCATGTGGGAAACACCTGGGGCAGCTGCTATAAATACAAGTTCCCAGGCTCTGCCTCTGAGACTCTGGTCGGGTGGGTCTGCCTGGGGCCCAGGAATCTGACTGTCCAGTGAGCACCTCTGATGACATGGAATGCTGCTGCCCGGGGACAGCCTGGTTACTCTGCGGTCTCAGATCCCATGTTAGCATTTCAGAGTGGAAAAGAGGAGCCTAGAGGTCATGGCACTCAGCCTCTTCATTGGGCAGAGAAATAACATTGAATCTGCGAGGTAAGACCTGGTTTGGTCGGGTAGGGCCGTGATGCTGTAATCCTTGGTGACTCTGCAGAGAACTCACGGCCTCTCAGCTGAATGTAGAATTGGGAATATATTTCTATAAAGGGTTAGAAACAGATATCCTTACGGGAGGAGGGAGAGAAAGAGGTTATTAGGAGTCATCTATATAGAAAGAAGCCTTTGTTCCGGAAAGATGGCTTTGAAAAAGCAAACGTTAGTGCAAGATGCTGTCAGAGGAAGGCAGCCTGGACCACAAGGGCCAGGCTTTGGCCCTCTGCAGCCTGCATCTGAATGCCCCCCTGGAAGGGGCAGGGACTCGATGGCGAATGGCTTTTGGACTCCAAATAAAAGAGAAACAAAGCCATTCTCAAACAAAAGGGCTACAGTCTGAAAACAACTCTTAACCAGAAAAAGCTCTATTGATGTGTATTCTTCCCAAATGGACCTTAATTAGGCCACACACACTAATGTACTTGGGAGGCACCCCCACAATCCAATTCCTGTCGTTATTTCTAGTGCAAGAAGGCAGCTTGGGTAACTTAAGGCTGCCCCAGTAGCTCTGCGTGGACCATCAGATATGAGGAAAATAATTACAGTGCCTTTGGTTTTATCTGTAATGACATGCAAACCCGTAACTGAACAACTTTGGGTGCCCTGTGCCCACTCTTCATCCCAATTCTTATTGAAGCCCAGTCCCAGAAGCGGACAGACCTTTCTGAGCACCTCATCCGTGGTTCTGTCAGACAGTGATGTGTACATTCTGGGCTCAGTGTGGACGGACAGAGACCTAGCTCAAGGTAAATAGAATTTTTTCTGTAATTCTGGACCTTTCCATTCCCATCCCACTGAGATCACTCCATGTAACAGGGGCGCCTGAAGAACCCTTACTGTGTTTCCCCGAAAATAAGACCTAACCCGAAATAAGCCCTAACATGAGTTTTCAGGAGGACATCCCCTGAACATAAGCCCTAATATGTCTTTTGGAGCAAAACTTAATATAAGACCTGGTCTCATTTTCGGGGAGACACGGTAGTAAAAGTGAAATAGGACAGAGGAGGGCCTCCCTGGCCCCTTGCCCCACAGTTTCAATGATGTGTAGACTGACTGAGATCCTTTGAAGTCACCACTTTAATCATTTAAAAATGTCTGCAAAGCACTTAATCATGCGTGTGTAACCCTGTTGCCCACTATACAGAGTTGACAAAACTGAGGCCCAGTGATTTGCTGCAGGGAGTTAGTGACAGAGCTGGACAGACCCCGGGTGTCCTAACACACACGCGCTCCGTATCAGTACACAGCGTGGATGACGTATCTTCTATCGATGTTAATTGCAGAATTGTGAGTTCTTTCCTGAGCAAACAGTGACATCGCATCTTCCCCATGTTGGTATGGAATCTTCTGGAAGATTTTGGTGCACCTCTAAGGGAAGCACATCTTCATGTGACCCCAATGAGCCAAGCCCTTGTGTCACCCCCTTCCCTTGAGTGTGGGTAGAAACTGTGACTTGCTTTTAACCAACAGAATATGTCAAAGGTAGATGGGCTGTCCCTCCCTCGAGCAGGTTATGTGATTTGGGATTGTCACCCCCGTGACTATGTTACACTATGAGACTCCCTCAAGGGCACCTGGACTAAAAGATTCTCCTGCAAGGCTGAAGAAGTGAGCTGTCACGCTGTGAAACGGCCAAGTGGTGGAGAACAGCCAGGGGCCTCTCAATGCTGACGGCAGCCCCAGCTACCAGTCAGCTGGGAAGGAGGACTTCAGCCCTCTAGCCACAAGGGACTGACTTCTGCCAGCAACAGGCAGCTTGGAGAGGACCCCAGCCTCCTGGGCAGAACACAGCTTGGCTGACACGTGACTGAGCCTTGCGCAGAAGAGCCACTTACAAGCCTTGCCCAGACTCTCGACCCACGGAAGCTGTGAGAGAATACATGTCCAGTTGATTCTTGTTCTTTATATTAGTAATGTTCTGTGAAGTCTCCGTGAGACATTAGTGACTGCCACTGCTCCCAGGGGAAATACAGGGTTAGGTTCTCGTGAGCCTCTGGTCACGTTTTTAACTGTCCTTCTGATGGAAGCTCTCAGCTATTTGTGTGTGTTATGGGACACCCCCAGAGCTTCTCAGCATTAGAAAAAAACAAGGAGTTCAAAGGCTTAGCTGCCCTCGATTAAGATATGGTCTTTGTAACAGACACAGTTCATTCCCTCAGCCTGGCTTACACACCTGGTCAAATCTCCTTTATTCTTAAAATGAAAAAGTGGTTCAAGCCTTCTTCTTATCCTGGAGTCAATTCTTTTTGCTTTCCCAGGAATCCCTCCTCCTTTCCGTGATTGGTCGAAGACTCTAATAGCTCTCTCACCATGACTCGTCCGTGCACCTGTCAGCTCACCAGGGTAGAGAAGACAAGGAAAACTGTCCTGTTCCGGCCAGCCCATCCCTCTGCTGCTGTTGCTGTTGTCATTTCCTGCCGTGTGGCTCCTAAACCCTGGGCTCACTGGCTACCAGCCCCTTCCCTTTGTTCCTTCTCATATGTTTGCAGGAAACCAGGTTGACACCTCAATATGCCTGCCACACAGTCTCTTCTCTCCCATGCCTGGCCCCTCAGTGCAGACGTATCTGGCATTGGACATGGCCTGGGATATGTGGCAGGCCAGATGTGACCCTGACTTGTTCTGCAGACTGCAGTTCATGGACCCCCAGATGCCATGTCCCTGCAGCACAACCTCAACTCCCTCGCCAATAACTCAGCTGGTTGGGTTAACTCACATGCACAAACCATTGCTTCTCTAAGGCTTGTGCAGAGGACAGAGAGGCTGGGGCTGAAGAGTCTTCTATTCTGGGGTCAACTTTGTCTCAGAGATCTTGAACTCTCCATATATGTGCCACCCCTCACCCTCCTCACCTGCCCCTTTCTCAATCACCCTGAAACCCAGCCTGCCCTCAAAAAACCCCAAACCAAAACAAACAAACAAACAAACAAACAAACAAACAAAATCCCACCCAGTTGCAAAGCTTCCAAATATTACAAGAAGGAGCTTCGGGCAAGACACAAACATCGCTATGTCAGATTGCACCACTGCCACATAGGACTTCAAATAATGGGGCAACAAGATTACCTTAACGAAAGAGGAATGAAAATCCATTGTCCACACGCAATGAGCAGGGTCTCTCCATCCCAAGACTGATGTGGCCTTATTTTCCTGTGTTGCTTGGTTAATTGTCATCTGGTCCAATACAGCAAAATGGGAGGGCAATGACGATCCATTTCACGAAGCAGCCACTGCATCTCAGCAGAGACTTACGGTGTAGGCTCAAAAATAAATAACATGGACTTGCCATATGTTTGCAGAATGTAGGGGACATCCAATGAAGCCATAATTTTCCCTTCTTTTAAGCCTCTGCACAAAATATATAGTTTTTCCCTTCAGTTGATTTCCCCGGGGTTTCATATTGGTAGTGACTGATTTTCTTCTTTTATCATTATCAATTGATGCTATGTTCTCAGATCACTGAGCGTTAGCGATGGTCCAATCCCATTTACAGAAAGCTGTAAAACATTAAATTTGGAAAATGAGGAACAATGCATAAAAAGCATTCTAAAGCAGGTTAGTACTTTTGCCTGAAAAAAAGTGAAGATAATTGTAGTAATTTATAATGTAATTCTGCTTAAACTTTTATTATGCTATGACTTTGATATTCCCTTTTTCAGAATTTATAACTGAAATGAATCTTAAAACAATCGAAGGAACCATAGAATAAAAGCAGATGACCATCCTTGATATATTACACACACACACACACACACACACACACACAGAGTGTGCCAAAAAAATGTACACAAGTGGACACTTTGGTCAACGTTGCTCAAGCAGTAGTTCACCATAATCAAGTGTCTGGACGCTGATGGGAACCACTTTGAGCACCTCTTGTAATTGCAGAAGTCACACGTGACTTGTAGTCATCTTTTGTTATCGGTATATATTATTACAATTTTGATACAGTTTTCCTTTCTTAAAATTCATATACATTTTTTGGAATATATATATATATTCTCTCCATGAAATCCAATCCTTCAGGGGAAAAAAGGACAAATCCATGCACAGAGATTACTCTCAACTTGATCATTAGCTCATTTCCGTAACTTTCAGATCATCACGGGCGTGTAATATTCCACTTGGCTTCCTAGTCCAGGATTCTTCCCCTCTCCATCGCTGAAGTGATCTGACTTCATTCTCATTTGACTTCTTTATTCTAGACTTCTCCTTGATGGCTACATTCCAAACTAATAGTAAGAACTGTCACACAATGTCATTCTAAAAATCACCTGAATCACTCATGAAAATTAAAAAGGATAAAGTAGCAGTCTTCAGAATATTTAATTAGTATTCTTATTAATATTTCACCTTTTCCCAAAAAGTGTTTGAGACATCTCATTGTTATACATATAATTAAATACAGGTTTTTTTAAAATAAGGAAACAGTGAGAATGATGAGAAAAAAAGGATAGAAAAGTAAGACAAAGTTTATGTATCTACATTAGTCAAGCAGTATCACAAAAAGTGCTGTGTAATGAACAATGACAAAATCTCAGGGGCATTCAAGTTTAAATATCTTTTGGGCTCAGTTTGTGAGTTAGCCAGGGGTAGCTCTAACTTCAGTCTCTGGTGGCTCTGCCCCATGTGGCTCTCATCCTTCTTCTGGGATGCAGGGAGGTTGGGACATGTTCTTCTCATTGTGATGACAGAAGCACAGGAAGGCAAATGGCAACAGGCAATACCTTTTAACACATCAGAGCTGGCAACTATCACTGTCACTTTCCAAATCTTGCATAAGTTCTTCTCATGGGCAAACTGTAAACCAAAACTGCACAAGGAAAGAAATTCTGGGAAATGTAGTACCCAGCCTTAGATACATATGGCAGTGGTAGTGCTGGTGGTGGTGATGATGGTGGTGGTGATGGTGATGGTGGTGGTGATGGTAATAGTTATGATGGTGGTAGTGGTGGTTGGTGATAATTGTAGTAATGGTGGTGAAGGTGATGGTGGTAGTGATGGTGGGGATGGTGGCAGTGGTTGTAATGATGGTAGTAATGGTGGTGATGGTGATGGTGGTGGCGGTGCTGGTGGAGATGACATAGTAATGGTGGTGGTGGTGTTAATGATGGTAATGACGGTAGTAGAGGAAAGCTGAAAACTTACCTTTGAAATTCTAAGAAATCAATGCAAAGGAAAAACACCAATTACATGATCAAAGAGGCCATTAGATTCATTTTAGGGTAGAGTCGTTTATAATGCACTGTGGAGTGAGCCCTTTCACCTGATGTTTTATATCCTTCAATTTTGAATCACTCCTATATTTTTCTAATAATTCTACTGGGGTTTTTTTGTGTTGCTTTTTGTTTTCTGTTTTGTTTTTCTTTCCTGAGATCCTATGTCTCATCATTTCATTTATATTTTTCCATCTCTTTGTCTTTGGCGGAGATTTCCCTGAGTTCACCTTTATTTTTTGAATCTCTAAAAAGTGTTCTTGTTTTGTAATTCTTTCTTTTTCATATCATCTTGTTCTTGGTTTACGAACTCAAAATCTTAACTCTCTCTATTAACTGGTGTATTGTTCTTAGTTTTCCTTTTGTGTCCAGAATTGCCTTGTTTCTTCAGGTACCTATTTTGTCTGTTCCTTTGTCTGGGCTTTTCTCATTGGAGAATCTAGAGCTCCTCATCTGCCTGGTGATCTTTGTTTTTCTCTTTGGGTTTGAGAAAACAGGCTAGCTGTTTGATGTTGGTTCTCTGCAGCTGAGTCTGTATGGTTGTGGTATGTTCAATTATTTTAGAAAGCAGGCTGCAGGGTTTTGTAGGCTACCTAGTCTATATATAGATGGGGGCATAGGGGTGCTAAGTGGAGTACTCTGGGAACTTCAGTAACCCCACTGCATCCCCCCTTAACATATTCCAGGGAGTGGCTTTCCCACAGATTTCATCAGTCAACACATTTCCATCTGACTAGCAGTGTCTACACTCTCCACTCAATAATCTTTAATTTCTCCGACTACCATGTTTCCTCGAAAATAAGGCCAGGTCTTATATTATTTTTTGCTCCAAAAGACACATTAGGGCTTATGTTCAGGAGGCTTATTTTTCCTCCTGAAAAATCATGCTAGGGCTTATTTTCTGATTAGGTCTTATTTTCAAAGAAACACGGTACCTGCCTTTGCCAACTTCATTATGTATTCAAAGTCCTTCTCTCATAATAGGGCTAAATCGACTAAAAATTAACATTGCTTTATCGTATTTTTAATATTTGGAAAAGCCACTTCCCCACATAATACTTCCTTTTGTAAATATTTAAAATTTATTCTCATTACTTTATTCTTTCAAAAGAACTTTGAATTATTTTTGGCAAGTTTCTCCAAAAATCTTACAGGAATTTTGTTTAGAATTATTTTAATCATGTAAGGTGGGACATTTTGTCATACAAAATAGTTTTATCATCCAGGACATATTATGTAACATACTGTTATTGAACATTTCTTGGTAAGTGTAATAATATTTATATTATTAATTATTATGTTTTCTAAGTGGTTATATAGAATGTAAAGCCTGGATTTTTATTTATTACCTTCATGTTCACCCACTGAATTCTATCAATAATCCACATATTATTTTGATTGATAATCTGAGCATGTTTATAAATAATCATATTGGCTGGAAACAATAATACTTTCATCTTCTTCCTATTAAGTGTATATTCCTTCTTTCTGTCCTGTGTCTGGAGCCTCAAAATAACATTGCAATACAATGGTGGCAATTTCTCATTTCTAATTTTGTTTCTCTGTGGTTTCTCTGTGGTTTCTCCATTTATTCCTTGATTACACTTGACAGAGGTGTTTATCGTCTTTACAAATGAAGTGCATTTTGGAAGATTGTGCAGCAAATAGCAATATTTTCCTTTGGGGGTGTCTGTAAAGCCAAATACATGCAATTTTTGTCAATGTTCCGTGGGTGCTTGAAAATAAGTATTCCCATCAGCGCGAGCTTGATCTGTATTACGTCTCACTATTATCGTTATGAAAAGTTGAATAATGGCTCCCAAAGATATATAGGTCCTAATCCCTGGAACCCAAAAATATGACTTTATATGAAAACAGAGATTTCAACAAGGGTGGGTTGAAGAAATAGTGAAGCATCTATAGCCATGTGTGCAGGACAAATGGTTTGACAGGGAAATGAGAAGCCACCAGCCTTTGAATGTCGGTGGCTCCCACGGGTCCACAGCTCATAAAGCACAGGACCCCGGTGTGGTGTTGTCAGGAAGACAATGAAGCTTCTCTTCCGTTAGGAATCTTTGGGTTGATATGAAATGCAAACCTGAATTCTCTGCCTCTTGGCACCCGTGGGCAGCAGGAAGGCCAGTAATGAGCTGCAATATCTCCATCTTGTCCCTTCTGCAGCCGCACACCCCACACACAGCCTCGCCGTCACGCCAAGCAGTTTGGCCATTAACCAATGGTGCAAGCCCAGGCAGGTTCCTTCACCTGTCCCAGTTTCTGCTTCTGGAAAGTTGAGAGAAGCCGGCCTCTGTCATGGGATTACCAGAGGATTAGATAAAATAGCAAACATAAGGCACCTGACGCAGAAAGTGCACCTAAAAGGGGAATGGCTCCCATCGCTGTGTTTGAGCCCCGGGTGGAGCCCCCGTCACCCCCCAGGTCACAGCAAAGGCCAACTGACCTTCAGTAGATGAAATAGGCAAGCTGCAGCTAAACTGCATTTGTAAACGCTTTGAACAGGAAACCTGAGATGAGAGAATGTTTGAATTGGCTCATGCAAAAAAACAATATTTGCTCGAGGTTGGCTCCTGCCTTATGAATTTTTAACCTCACATAAATCAAACTGTAAAAATGGACAAAGGCTGAATTTCCTGTGCCAGGACCAAAATAGAAGCCGGCTCTGTCTCTTAAACAATTCCGATTATGTTTCCACAATCAAACCATGCTGAGATGAATAGCAGGAATATTTCTGTTTAGGTACTAAAGTATAATGTGAAATAAATGGGAATCGTCTGTCTTCCCAGCATTGAAGTTGTGCCAGTTTGTTTTCCATTTGCAGAGACGACTCAAAGGCCAGGCCTGCAAAGGCCGTTGTGCGCCAGGGGCAGAATTGTGCTTCTTGGCACTTATTGCTTTCCCCACCACTTAATGATTAAGAGAAAGCCCCAGGGGAACGAGTCCATAGCCAGGTTTAAAGTGAGTCCCTTCGCAGAGGCTTTATGCTGAAAATACACGCACTGTAAAAGATCCATGGGACAGAATCTTGTAACTGCAGAGGACGATGTTTTAATTAAATAATGCCTTCATTAATGAAACAAATGGATCTTTAGCAACTCCTATGAGCTACAAACTTCAAAGAATATAAAAGCAGGAAGATATGAAAGGACCTGACTTCCTATAAGGCAGAAAGAAGCATGAACTCATGACGAGCAAATGGTAGGGGCTTCTAGAAGCAGGAGAGACTCACCACAGAAGGTGGAAGTGGAGCTGACCTTTAAAGGTTGGTAAAGGCTTTCGTAGGAAAAATGGAGCTGCAGAGGCCAAGGAAAGCGTGGCTAGGCTGAAGTGAGACTAGCAATAGAGTGGGAATGGCGTGGAGGTCTGTGAGACGAGGCTGGAAAAGTCGACTGGAAGAGGTCCTGCAGCAGCTCAGCTTCCAGACGCAAGTTGGAGCCTCATGAGAAACCGGAAGCTTTTAAAGGCATTTAACAGGAGGGCAGATAGGATGTCAGCAGTGTGAAGATTCATTTGTTCATTCGTTCTTTCATTCATTCGCTGAACAAATACCTACTGAGACCCTTCATGAGGGAGAAAGTAGTAGGTGACAAAACTGACAGGACCCTGGCCCCACAGACCTTGCAGCCTTGAGGGGTGACAAGCATTAACAAATAAACCATAAGTAAAGGCATAATTATAAGAAGAGGTGAGCACCGGGTGAGAAGGTGTCCATGATGGCACAGGCAGCCCTGACTTATCCTGAGGCAGTGTCCGGAGGAACTGACCCTCACGTAGGGTCTGCAGGTCCAATCAAAAGGAGCTGGAGAACAGGGTGGGTGTTGGGTGTGGCTGCAGGGCTAGTCGGGAGTGTTTCAAGAACAGGGGACTGGAAGTGAAGGCCCTCTAGTCGATGAATTAGTTGGAATGTTCCAGAAATCAAAAGAAGAGGCAGTGGCAGGTGCTGACTCTGGAGGGTTGGGGGCCTCTGCAAGGCCTGCAGGGTGCACTCAGGATTTTAAATGAGAAGTGCAATGGGAAGCCACTAAGGGCCAGGAACGGTCAGGTCTGGGGTGTTTTACAAGGCACTCGGGCCACTGTGTGGAGAGTGGATCTAAGGAGAAGAGGTTTGAAAGCCATCGTCATGGTCCAGAAGAGATGTGTGGGCAGTCCTGGTGGACTTAGAGCAAAGAGGACAAATTGGGACCTACTTCAAAGATAGAACTGAGGGAAGAAAGACAACAAATAACTATAGACTCACAGTAAGGGTGATGAGGGAAAATGAAGCAGGGCAAAGGGGGCTAGAGAGTGACTGACGGGGTTCTGTTCTCTACAGGCCTCTACATTTTTTGAGATATGGCCTCTCTGATAATATGACAGTTCAGCAGAAAACTGGAGGACGTGAGGGGATGAGCCACAAAGACATGGAGGAAGGGCATTCTGGGAGGAGGAAACAGCCAATGCAAAGTGGAGCACATCTGGAAAAGGAAAATCACGGGGCCAGTGAGGCTGGAACACAGTAAGTGGGGGCGAAAGTGGTGGGAGATGGCCTCACAGTCAGGGATGCTGCTGTGGGCTGACCACAGGGCACCTGATGGGAATAGTACATGTCCCCTGACACATGAAGGCAGGGGACTCCACAGGGGCCCCAAGACTCATAGTCAAGTGCTTTGCCTCCAGCATAGCACCCCTGGCTAGCCCTCCAGCACCTTCGGTGAGATTGGCCTGGCCTGGTCAGCAGAGGCCTGGGTGGGAGAGCTCACGCTACATGGGACGTCGGAGCAGGCCACCGTGGGAACCACGCCAGAGGCATGGAGGACACCCTACAGCAGCTGGGAATAACTCTGGGCCCCTGACTCTGCTCACATCCACTCCCCAAAGCCCTCTGCTCATCAGCGGTCAGCCTTGCCTTCTGCTCTTAAAGAAACATCCTTTGGCTTACCGACCTGGCTGGAGAATTTTCCCTGGCTCACTCCTCATGTTATTTCTTCAGGTGATTACAAGTAATTATCCACCAACTCCACATGCTGTAACTTGGGGCAAGAGACAGAATGCACTTGTGGGGCCCAAGCCCCACCCTAAGTGGCTATGCGAGACTCTCTCTGCCATCACTCACTACCCCTCAGTTCACACCTGTAAGTTAGAGACAGTTACAGGACGCCAGGTAAGAGCGACCTAGTTGGGGAGAAGGCGCTAAGCCGGGGAGACCTTGAAATAAAGTGAAAGTAGGCATCCAGTGGGTTCTCTGACCTTTCAATGCGCTTGGCCTCTGTCTCCTCATTTAAAGGGATAAGGACAGGCCCATCTTATAAGACAAATCTGTGGATTAAATGTCAACTGTTGATACACGTTAGACACACAGAGCAGTGCCTCATAAACACTATGTGCAGAAAAGGTGTTAGATGATGACAATTATTTTTCTTATCATTGGGTCGGTCCCATCATCACCACATTGGAAAGGGCAGAACACTAGACCTGTGCCGAGAAGAACTTGCCAGAAGTCTGGGAAGTCTGTAATGTCCTGATGGTACCATTTCTTTTCTCCTGGGGACTGAGTAAGATGCCCTAACAAGTCAGAGAGCTGCTGAGGAGGCGTGGGGAGCACGAAGGAAGAGCGCAGGTGGGTTTCTGTATCTGATTCCACAGAGAACCCCAGTGGGTGAGTGTTGACTCTCTCAGGGAGTTTCGTGCAATATCTGGGGGAGATGGGGTGTCAGGGGTGGGGTGAAGCAGCATCACAGGAAAAGACTCGTGGGATCTTTTGAGGGCTAGATGCAAACCTCAGAGCCGTACCAGGACGAACAAAACCACCACAGGGTTTTCAAACAGAGAGAATGCAATGCAGGGACTTTGTGACAGAGATGGAGGACGAAGTGAGGGCCCAGAGAGGGGTGTCACCCAGGGGTGAGCACAGCGGGCAGTCACTGACACATAGACTGGAGAGAGAGTGGGCATAGGTAATGTCAGTGCCAGCTGGGACTATGAGGAGGGAGCCATGATGGGGCTGCCAGGTGGGAACTGAGCAGCGTGGGGGTGGGGGTGGGGTGGGGTGGGGTGGGGGGCGCTGAGCCCGAGATCCAGCAGCCAGCAGAGCTGGGAGCAGTCCCCAGCGTCTCCCTCCTCCTGATGCTCTAATCTTCCTCCAGAGCGTCTGTGCCCCAACCCTGCCCAGCAGCCTGAGAACTAGCGAGCCTGGGCATGAGGCCCCTGTGACCCAGAGCAAGTGGGATCTTTGAGCGGGGACCAATAACAAATGGCACAGCCTGAGGTCTGAGGCATGGACACAGGGCCAGGGGAGGAGAAAAGAAAATACTGTCCTCACGTCCTGTCCGCTCGTTGTCAGAGCAAAGCTTCAGGGCCACATGAGGGGCTGAGAGCTGCTGCCCTGGGGGCCAGGAGCACGTCTGGCAGAATGCACCTAGGACCCAAGAGGGGCACGGTGGTGAGCGGGTCTGCACAAGGGGACACTGGCCAGTTCTTGGGGTCCACCCACATGAGCTCGATTGGGGGTCATTCCACCCAGCTGGGACCAAGACAGTGAAGCCAGAGAATGAGGCTTACACCACCCAAAGGGGCAGGGTTGGACCTGGAATCGGGTTCAGATAATTCCAAAGACCAGGACTCTTCTGTCTACGCTTGCCCTGTATGGCAGACAGTGAAGGGTGTGGGCAGGAGGCTTGGTAAGTGCCTCGTGGGGTGATCACCTGGAGTTCCCACCCACAACCAAGCCCAGGCTCCACCTGACTCCACCTCCTGACCCTCACCTGCTGCCCCTGCTTCCTGACCCCCCAGCCCCAGGTCAGCACACTCAGATACCCTCCAACACACACTCGCATGCACCCACGGACACTCACAAACTTGCACACACCTCCCACTACATTCACATGTGCGCACACACACTCACGAACACACACTTTGCACACTCCCGTCCTCACACTCTATACACATTTGTACTCATGTGTGCTCCCACTCCCTTGCACACTTGCTCACAATGATGCACGCTCAGACTTTCACAAACCCTTATGTGGCACCCCTTGCACACTCACACACTCTCGCAAACACTGCAATCCTCCGTCCACCTGAGTGTGCTCAGACAGGTCCTCAAGCACAGCCCTCACTCCTCAGGGCTTTTCTGGAGGAAGCCTTCCCGGACCCCCATAATCAGGTCCCTTCCCTGGTGGAAGTCACTGGAGGACCCCATACCTCTTCTTTAAGACCTTGTCACAGTCCCAACGTCACCTGTGTCTGTGGGATCATTGGATGGATTTCTGACTCTCTCCTTTGAGCTAAAGTAAGCTGCAGGAAGGCAGGCCCGGTCTGTGTTCACTCCCCATTCGATGCCTAGGGTGCTTGGGAGACTAGGATGAATGAATGGGTGGATGAATGAATGGAGCCAGAGGGAGCTAAAGCCCAGAGGCCGAGGAGAAGTGATGACACATGAGGAGGGGGAGTGGGGTGTGTGTGAAGAAGGGGAGCAATGTTTATTATCTGAAGATCTGCATGGAACTCCTGTGAGGGAGAGGCCGGTCTTTGTTTAGGCTTTGCTCTAAGTGGGTGGGTGGGTGGGTGGGTGGAGGCAGCTGCATCCCCTGAGGGCGGCATGTGGGTGGCCACCCTGCTTCAGAAGAGGGAAAGCTGCCCCACCTGAGAAGGAGCGAGAATGAGAGGGGAAGAAAGAGAGAGGAAAGGAAATGCAGAGAAGGAGAAGGTAGCTGGCAAGGGGCTGGGACCAGGCCAGGAGACTTTCCAGGGCTTCAGAGCACCTGCCTCATGCTTTGTCCAATTTCTATACCACTGTCACGCAAGTCCTTCCAGAAAAGTCCCAATCGCCTAACTGAGCTTATCCTTGTGGTGGGAGAGGATGGAGAGTGGGAGAGATAAAGAAGGGACTGGTTTTCACTTTGGGGCTGATGATAAAGAGCCATGCTTGCATTTTTGCACCAAGGCTGGCACGGTGAGAGCAGACCTTCTAAGAGAGGAATAGTAATGCCAGTTCATAAAATCTCACGGAAATCAGTAGTAGTGTCTTCCTGGAAAATTTCCTAAATGTCCCTAAAATAAATTCAATCCAAAAGTAAAATAGGCAGCAGAACGTAAATTATTCTTAACTTTCTCATTCCAATGCTTCTTTTTTTTACCCAAGATTCCCCAGGACTAGCTTGTTTTGATTTTCCAAATGACTGAGGATGTCGGACCGTCTTCATCTAGCTGAAAAATTGCATCTTCTGCTTCGCGAATCCTCAGTCCTCTCTGAGGCGCTGGGAGAGTTTTCCAACCCTGTGGGTGCCTGCGTCTTCATCCCCGGGGATTCAGTCAGCTCATCACAGCAGGGCAGCCAGGCCTTTAAGAAGCTCCCAGATGCTTTGTGCGTGCAGGGGGGTAAGAAGCACCCCAACCTGGTGTTTGAGCTGATGCCATTTCACCCCCAGCCTCACCATTGTTTAGGCCCCCACACACTTACCCTGAGAGCCAGCTTCGAGAAAACACACCGACAAATGCTCAGGGTAGCTACAAGGGCAGACCAAATGTTTTGAGTGCATCAGAATTTTAACCCAGTACCTTTGGAAATGTTTGTGCTTACGAACCACGTGTAACAACCTTTGACGTGGACAGTGTGGTAGCAGAAGGGTGCTGGGGGGTTGCTCAGATAAGAGAGAGCATAGAAATGAGAATAGAAACTGACCAGGGGTGCGTCCATGCTTCCAGTAATTATTGTGTTTCTATATGATTTCTAAGAACACAAATTGTGTTTCTTGTTCAAATCCAACGAGATCCAAAAGCTATGACTTCTCTGAAATATGGACTGATGCTTTTCCCCTTCCAGCATTACGTTTACTATTTTGATATAAGCTGCAGGTACAGGCTTCGTACATATAACCATACAAAATTTGTTACCAGTCAAGAAAAACTGAGCTTTCATTGGAGAGGACATGCCTCTAAGACTTCAGTTTCTGTAGAGAAAAAAAAATGTTTTTCTGCTTAGTCTCAAACTGCTTTGGGCACAATTAGATTTCAGTGTGAAAAACTGGGGCAGCTTGTCCAGGGTGAGATGGGAAGAGGAGAATGACAGCCACTGGGCACTGAGTAACCATGTGACAATCATCAAATATCCCCATGCCTGACTTCCCAGGTGTAACAAGGGGGGGGGGGGTTGAAGTAGGTGACACCAGATGCTGATGACCCAGAGCTCCCCCCGGTCTCAGCACACAGGGGAACCCGTGAACCAGACAGAGGTGTGCCTGGGGAAGGAGCCCTGTCCCCACATCTCACCCATGTTTACATACTCAGTTGGCCTTAGCAAGAATGCAGGTGGCACTATTCCTAGTAAATTAGCCTTATTTCCACCATCACTCACTTTCCTTCTTGCCCTCCCTTTTAGGAACTTACTATCTGAAAGTGCTAATTAATGCAAGTGGTCATTAAACATATCTGTGTGTGCGTTGTTCACTGCCTGTCCATCCCACTAGAGTGCAAACCGCTGGGGAGGGACTGGGACAGTCCTATTTGCTTGATAGTCCCCAAACCTAACACAACGCTTGGCACATAAGAGCTTTGTCTTTGAATGACTCCAGCTTCGTACAAACATCTATGTTTGCACAGAATCTGTGCAAATCGTTGAGGGGTAGCTGGACACACCAGCTAACAGGTCAGTCTCACTCTGTCTTCATGGGTCCTACTCATAAAAAGAAACTGTTTAGGACTCATGCAAAATCTCCATATTCTTAGCTCTGACTTAAGATAAACAAGATCTCAGAAAAGAAAAAAAAAACTGTCCAAGTGCGAACCAGATTTTTTCTCTGGGCATTTTTTTTTTTGGTCCTAACAAAGCCTCTCAAGAAATTCAGTCTTCTAATAGTGGAATTAATTATTTTGTTTGCTGTGCTCATCACAAGCAGCTTTCCTTTGCTTCCCTTATGGATCTCTTTCCAAGGGTGTTGACACATCACCCAGTTTTGGATCGTCATCAATGCATTTTTCCACAGCAGCTAAGACAAACCCACAAACATGCTTGTGTATAATTATGTTATGTTCTTTAACTGAGTACAGTGTGCTGCAGTCAACACGAGGAAGCAGACTAGGAAGGGTGACCAGGTCCAGAGCCTGCCAATATGGTACTTCCTATGGCAAAGGGATGTAGCTGTGGTTAAATTAAGGATTTTGAGCTGGGGAGATTGTGCTGGATTATACAAGTGGACCCAATGTCATCATAAGGGTCCTTATAAGAGGACAGCAGGAGATTCAGCAAAGGTGATGTGAGGGTAAAAGCAGACATGATGACAGATAGATAGATAGATAGATAGATAGATAGATAGATAGATAGATAGATAGATGATAGATAGATAGATAGACAGAGATTTGAAGATGCTCCACTGTATGAGGAGGAGTGGCCCATGAGCCAGGTTTGGTTGGAAGCTAGAAAAGACAAGAAAACAAATCCTCCCCTGGAGCCTCCAGAAGGAGCACAGCCCTGACAACCTATTTTAAATTTCTCACTTCCAACACAGTAAGAGAGTAAATCTGTGTTGTTCTAAGCCACTAAATTTGTGTGATTCATTCCCGCAGCCACAGGAATACAATACAGTAGGGAGGGTGAGCTGATTCATGACAAAACGATGAAGCAGAAAGCGTGCCTTTACTTTCCCTGGCCTCCCTGCAGCTTCACGTCACTTCCACCTAACAGACACGCATGGAGCCCCTGGTCCACCCGCCCAGAGTTCCAGCCCCGTGCCCTCCAAGCTCACTCAGCCATGAACCTCTGCTTTCAAGAAGGATGCCGGAGCCAGGCAGCCCTGCTGTGGGTGATTATTCCCACTGTTTAGTTAGAATCCACGTGGGCCTCTGTTCTGCAGTTATGAAAGGAACACGTGCTTACTTTAGAAAACTTGACGAACGTAAAACAGTAAAAGGAAGAAAGTGAAAACGACCAATAACGCCACGATAAAGAAGTGATCATTCTTTACGTGTTGGTGCATGTCCTTCTAGTCGTTTTTCTAAACAGTCTCTCAGACATCCCTGGTGTCCCCGTGATAGGAGCACTAGGAGGTACAATAAGGCCTGCTCCCCACTTCTTCCGGTTCACGCCTCAGTCAGCTCGGGCTGCTATGGCTTAAACAACAACCATTAGGAATTCTGAGACCTGGGCATAGCGTGCTTGGGACCTGGGTGAGGGCCCTCTTCCGGGTACGCCTCACATGGGCTTTCCTTGGTGACTGCTCTCATAGAGGGGCGTCCTGTGCCTCTTGTTACAAGGGCACCACTGCCATTGAGGGGGCCGCACCCTTACAACCTCATCAAAACCTAATTACCTCCTAGAGTCCCCACCTCCACATACCCTAACACTGGGGATTAGGGCTTCCATATAGGAACATGGAGGGGACACAGACATCCAGTCCACAGCAGCTCATTAGCCTCACACTCCACCTTTCTCCCCCTAATTAACCCTGGGCATCCACAGGTGCTCTCACTCACGGGAAGGACCCAGCTGTTCCATGCCAGCCACCTTGTGATTTCAAGGGCATCAGGGACACTCCTGAGCACTATACCCTCCGCCACCCAGGATGACACCACCTCCCTCACCAGCGAGCCCCTGAGACAGCCTAAATGTTCCAAGGGCCACATGGAACGGTGTTCTCCCCAGCTGCCCTCAGCCATGGACCTATTTACAGTCCTTGGGGGAAGACAGAAATGTCCTTTCTCCCAATTTCTTTTGCACGTTGCCACCTGTCTTTGGGAAAATAGCCCCATACATTATAGCCTGCATTCCCCCTCCTCAAATTCCCTCCTCACGGGCCTTGCCAATGACTCAGGCAAATAGACAATGGCGTCGGTGGCAGGACGTCCCAGCCCCATGGTCAGTCTCAGTGTAAGCCAAGGATTGAGCTGTGCGTGCGTACGTGTGTACATGTGTGTTTGTACATGTTACATAATTTACATACCTTAACATATTACATCATCTTGTGATAAACACAACTTAATGTTATTGGCTGCTTTGTGTTATTTAAGATTATATTATGAATTTTCCTACATGTTAAATTTTGGGGGATATTTTTTAATTGCTGCACATATTCCAGTGCATTGATAGACCATGATTTGTTTCTCGTACTTTGCATGTTTTTCCATTTTAAATAATCCTACAAGGAATGCCTTTCCATAACAACCACTGTTATGTGGGGTGAAATTACTGGGCCAGAGGGCACTTAAATTTTAAGCCATAACTCTGACTACAGAATAAAATGCTTAAGCATAACAGGGAATTGCCAAAAAAATAAAATAAAAAATAAGTGCAATTGTTCTTTGGGGGTGGGGATCGTGACCCTGGGATCATAGCATGTGTGGGCACCTACGACACTTATCCACGATATACATATACTTAGAAATACTTTTGTTAAAAAAAAAAAAAAAAACCAACATCTTAAGCCCTCAGCAACCCCCCTTCTCCCCAGGCATTTCTCTTATGAGCAGTGGGAACAGATTTTATGGAACTGTGGTTAGAGGAGGCAGCCCCCAGTAACGCCAGTCACCGACTGGTCCCGGGAGGAGCCCTTCCTTCGGGTGTCTGGGCAGCGCTCAGCATGGCAGCAGCACGCAGCTGACCACCAGTCTAGGCTGTACTGAGTCCTGGGACTGGCCCAGGATGTATGCAACAGCTACAAATGCCACAGCACTCCCTGCCAGCTTTTAGGCAAGAAAATGGATATTCCTCCCAGAAATTCAGGGAACGGCTTTGTCCCTATAAAATGAACACGAAGTCCAAAGCAACTGAACAACTGGACAACGTTCAAACCACCGGCGTTCAGCGCATTCCACTGATTCTTCTCACATCTGCATCTTCGTTGAGATGTGAGAAATGATTATGTGCTCGCTAAACTTGGAAACCCAGTTTCCGTGCACTGGGGCTCAATAAGGAATTCTTACATAATATCTAAGAACATCAGATGGTATCAGCACACTGCTTTGGCCAGCACACACGTTCCAGTTGCTAAATATCTGAAGTCAGACTACTAAAGGATTCGTTTGTCCCCTTCAGTAAATATTCCCGGAGTACTGAGTCTGTACCAGACACAGGAGACGCAGTGGACAAAGACCGACGTGGCCCCTGCCCCACGGTGTACACTGGGCACTCTATCCAAAGGGTTATGACCTGCCTTGGTCCTAAGTGTAATGACCGCTGCTGCTAGTCTTTACGATAGAGTCCTGCAGAAGTAATGGTGAAAGCCGTCTTGTTTTCGGACATTCCATTTCACATTCCCCACGTTCCTCCCACAGTGAACTCTCTCTCACCTTGCTCTTGCAGTGCTGTCCTGTCTCATGTTTTCCTCCAAGCTGAAATGCACCTTTTCTACTGCCAGCCATCACACAGCCAACTCTTCAGGGCCTCCCTACAACGCTCTTATGTGGAACCTTGTGGAGACTCCAAACAGAAATAGTCTCTCCCGGGGTGGCCGGCTGGCTCAGCTGGTTAGAGCACGAGCTCTGAACAACAGGGTCGCCGGTTGGATTCCCACATGGGTCAGTGAGCTGCGCCTCCACAACTAGATTGAAAACAATGACTTGAGCTGGAGCTGATGGATGCTGGAAAAACACACTGTTCCCCAATGTTCCCCAATTATAAAAAAAAAAGAAATAGTGTCTCCCTCCCTTATGCTCCCATGATACTCTGACATGGTACTTGCTATGTCAGTACAGGTAGACTGTAATTTCACATGTATTTATCTAGCTCCTTCTCCAGATGTGAGCTAATGGAGGTCCTGGGACATGTATCATTTATGCCTAGTGCCTATTGGTTGGGTGAGTTAATGAGTGAATAAATGAAGGCAAATCTCATGCATACACACTTTAGCCACAAAGAAAGTATTCCCGCACTGCTATTAATAGAAATGGGTTTTGACTTATCTCTCCAACAGAAGACTCTTGCCTGACCCCTGACCTGCCTTAGGAACAGAAGGATCAGTATATAAGATGGAGGGGTACAGAGATATAACCTGTGTTTATGAAGCTGAGAAGACCAGTGGCCTAGAACAGGCTTGGATTCCTAACCCTGAACTCACTACCCCTGACTGTAGACAAATAGGATCCAGAAAAATCGTGCCACAAAGCACAAGGCAACAAATCAACCACTCACAATTCTGCAAAAATACTAAATGCAATGCACGTATTATCTGAACCCTCTATCCCTGGGAGATTGGTAGAACTTAACCCAAACCCCCATGCTATAGCTTGTGGCTGGCTGAAGCCTTCACCACAATTTCTTTGTGTTCCCACAGCCCACACTTCTCTCCTGTGTTCCTGTGACCATGTGGTCTGGCACTATTGGACATTGAGACACAGAATTCTGCCTCTATAGAAGTTTGCTGGAGGAAATCCATTCGTATCAAGTGTTTTATGATTTTTGTTCAACCTGTACTGAAGATTTTGTTGATCAAAGAAATAGTCACATCGCACCACACAAATGGACTCACACCATCTTGTTGCTCTACTGCTCTCCTTTTCACCTGCTCTCCTCTCCCCGTTTCCTGCAGGTACAGCCAGGACAGTTCCCACCTGATTCTGTCCCCATAGTTTAGCCTATACTCAGTTCCTTTAAGGTATTAGCTTCTACCCCCAATCAATGTATTGCCTAAACCCTCCTGAACAAATACAGAGCTCTGTGTCATTACAGAATTTTGGGGCCTTTGGCTTTCTTCATCCCATTTCATCAAGTTCACAGTAGAGTTTAACTGTTCCCTCCTCACCCCCGATTCATAAGACTCTTCTTTAGAAATTAGTATAAATAAAAATAGGATGATTGCTGGGAAACAATTACCATTTCTGTGTTTCTACATGGTCAGCACTTTCTGAGAGATTGGTGGCAACTTGGGTGAAAGGGTGTTTGAACAGCAATGAGCCTTGAAAGTCAGAGTCACCTCTGTAGAGATTGACAGCTGTCTCTTTCCTGGACACAGGTGTTTACGTACCACAGGGTAATGAACCTAGCAATCTTCCCGCTCTCTTCCCAGAGAGCATTTGTTCAGTCCAGAGCAGAAGCCCTTTTTCCATCTGCGTTGTGGGAAGGAGGAGCAGCTGTGCCATCAGCTCCTACCAAAACTCCAAGGTCCGTCATTTTGGAGTTCCTCTCCACTGATACAAACCCCTGAATGTGTGCAGTACGTCTGGATCTCACCACATCACCCTGTGGGGGTGGGGGTGGGGGCGTGGATGCAGCATGGGGTACTGACACTAACATAGCCAGGTCAGTAATTAAACGTCTGTTTTCGACTTGTCCCATTAGGGAGACCACCTCAGGGATGATGTAGATGCCTGATCACTGCACTGTACACCTGAAGCTGAAGCTGAACAATAATGAATGTCAACTACAATTTTATATATATATATATGTATGTATGTATGTATGTATGTATGTATGTATGTATGTATCTATCTATCTATCTATCTATCTATCTATCTATCTATCTATCTATCTATCTATAGTCACAAGAAGCGGAGTACAGCATTAGGAATAGAGACAGTGGAAATGTAATGGCTGTGTGCGATGTCAGAGGGGTCGTAGATGGGGGAGGTGGGTTATCACTGTGTGAGGGATGTAAATGATAAATGTTTAACTATTACATCGTTTTGTACACCTGTACTAACTAACTAAATAAATAAATAAATAAAACGTATGTAGGAAGACTGACGAGGGGCTGATAACTGCTCACGTTAGGTAATGGTACTATTCTACTTTTGTATATATTTGAAATTTTCCATAAAAAGTTTTAATAGCAGATATTTTAGTAAAATCCAAACCACGCCTTCTTCACCTTTCATAACCTTAAAAAAAAAGTTTAAGCAACTTAAAGAAATAAGAGGTTCCTCAACACAAGCCATTCCCCCAAAAGAGCATGGGGTCAACTACGTTCAAATAAAAAGAAATGATATTCTTCATAAAAATAAAAATAAAAGTCTGTCTGGTCCAGAAGCCTCATGTTTCCTATCAGCACAAATAAATACATTGAAATATAAAATCATGCCATGTGGAATGAATATATCCACTTTTCCCCCCTATTTAACAGAGGATGAATCTCTCAATTGAACTTCATTATTTCCTAGATAAATATTCTAGAACGGGGCTGAGAAGTATGTGAAGAAAAAACCAGGGAAGAGATCATTAAAATCTCTGTGAATGTGTTTTATGGCGATGTGTCATGTATATCATTGAATCTAAGATACTAATAATTAATTATAAGATGAAGCATTATTTTTTGTACCACTAAGAAAAAAAGGAATAAGCTGCCAATTAAATTATGGCACAATGCCTTCTAGAACCTCTGAAGTTTTATTTTACTGAAAGAACGCTTTAGACTTACTTAGATATAAATGTTTATACTATAAGGAACATAATTTGGATAAGATATTCCTAAGTATTTTTCCACATTTAGAGCCTAACACGGATTTCTTTCCAATTTAGTGTCACTGATGTTCATGCTGCTGACACAGCATTATTTTTATTTATTTATTTTTTTATGTTTGGATTTTTCTTCTAACTCTGCAGGTTTTAATGGTGGAACATTCTAGATCTCACCAGAAGGTGTCAATGGTAGGCTTTCAGGCAAAAACCAGGGCTCAAGTTCCATTTTCAAATGGTCCTCTAATGGGTTGCTGACTGGAAGAGGGGTCACCAAGGTCCAAACAGTCCATCACACATGTGCAGACTATGACAAAGTTGTGCTGTTATTGGGCCAACAGAGGCTGTAGGAAGCCATCAACTGTAGTACGCTTCCCAATCTCAAACACATTGGGAAGGTCTCCAAAAGACTTAGACATATGAAAAATATATGGGCTGGAAAACAGCGTACATAAGCAAGCCAGTGACTTTGAGCATTTGATGTGAGATGCATCGTAGACAGAAGTAGGTGAGGGCAGCCCCACCACCCTGATTCCACACCTGTGACAGTGTAGCTGCCTGGGCAGTAAGTGGACAGGATGCCCCTCAAACGCAGAGTGGGAGGGGCCAACCATAAGAGCAAGATGGTGGCCAATCAGTGGGGGAGAAACATAATCAAAACAGCAAGGACTCCGGGGTCCTCACCTCAAGCAGGCTCAGTCCTGGCCTCCAGCCAACCCTGAGGCAGAAGTGAGAATGCCCCAGTGAACAGAGCCTGTGCCCACACTGGGAAAAGAAACGTCTCTGGGGGGCCCAGCACTACACTTCCTGGCTAAGAGCCTGTTGCACAGACATCTTGAAAGGGAACCCCAACCTGACTGCTCACCAGGCTAACCCTCGCAGTGACTGGCACAGAGCAGGTATGCAAGACCCGTTGACTTCATTCATTTCACACATAATTATTGAGAGCCCAGAAAAGACCCAACAATGGCTGAATCACCAGGAATGAACTGAGCATCCGAGTCCCCCATCATGAGCCTTACATTCTAATCGAGGCCACTGACAGACAAACATATTCCAAGTCGAGTGGTGATGAATATCAGAAAGTACAGGGAAGTGGGTAAGGGATGGAGCACTTAGGGGAAAGAGGAGCATGGCTGCTGATTAAACAAAATGGGCAGGAATGGTGCTCGCACAAGTGCTGTGGAACTAGCCTCCATATGCATCAAAACCCACACTCTCCAACATCTATGTTACCTGAGATGGAAGATTTGAACATATGCACACATATGAAACCAGTGACCTCAGCGCCCTGTCGTGGGCAAATACAGGCCTCCCTGGGTTAGAATGGAAAGGTCACTGCATAACAAAAAGATGGAGTTCAAGAGAGGGGCATGATTCAGATGAATCGGAACAAATGTTCCCTAAGAAGTGGATTTGCTCCAAAGAGCAGGAAAGAATTACATCCAAAGTGTTTTTTTAATACACAGTTTTACTCTCAATGTGATTGGAGAGACAAGGCAGTTCTGGAAAGAGAGCATCATCCAGAGGTCAGTGAAAATTGTTTTCGGTGGAAAAGCTATTACCAAATTTTAAAACACAATAAAAGAGTTTAATAAGGTGTCCAGTTCACAAAATAAATCTACAAAAATCAATAGCTTTGCTTTACACCAATAACAACCTGGCAGAAAACTTAATGGGAGAAAAAAATTCCATACCCAATCGTAACAATAAATATGAAATACCCAGGAACAATTCTCATGAGACATGTTGAAGTCCCAGATGTATGCTTTAAAATTTACTTGCAGAGAGAAGACATGTCATGTTCCTTCAAGGGAATAACTGATATTGTAGTTTGAATTTTCCATGTTGTCACTGCCATTGTACTTGCATTAATTTGCTCTGGTGTCTGTATTCCCCTCTGTGCTGTGAGCTCCATGATAACAAAGACTCTCTGTTGGCACTGAACTCAGTCAGTCCGGCTGTGTTCTAGCGCACATCCAAGTGCCTGGTACATAGCAGGTGCTCAATAAATGCTGCTGGATTAATGAGTGAAGCTGGAGTTGACCAGAAATCTAAGTTGTTTTGAAGGACCTGCAGGGGATCCAAGATCGAGCTCTAGAATCCAAACGGATGATTTCAAACCACAGTGGTTCCAAGAGAAGTGGGAATTTAATTCTCCCAAAACAATACTCCTGCAGCTTAGACAATGAGTGTAAATATTAACTCTTAGACATTGTTCTTGGCCTTAGATAAAAGTTGCAGGGGATGCTCCCCAGAAAAATGACCATTCTCGTGAAGCGTGACAGCCAGAAGACCCCCCTCTGACTTCTCAGCCCTGGTGGGGGCCAATGAGGCTCCTTGAAATGTCCCAGAGACTCCCTTGGAGAACAGGAAATGCCTCCAGGACCTCCAGTGTTGACTACATTGAACATAGTAATGGAAGGAAACATTTGTTGTTTGAAACCAAACCTAACCTGATGAATGCAGCCCTCCTGTCTTCTTAGAGGGTGGGAATCAAGAGCATAATCCACAGAGGTGGAAGGTGACCTCTGTACCTTCTCTTCTTCTTGAAGACACTGGTTAGGAAGGAAGAAGGAGCAACTCTTGAAATGAATGTCCCATTTCTTTGCGGAGGACATTCATGAGTCTCTGGTCTGCAAAGAGAGGCCCAGAGCCTAGTTTTAAGGGTTATGAAACAGATAGCATAACCATTCTGCATATTAAATGGGAGAACGTTTGTTGGGTTTGCTGGGAGGAGGGAGATGATCTGAGCAGAGGAGAAACTGAGAGAGCAAATGGGTGGGAGGACGTGGAGCCCAAGTTGGTGAGAATGGGCAGCGATTTTAGGAACCAGAAGTCCTGGCACTCAGTTACGCCAGGTATATAAAGAGACGGTTGTAAAAATCAAGAGAAAGAAGCTAAGTTTCATGCCTAGATTAGCACAAAGGATGGGAAGCTGCTGTGGAGCGGAGTACCCAGGGGGGTTTAGGGTTCTGCCAGAAGTCAGACCCATGTGCAGGGAAACTTGGGGGCAAGGGCTTGAGGTGACAATTAGATTACTTGGTGAAACCTGGCAGGAAGTTCCAAGAAAGCTCATCTGATCCAAAGTCACCCAAACGGCAGTTCTGTTAGCTGTGCAGAAGGCGACAGACATTCTTGCCCCACTTTGTGCAGGACAGGCCACCCTCAGAGCTTAAGCCCAGCAGGATAGTCTCAAAAGCCTGATGAATTTACAACCTGGAGCTTGTCCATAAGTCACTGAGAAATGAGCAGGAGTAGAAATGCAGCTGATGAGGACTGACTGAAAGAATTTGGGATGTTTGGGCTAAAACGAGGAGGTTTGGGAGGATGAGATGGTCATCTCCAAAATGGGGTGGAAATGTGCTTATTGTTATGATTCTGGAGGACAAATTTGGAGTCAGTAGATGGAAGCAGCAGGAAGAAATAATTTGACCCAATATAAGGGGAAATTTCTTGGCGAATAGAGAAGTCGGAACATGAAAATGACGTCCTGTGAACAATGCAAGCTCCTCTTTCACTGTGGGATGAGAGGCAGAGGGGGTTAGAACCCAACTTACAGTGCTTTGCAGAGATTGTAGGGGTTCAGGGTTCACGTTGAAATGAGGCAAGGGGATTCCATGTGACTCCATGGTTTTAATTCCCCAAGCACCCAGTGCCCACCTCGGGACGTGGAGCTCATCATGGGGCAGGAGGCAGTTCCTGGCAGCAGTAACGACTGGGGATTATTCCTAGAGTAAGAACGGAGGCCCTCACGTGAACTAGGGGACAGGCCACGACCTTTACAAGGTCTTACAAAGATCCTTATCAGGTAGGCTCTTCCTGAGGGGAGAGGTCCTTTCTAGGATGACTGACTTGATGTCATAGAATTGGGAAGAGAAGGCTGCTCCCCGGTGCTAAGTAGCTCCTCGTGTTCTCAGAGGTGCCGAAGGGACACTTGTGCTGAGAGCAGACCCGATTGGTGGGAGGGCTGCAGAGGCAGAAAGCCCGAGTGCACCGCTAGGGTGCTCCTCACAAACTGGCCACTGGGAAGGTCATCCCTCACCTCCAGTGCAGCCGGGGCCATAGGAAGTGACATCAGAATCAGTGACCTCAGACTGTGTGGACAGCGGTTGCAATGATAAGGCTGGCATCTGCCACCACGTTGGGAGGCTCGACAAGGCCAGATCCCATCACCTGGGGGGCCCAGGCGGTGGCTGTGCGGCCAGGAGCAGGAAACCTGGAATCTCAGATTTCAGAGAGCAGTTTTCATGGTCAGGGTCAGCATTGAGCACCTTTAGCTTGAGCCTAAAGAAGAAAGAGACTGGTGCAGGGGTTTCAAAATGTCACTGAGCACTGCCATTAAAAACTATTGCTTTGACCTTTCTGTGTGACTAATGCCTTTGGCTTTATTTTGCCTGTCCCCCCCACCTGCCCCCTGCCTCACAAAATGGGTTATATAACATTTGAGCTTCATGAAGCGTCTAAGCCGCATGCTTCAGGGTGAAACCAGGGTCTCAAATGATCCAAGGCCAGGAAGAACTGAACAGCTGCATAGGATTTGGAAGTTCAGAGAGCAGAGTTACAATATTTAGAACAGTACAGGGAAAACGGGTTTATATAGCTAAGCATTTCTTAGGGGGGTACGGAGTTAACCAGGACTGAGCTAAGAATCCAAAAGGAAGGATGTGAATAATGTAATTTGCTCTTATTGACCCAACTATTATACATAAAGTGACATGTTTATTTCCATTTTAATAAAAGAAGTTAAAATTCTCAAGCACAAAACAGCTGAGTTTAGAGAGGCTTTGATTAATTAAGCAAGTAAACACTTCACAAAACACTCTACCATTTGGCTAAAAGATAGTCACTGCTCATAAGCCCATCACTGGAGCTGTAATAATGAAAACTACATTTCAATCAACACAGAGTACATCAAATGCCCCCATCGAATCCAGACATTAACTGAATACAAGAGAGCACTAAACTGTGTTTTCAATCGCTGGTTACAATTATCTTTATTTCTAAGCCCCCCAGCTTAGAAAGAAAGCAAGGGTTTGGGGAGAAGAGCGTTATGCTCCTCAAAACGGAGAACCCTGACAAACCAACACACATCCAGCCTTATCTTGTTGAACTTTTTAAAAGATAAGTATATACAAGCCAAGAGTTTTGAAAGGGACAAAAGTCGATTCTAAATAACTTGAGTAGAAAAGGAAAATTAACAGCTCACAAACTCATGGGACAGTGAGGCCAGCGTTAGCGCTCTCTCTCTCTCTCTCTCTCTCTCTCTCTCACAAACACACACACACAGACACCATTTCTCTCTCTGAGTTGGTCTCATTCCCTCCGACCATCTGACTCTAGAAGTCTCTCTACACCTCAGAGCTCTCTAGCCTCCATTAACCTTGCAGCCTTACCACCTCATAACCAGACAAGACAGACATTTATCCCCAGATTCAGTTTTTAAAATCACAGGGAAGCACTCTAACGGGGCAGCTGAGGTCATAAGCCCGTCACTGCACTGATCCCCGAGGCCAAGGGCATAGCTACTCTAATTGGCTGCCCCCACCGGCCCCACACCATTGAAGCAGGAGGAGGAGAAGGTCTCTAAAGGAGAGGGGTGATCTTCTGAGGGGACAAAACAGCACTACATAATGTTGGCAAATTCCTAGTCAGCCTTTCCTCTCGGAGCTCCGACACAGAAGGTACAAGGAGCCGAGACAATTCATTCCAACGTGGCAGCCACCAGCCGCAGGTGGGTAGTGACTCTTGAAATGTGCGTGGGATGTGCTGTGAGTGCAAAATGCACACTGTATTTTGAAGGCATAGTAGAAAATGAATGGAAAATACTTCATTAATAATGGTTTCTACTGATCAGGTATTGAAATGATAACATTTTGGCTATTAGGTTATATCCACTATATTCACTAGGTTACTGAAATTAATTTTTTTTTTTTTTACCTTTTTACTGTGGCTATTAGAAAATTTAAAATTACATAAGTGGCGTGTATTCTATTTCAGTTGGAGATGGCTGCCCTAAGATTGAGGGTTGTAGAGGTCTTTGTACCCTGCTTCGCCGCTGGGGGCAAGCGTATCTAACACATTCTAGGTGTATGAAAGGGAACGCGGAATGGAACTGACTTTCCTTCTTGCACAAGCATCTCATGAGGGTCTCAGTGTGTTTGGTTCAGTGCTGTGAATGTTTGTTCTGAAGCTAGCAAGAGTCTTTGCTCTGGTGTCGCCAGGCCATGCCCTTATGAGAATTATATCAAAGACCAGCATCCATTTCTTTAGGGAGGCACAAAGCAACACACAGTTATGAATCTCTGTCTGAGTTCCAAAGCCATATTGTAAATCCTTAAGCCAGAAAGTCTTCACATCATCCCGTAACACAGGTTGAGCGGGCTGGAAGGTGATTCAGGGGAAAACGTGTGTTTTCAAGGTCATTGTGTCACAGAGACGTCGGATTGTAAATGCAGCTACTACAGACTAGCCGTCTAACGATTCTGAACAGTTTTTCTCTTTGATCCTGGTCCCTTTTCTACATGAGACCCATTTTTCTGAAAGAAGTCAATTTAAGGTGGCTACAGGAGTGGAAGTCTGGGTCGGAAAATGTATTGTCTTCCCCTTGGAAAGTTTTATACGGGAAAGGAATTTAGATACTACAGCACGGCTTCTCCGTATAGGGAAAGCACACTGGACTTTGCATATATCACCAGTTCCCTTCCTGGCATCCCGGGAGAGGAAGAGGCAGGTCTCGGCCTTCTGGCTGACAGCAGGATTTAGAGATTTCTATTTTATAGTCAAAGCCTGACCCTAAAACCATGTGACCAAAAAGAAGCCCTCCAACTCTCTACCTGCTGGCTTCTGTCTAGGTTGTATAATAAGGACCCTTCTGAAAATATTTCCAAATGCAAACTATAGCAGCCTCTGCTTACACCCTCCAAGGGCTGCCCCTCCAGGGAAAATACAATGCAAAGTTTGCCATGGCCTCTAAGACCCAACAGAATCTGACCATGGTCTAACCTTCCAGCTTATCTCCCGCTGCTCTCTTCACTTCCCACGCTCTTCACCACAGGCTTTCTGGTCCTTGCAGAGATGGAGCTGGCCCTGTCACAGGGCCTTTGCTGGGCAGTGCCCTCTGCTGCAGCACTCTTCCCTCTGACCCTCGCCTCCTCGCCTCCTCAGAGGGGCCCTCCCACATCAAACCCTCTTACTCAGGACAACGCCCCCCACGTCCAGCCAGACTCTAGTCTATTATCTTACCCTATTTTCTTTTAGGACACATGGTCTTCTAGAAGAAAACATCTTTCATCTGCTTAGCAGTATATTGTTTACTTTCCCTTGATAAAATGTAAGCTCTCTGAGGGCATGATCTTGTTGGAGATTGTTCTCTCTAGATTCCCAGCATCCTCAGCTGTGCACGACAGGGAAATGAATGAAATTCTCTCTCTCTCTCTCTCACACACACACACACACACACACACACACACACACACACGGAGGGGGAGGATGGGAGATAGATACCTAAAGGAATGCTAGGTAGGTGTTATGAGTTGAATTGTATCCCCTCCTCCTAAGTTTATTTGTTGCAGTTCTAACCCCCAGGACCTCAGAATGTGCTCTCACTTGGAGAAAGGATCATTGCAGATGTGATTAGTTAGGAGGAAGTCAAACTGCAGTCAGGTGGCCCTCAGTCCGATAGGACAACTAATGTCTTTATAAAAACGGACATTTGGACACAGACATGCACACAGGAAGAATGTCACATGGAGAAGAAGGAACAGGTGGGATGATGGTTCTACGTGCCCAGGAAAGCCAAGGGTTTCCAGCAAACCCACTGAAGCTAGGCGAGAGGAACAGACTCTCTCTTGCACCCTCAGATGGCACTAACTGCTGATACCTTGACCATGGACTTCTAGCTTCCAGAATTGTGAGACAATAAATTAGTCGTTTAAGCTACATAGTTTGTGGTACTTAGTGATGGCAACTAGTACAGTAGCTCTAATGAGATTCAAGTAACAGGTCTCGACCCTTTATTATGGTGCTAGGCATATATCAGTCCTCGTCCTCTTTACCACCATGTGCCCATAGTTTGCAGCTAGAAAAAACATCAGCATTGTCCCAAAGGAGCGGAACAGGCTGTAGGTTGTAAAGCTGTGACTGGACTGTATTGCTGAGACTTTTAGCCCAGGACTTTGTTCCATCATGACAAGCCATCATGGCCATCTCCTTCACCAGCCCTAGAGGCCCCAGCATCTCAGTTTATCAGATTAAATCTCAACTCATATGTGCGAGTGTCTTGACCCTGTTGGATACATAACAGGTGCATAAGAAACATCAGTGCCCGTCTCTCCTCCGCGTGCCGCAAAACAAACCCATCCCTAAAGCAGGTCTCCTATGCCAATTCCCGTGATCTACTATGCTCATTTATTCAAATATTCATTCATTCATGAAACATTTGTTGAAGGTTCGCTACATGCTAAGTTCTGTGCAGGATCATAAGAATATAGAGGCAAACAGTACACTCTGCACTGAAGACCTTGTAAACGCCACAAGTGCAAAGTAACGCAGGCAAATAAATGACATGCCTGGAGTGTCATGATCAACACAGTGCGGGTGAGGGGACAAAGAGACCAGTGCTTCCAGCCCGGAAGGAATAGCTTCTAGCACACCAACCACATCCTGAGAAGTACAACAGCAACATAAGACTGTCTTTAAGACCAGATAACCAGGACTTTCAGAGCCAAGATCCCACAGAGAAGGGAAAGTTACTGAGGGAGCCTGGCATTCCACACTCCTTTCCTTCAAGGCACTCACTGATCCCTAAGTAGAGAGACAGGAAGGCTGAGAAGCTGAGCTGGAGAGGGGGGTGGGGGGGGGAGAGAGAGAGAGAGAGAGAGAGAGAGAGAGAGAGAGAGAGAGGAAGAACTGAGAACTTTCCTATAGTTTCCTGGGTCCAAACAATCAAAAGTCATCGTTCAGGAGCTACCAACGCAGCCAGGATTGGAGGGATCAAGACCTCAGAGGAAAGTGAAATCGAAAGGACAGAGTCCAAGAGTCTCAGCCACTTTCCCTGTGGAGACATTGGCCCATTGTCTGTAAAGGTCATGGGCCAGGAGAAGCAGGAAAAAAGTAGCAGCTGAGGAGCCACACAGAGCTTTGGACACCATCAGAGTCCTGGGGAGATGGAAAATATGTAATTCCGGCCGAGGAAAAGCTGCCCTGTTAAAGGCCCTGGGCTGCAGACCCTCATCCTACCATGTTTTCCCGAAAACAAGATCCAGCCAGACCATCAGCTCTAATGCGTCTTTTGGAGGAAAAATCAATATAAGACCTGGTCTTATTTTAATATAGGACCAGTATAATGTAATATAATATAATATAATATAATATAATATAATATAATATAATATAATATAATATAATATAATATAATATAATATAATACCAGGTCTTATATTAATTTTTGCTCCAAAAGACGCATTAGAGCTGATGGTCTGGCTAGGTCTTATTTTCGGGGAACCACGGTAGCATGGTATTTCTCAAAGTGTGTTCCATGGATTCTTGGGAGTTCCAGAACCCTCTCAGGAGGTTCAAAAGGTCAGAACTATTTTCCAATGATTCTAAGATGTTATTTGCCTTTGTTGCTGTGGTGACATTTGCCCTCTCGATGCAAAAGTGATGGTGGCTACCTTACATAGATCAAGGCTGTGACACCAAAGTGTGTTCATGGTCACTGTATCCACTGCCATCAGGCATGTGCAGAAAACAAACAAACAAAGCTAGTTCCGCCTAAGAATGTCCTTGAAAAAGCAGTCAAACTACCTAGATTGAATCTCAGCTCTTGACTGATTACACGTTGTGTTAACATTCTGTGTAAAAGATGTAAGTACACAGAGAGCACGCCTGCAAACTGAAACACAGGCAAACCTTGTTTCATTGTACTTCACTTTGCAGACAACGTATTTTTTACAAATTGAAGGTTTGTGGCAACTCCACGTTTTGCAGTTTATCCAGCACTATTTTTCCAAAAGGCTCAGTTAATGGTTGGCATTTTATAGCAATAAAGTGCTTTTTAATTGAGGCATGTGCATTGTTTTTTCAGACATGATGCTCTTAGAAATCTGCTAGTCACACTTCCCTTCCTGTCTCTTCCTAATGTGCATGTGATGACCCAAGTGCCACAGCCACTTCCTAGGTAAAGCTGAAAGAGTCCCTCAAGTTATCAATTAATAGAGTTACCAGATTTAGCAAAAACCACCAAGAAAATATTAACTAAAAGAAATACAGATGCCCCCGTAAATCTGAGTTTCAGATAAACAAAGGATAATATTTTTTCAGTGTAAGTATGTCTCAAATATGCAATGGTTCCAAACTCCATCATCCAGACACACGTCAGCCCTAGGGTGTTTGTCTAGAGGTTTCCTGTGTGTGACTACTCCCATTTGCTTACGCTTCTGAGGTGGAAAGGGTTTCCTCTCACTCCCAGCTGAATGCAGTCCAAACTGATATTTTCAAACTGACAGACAAACGACCCTGCTAGTCCCGCAGGCTTAATTGCCACCCTTTCCTTTCAATACCCCGTATCGTTCTGCCATCTTCTCCCTGCCAGAGGTTCAAGGGAGAGATCTGACCATGCTCCCATTTTCTTTTAATTTTGTAAGTAACAAGTCTTTCTCTTTGGAAGCTTCTAAGATTTTCTGCTGACTCCTGAAGGGCAGTGGAATTGCCAACCTAGCCTAGTGGGTGTCTCTTCTCAAGAGCTTTCAATGGAACTCAGTTGGCTATTTACGCCTTGAGGACTTGTAGACAAGTCTTCTACAGCCTGGGGAGTTTTCTAGAATCTCTACAGTAATGCCTCTCTTACAATGTGACTCGGTCTATATCTATATTAGCTCTCATGGTCCTAGCATACACGTTTCTTATTTTGTTTCCCTTTATCATTTTTACCTTTAAATGTGTTTTTCTGGATTTTGAGCTTTGTCTTTCACTTCATCTTCCCGGCTCTAATTTGTGTCTAAATGGAAGATGTCAATTCTTTGAAGATATGTACTTAATTTTTTGTTGTTGTTTTTTTTTTTTTACCCCTAAAGCAGAATTTATTTATAGACTTCATTTGATCTAAGATCTATTACATTTGGTTATGTCACTTTTAATTTAGAATTTTTTTCCTGCCTTTTCCTGTTTTTTCATGACCTAGAAATTTTGAAGAGTCCAGGTCAGATAATTTGAAGAATGTCTCAGTCTGGATTTGTCTGTTTCTTCACAGTTAAATTCAGGTTAAACATTTTTGGCCAGAATATTCCACAGGTGATGTCGTACTTCCCACTACATCCATTAAGACGCACTTAGTGTCAGTTTGTCCCATTACTGATGATTTTAAATTTGATCAATTCCTTTATGATGTCCGCTAGATTTCCCCACGAGAAAAATACAACTTTCCCCTCTGTTCTTTTTTTTAAAATTAAGTACTTAATGTTTTTTAATTCAAAAATAATTCTTCAGTCCTCCATGCTGTAATTGAATCTCTTAAGCACCCTTACTGACTTGGGGTGAAGCTGCCATCTGCTTTCTGCAGCAGGGCTGTTTCTGAGCAAGTCAGTGGCTTATTCTTCCACTGGGATCCTCGTTTTTCTCTGCTGCCTACTCACAGGTCTCTTCACCCTTGGAGCCAGTACCTCGGTGGTGGCAGCCCACTGGTGGTGGGGGCACAGCAGACTCTGCTCCTGTGGGCCTGTGATGTATAGTTTGAGGTGCTCAGCTCCCTGCTTGCAGCTGGGAAGTAGCATCAGCTCCTGATGTCCCCCCATAAGGCTGTTGCTCTCGGTCTCAGAGGTGGGCCACTGGGCTCACCTGATCATCTTCTGTGAGTCTTCTTGGTGCCAGGGAGACCACGGGTCTGTTAAGCCATGTTTAGGCCAGGAGCAGAGACCTCATCTTAAAAGCCATCTTGTCTTGACCCTGTCTTGCTTTATCTCCTCGGGGCCTGTGATCAGATGGGTCCAGGCATCTCCACGAGCTGGCCCTGACAAGCCCAAGCTTCACCCCACAGCTCTCCTCAGGTGCCCAGGCTCTCCCTGGCCCTGAAAGTTCCAGACTCCAGCCTCTCACAGTCTTTAGGTGTCTCTTAGACTGTATGACCCCCACTTCTGCTGGACTCAGGAAAGGTGGTTGATAGTTGAACTGAGAGATTGTGAGAAAAGGGTATCAGGGGTAAGTTTTTTCACTACCATCTTCCCATAGATGCTCCATACTTTTGATTTTGACGTTTTGAAGTTTAAATAATTTTATGTGACATTTTTAATCAGAAAAAAAACTTTTCATACCAAAAAGAGCTCTAGTTAAAGCATAATAAAGAGAGAAGCAAATATATTTGACCTCATGAAATCAGAATTTTTAAATTTCCTACTTCCAGGATCAGGTCTAGTGAAGTTTGGAAACCACTGCGTCCAGCAGTCATGGACTTGTTGAGTCAACTATGGTATGTCCATACATAAGGAATACTATGACCACAAAGCTGCAAAAAAGGACGAAGGTCATGGGCACTGACAGAGAAAACACCCACTTTTAATCACAAGGGAAGGAGTGTGGTGCAGAATACTGCACAGTGTTTTTCTGCAAAGTGCCAGTAATAAATATTTTAGGCTTGTAGGTCACACATGCTCTCTTTTGCAACCACTCAACTCTGCCATGTTAGCAAGAAAGCAGTTGTGGACAATATGTAAACTAATGAGTGTGATTGTGTTCCACTAAAACTTTATTTACAAAAACAGTTAATGGACTGGGTTTGGCCCATGGTCCATAGATTGACAACTTGTGGTATAGCCAACACACCTTAAGGTGATCTCCTCATCAGCCACACCCTTATATAACCTACTCCCCTTGAGTACAGAGTCTGAGATGCTTCTTAGCCAATAGAATATGGCAAAGATGAAGGGACTTTGCAAATATCATTAGGATCCCAAATCAGTCGGTTCTGAGTTAATCAAAGGGGAGCTTATCCTAGGAGGTCCTAACCTAATCAAGTGAAATCCTTTAAAAGAGCCTCTTCTTTAGGTTAGAGAATCCTTCTTCTACTGACTGAAGAAGCAATGGCCATGATTTTATAGCTGCAAGGAGATGAAGTTGACCAACAACTTGAGGGAGCTTGGAAGCCGATCCTTCGCCAGTTGAGCTTCTGATGAGAACGCAGTCCCGCTAACATGTTGACTGTCACTTGGTGGGACCCTGTGCAGAGAACTCAGCTAAGCCACACCCAGCCTCCTGACCCACAGAAACTGGAAGATCACAAATATACATTATTTTAAACCACTACATTGGTGGAATTTGATATACAACCTAGAAAACTAATATGCCTATTATATAAAATCTGCTATCATTTATGTTAAAAAGGGAAAGTGTAATAACATATATGCTTAAATTTTTATAAAGAGACCCTGGAAAGATAAACAGGAAATTACGTAAGAAAAATAATTACCCACAGGGTGAGGGAGACATGGGTACGTTCGAAGGGGAAGCAAGACTTTTCAGTCCATCACTTTTTGTATTGTTTGGATACTTAAACTCCTAAATCTATTACCTATTCAAAAAGCAAAAAGAAATTTTAAAAAATCTCCTGCTTTTCCATTTAGTCATCAAAGACTATTTTTCAGATCTGTACCTTTCATATTCCACAGTTACTATTTATAGTGACAGAACCATGCACCTTGCATCTTTTCTGCACCAAAATGGCTGCTTTGTTCCCTTCAGAATGTCTTCTTTTAATCTCAAATTGCCATCATCAAAAGAACACCCGACCTTCCTTATTGTTGTCTGCCTGGCACCCGACACAGAGACTGGCATGGGGCACCCCAGTAAATGCTTACTGCATGAACGGATGAGTCACACTGACCCTCATTTTTTGTTTCTGTGTCCTTGCCAAACCCACTTGAACAATTCCTGGTTGCAAAACCCCTTCTTGTGGACCAGATTTCACTCTCCCCTTGAAATACAGCATCGCCACAGAACAAACTGCCTCACCGCCTCCCTCCCGCCCACCTACTGTCAAGAGATGTTGAAGAAACATGATTCCTAAAGCATTTTCAACATCTTTTGGGAACATGTTATGCAGGGAAGACATAGTGATGGCAAGCATGGCACGGGCATCTGTTCTTCTCTGGCTCACTTTCTGGAAACAACTTTCCATTTTTCTAGCATGCTCGCTCTCCGCTGAACCATCGCATTGCAGTCACGGCACATGGGGCAGCGTTGGGAGACTGGGGCTCAGCCGCCCTGCCTCTTCCCCTGCTCCAGGCTCCACCCTGCCCTGATCGATGCTCATTTTAGGAGCAGATGCTCTGCTCTCCAGTCTCGCGTTCTTCATTTCCTTTGACGGATGGCTGACATCCCGGCAAGCAGACCTCTGCCTTGTTCTAAACACAGCGGCCCCAACACACGCGTGTTTCCCCACAACCCGGAATCTGTATTTCTTTGTTTTATTCTCTCCCATGGCCTGGAGTGCAGCCTCTCTCCTTAGACCATGATGGCTCTCTGGAGTCAAGAGGAGGGTGATGGGAATTGAAGGGAGAGGTCAAGGAGGGCAAAGGAACCCTGAAAGGCCTCCTGGGGTGTAGAAAGGAGTTGAGGGGCCAGGCTGCCCTCAAGGTTTCTCGGGGCTCGCTAAGGAGTTCTCCCGGCCTGAATCAAAAGGCATCCATCCCAGATGTGGGGGTGGACCTGGGAGTGGAGATGCTGGCCAGCACGTGCACGCGCACACACACACACACACACACACACACAGGTTTTCCCCACCAGTGAGGTGCCCTCCAATGCTAACCAGGGGCCAGCTAACCTGTCTTATCAATGGCATGTGCATTGGAGCCCCCACGGGCACCCTGGGGTAATTACCACCAGCCGAATCCCTTGTATGAACTATTACCAAGTTCCCATGCTACACACCTTGGCCAGGTAGGCAACGCCCATCTAGGCCCCAGTTCCCTGTGCTTTTTCTTGGGGCCCATCCAAGTATCACACAAGCTCCTGTACCCACAGAGAGAGCACACTGCACAGTCCCAGGGTAGAGGTGGGGAGGGGGGGAAATATGAGTCTCACAAATGTACAAAATTTCCCCAGATGGCATTAAAAACAACTCCCAGTGGAATTGAAAGTGCCAATAATGAGGAGAAAAATGCTCATAATATATCGTTAAGTTTGTTAAAACAGATTATAAAACAGTCTGTGCTACAATCCGGTTTTTCTAAATCTATCCATTTTTATAATATCCTAAGTTTTCATGGAACTCCAGACTCACCTACCCGACCATCCCCTCTGCCTGCCCATCACGAGCATGTCCCACACTGAGGTGGAGACTCGCCCTTTCAGCTGCTCCTCCCCCAGGGTCCCCCACATCAGGAAAAGGGGGCCCCATGATCAGACATCATGACTTCTCTTTCTCACCAGATGCCCAATTCATCAGTTAAAATAAAGTTGAAACAATCTCCTGAAAAGTAGATAGCAACAAAGATACGAAAATAGTAGATTTTAGTAAATAAAATAAAATCAGAGATTTAGTCTAAGAAATCCACTAGGTATTCCATGGGGGAAAAGACAGAGATAAATGAAGGAGAAGAAATTACTTTTAGAAAATTGATATAAAACTTTTCCAAGGACTAACAGATCTGAGTTTTCAGATTGAAGGGTTTTTGCAAATGTTCAGAACAAATGAATGAAAATAGATCCATGCCAAAGCCCACGACTGGGAAATTTAGAACCCAGGAATGAAGAGAGATCCTAAAACTTCCAGAGAGAAAGCAGGCTGTGCAAGGGGCGTCAGGAACTGGAGCGACATTAAGTTTCACAGGCGCAGCTCTAGAATTGGAAGGAAAGTGGAGCGATGTCATTGGACCTTAAGGGGACTCACTGATTTCTAACCTGGAATCCTACACCACGCCAGTCAAGTTTGAGGATAGAACAAAGACTCTCAGGCATGCAAGCTCTCCAAACATTTTTTCTTTTTTTAATATCCCGAGGCTCTTTGTTAGGAAACTACTGCAGGACGTGTTCCACCAAAACAAACGGGTTAACCACAAAAGAGAAGGGCTCCAGCAAGCAGGGGCCCAACAATGGGAAAGAGGAGAAGGTATTCCCAGAATGACGGCCAAGGAAGTTGTGCAGGATGACAACTGTGCAGCAGGACTGGAAAATGACCAGTGCAGATGAAAATCAAGAGGACTGGAGCGGCGAGGACCCTCCAAGAAAAGTGTGGACCTGAGAGACGATCAATGTTTCTCTACAGTGACTTCTGACTGAGTAGGAACATAAATTACTGACGGGTACAAAAAAAGAAAAAGAAAAAAACACAAAACAATGTCGCTCTTAATAAAAAGTTATATAAGATAAGAAATGATACCATAGGATCTATATGTTTCAGCTGTGAATCACCTCAATATTGCCAAATCTATTCAAGATAATAAAAACACAGAATGCCGACGTGAGGAATTTAGCATCACACATGGAGTTTGCCATGAGTGGAAGTAGGAAGAAAGCTGGAGTAAGAAAGCCTAAGGTCCGTCTCTTTTGTGGTGGGAAGTCACTAGATAATATCAAAAGTTTTAAATCATCAAAGAGCAGTATATCCTTGTTGTTTAGAATATGGAAGATGGAAAAAAATAAGACAGCTAGAATTGTTGAAATTGATTACCTTTTAGGATTGGACGCAGGGTGAGGGAAAGAAGAATAATGGACCATTTTCATTATAAGCTTTGCAGTGCCCTTTAAACTCTACACATTTGTGTACACATATTATTTTGATGAAAATGTAAATACAAAGTAACAGTTAAAACCACCATGCTACCCCCAAAATAAAAAAGAACTTCAGTTTCATAAAAATAAACAACATAGTACAAAGTTAAAATCAACAAGAACAGGGAAATTAACATACGACAGAATTTTCTACTCTAGTCTAACTTATTTTCTCCTCAGTAAATAGGGTTTGTTGCCACTGATTCGTTTTGCTTCTTTTATGTAAATCTGATGCATCATAATACACATTTGAATCTTGAATTTGCCCGGCATCTATATCTTCTCAAGAAACATTTGTTGATTTGAATTAATATGTGACCTGATCCTCTTTGAGTGTGAGTTTCCTCAGATTTTCTCAGGGCTTTTTTTAACAACCATCTCTATGGAAAACATTTCTAAATTTTCGGTAAAACTTCACAAAGGCATTAGCCATTAATTTGCTTAATGTTCCTTTCAGAAGGATCCACAAGATACATTTTTCTCTGAATTTAAAATCCCAGAAGAGTCAGTCTTCTGATGAAATGGTGTCCAGCAATGAGAATTCTGTCACCACACTTTTGCCTGAGCTCCTGGGGCTGCAAGTCTGTGTCTCCCTCAGGCAGGCTACTAATTCAGGGGCACCTTCAATCTGATAGACACTCTAAGTGTTTGTTATTGCTTATTCAGGAGATGGACAAAGACTGATTTTCTTCCTTCCCTAAGGTGTTGATTTTAACTAAATAATAAAATAGTCACCATCGGAGTGCCAGGTTTTAACATAACTCCCAATTAAAAATGATTGATGGCAGGACTACGGCAGGAAGAATACAAGGTAAGTCAAAAATATCTTGTTGTGCTAAAAAAAAAAAAAATAAAGTGAAAGTGCTCAAGGAATGACGGGGTCATGTCAAAAGAACACAAGAGCCACTTTGAATTGCATTTTTCATTTTTTTACAGACCTGATAGTGGAAATGTTTCCATTCTTTTCCTGATTGGACAGCCAAGTATCAGAATGCCCTGGAATTTATACAACAACTAAAATATTGCCACTGTGTGGATTTAGGAATAAGTTATGTTCTTCATACGTTTGACTAGCTGGGTGGATTATGCATTTCCCGGTCTTGATGATGGATCCAGAACTATGTATCACAAGGAGCTTAGCCCCTCAGAAGTGCGAGGGCATCTCCGCTGGCATGGCACTGCCATCTGGACAGACTTGAGATGTTGGGTTGTCTAGATGCTCTCCAGATCTTTCTTTTTGGAAACTCCCATTCTCAGGAGACTGACTCTTGTCTTTCCATTTAATGATTTCATCACACTTGTCTTGCAGCTCCTCATCTTCCACTGTGGCTTCTCACAGAAAGCACAGGATTGGAGTGAATTGTTGGAAGACACTTATCTCTGTGCTTCTCATCTTCAGCCTGCACGTCTTAGCCTTCTGTGCTGTGACCTCAATTCCCTCCTTTCTCAAACAAGGTCATTCATCTATAGAGATCATAAGCTTACTTCCTCTGCCTGTGCTCTACTCTGCAGACACACTGGTCTCACGGTCATAGTTGACATCTATTTGAGGAGTGACATAAGCCACCAGGCAGGCAGCCTCTGGTCATTGCTCTCTCGTTTTCATAAACCTGAGTGAGTCTATGGGGCTGGTTGAACGACAAGCATTGGAAATCAGCAGTGCTTGGTGGCACATCAGATCAGCTGTGATTCCACCAGAGATGTGCATTCCAAGGGGCATGGCTTCAAGCAAAAGAAAAATCCTAAAAAATTTCAGATTTGTCTCAGATAAAGTAACAATCTAGACAACTTCACCTAAGTGACAGCCTCATCATGACACTGAGAAGTCCTGCATAGGTTTCTTATTCTTGGATATATGAACAGAGCACACACCACGACAGTGTCATAGATCTGAGACTTACTGAGCTTGACATTTTGGATGGCCTAGTCAGTAGAAGCCAGTAGACAGAAGAGTATTCGATTCTTCAAGTTGAGGACGGGTATGTAGAATTAGTCTCTTCAGGAGGGACTCAATCTTTTCTGTGGTAGGGAGCCTGTAGTGACAGTACAGAAGTAACAGACAGCCCTCTTGTCTTTCTAATACTTGCATTTGCAGTGAGATGGTTTACCACTGGGTTGTCAAAAATTTCTTCACCCAAGTGGATTTCTCCAGATGAAGATTTGATATGAAAGATTTCATCCTCAGAAGGGAAGACAGACACATCAAAATGCCCCTTCCAACATCCAAGGTCAATATAACTCTTGTACCAACACCCTTCTTGTCCGAGCCATGAGCAGGAGCAGTGTAAGTTGGCTCATTGGTCACTCTGAGCCCAGTGAGGTTATGCCTGGTTCCAGATGAAAGGGTGATAACAATCCTCCCAAAGGCAGATCCTACAACTTCTTTGACCTTTTCCAGAAATGTAGAAGAGAGTTTCTCAGGATGAAAGCTGTGTTCTCCACCTTGTACTCCACTTGGGACTATTGCCTTCCTGTGTGATTCACATACACCACTGCCACCACCACCATCACAACTGCCACCATCATTACCACCACCACCACCATCACCACCACGTGAGCCCCAAATATCCAAACAGATCCTCAGTGATGAAATGGTTTTGGTGGGTTTTACCAGTTTGATTCATTGTACCATTACTAATCATTCAATCAACTGTTCTGTGCTGATGAAGGCCACAAAGCTTGAGATGGCCGTTTTCCAGACCGTTGCCTGTGACCTCCACCTTCCCCTCCGTGCTAGAAGACACCCACATAGGGGTTTATGGTGACAATCAACAACAACCTCACATGCATCTAATATCACAAGTCCTTAACCAAGAGAACACTGGGCTCCAGGAAGGGGGGGGGTCTGGGTGGCTGAAAAATAGTGTTCAAAAAATAGGAGTTCTGCTATGTGGAATAAACAAGAAACCTGATTTTTGATAATTGAAAGTTTATTACCTCTTTATATCCTAAACCATGTATTTGTTTCACACTGGATATAACATAGCATTTTAACTCTGAAATGATCTTGCATTTGACAGTTTTTCCATTAGTCATAACTGAATTGCATTAGTCACACTGAGGCTAGAGATGATTCTACGTAGTAACAAATTTTTGTTCAAACTAGGCTCAGAAATCCTTTCTCCCCTCCCCCCCCCAGTCTTTTAGTTGGCCAAATGTTTCCTAACTTTATGTAGTTCTTTTTCTCTTTTCTATTTTATTTTATAATTTTCCTAACCAGGCCTCATCTTTTAAGAGAAATATCAATATAGAAATTAACACAAATGACTCTAAACAGAATCAAATTATTTGGTTCCAGGCTTTCTGGAGACTACAACACCTCACTTCAAGCACATTTCTGATTTTTAGACTCAAGTTAGAGTCAAGACCTACCGTTGCACAAAGTTCTCAACCAAGGTAAGTTGAGACCAAAGAGAAACAGTTTTGCCATGTTCTATATTATTTACTTCAAGAAGGTGATGTCTGTTTCTGCAGGAATAGCCCCTCTTTACGTTCTTCACATATGTAGAGTTACATATGAAAGCCTGAGTTAACCGCACTATATTTTCAATTTTTCCAGAGATGTTTAACACTTCTTAGTGAGTTGGCAGTTACCTTTTAAACTGTCTCTGTTTACCGGAACAGAGTCCGGTACATGTTAAATTCTTAGTAATCGTTAGTTATATAGCTATGATTTCTGCCCTCTTCCTTTGCCATACTGTTTTGCTCTTTCTTTCTCACTCTTACTCTTGAATTTCCTTGCTCTTTTTCTTGTTCCCTTTTGTTATAACTTCTGCTTTGCATATTGTATGTCCTGAGAAAAATCTATGTATGAGTGTCAAGGGATACTCAGACAGTGTGCGTGGTGGCAGAAGATGTGCTATCTAGAAAAGGGTTTTGGTAGGGTCTTCTGATGGACTCACTAGACAGGAAACTGTCCCTTTGACGGGCCAAAGTGATTTCCCAAGGACTACGCCTTCTTGTTGGAGGATGTTAAGCTACAGTGGGAGTTTAACACCTGACTTCACTCACAATGGTAGGAGGCTTGTGAATTGGCTCAATCATGAAATCCAATCATAAGGCAGGAGCAAACTACATGTCATGTGTGTGGACTGACCAGTAGCATATGGGTATAACCAGAGCTCTTTCCTGAGATAGAGAGACACAGAGAAATAAAGGTTTGATGGAACTAAATCCAATGTCAAAGACTTTTAATTTGATACCATAGAGCATGGAAATTAAGATCCTCAAAGGTATGGAGGGGGGAGGAATAAGACCAAGAAGTAGAAGCATCATGCAAATGAAAACGCACTGAGTTTGATGGTGGGGATTTCAGTAGTAGCCATTCATATTAAAATCAATTTCTAGAGTAAAGATAACATAAGAGAAATAAGGTATAAAACTGAAAAACTAAAAGAGAGAGAGAAATTAAAAAAAAACACTACTCAATGATCATTTTAAAGAAATCAAGAAAGGAGGAGGAAAACAGAAAAATCAGGATAAAATGAAAGCACAAATGAAGATGTTAGAAATAAATCAAAATATATCAATTACTGCAATTTTAAAGGGGAATTAAATATGTCAGATTTAAGGAAAATGCCAAATTACACTTTTAGAGCAGACTGGATTTTTTTTAAAACCCAGCTATCTCTTTTTATAAGAGACACACTAAATTATATGGCTACAAAATAAAACAAAAGGTTGATAAAGATGTACCAGGAAAGTATTAATCAACAAATAAACTATGACATATAATTGATAAGAGAGAAACTAAATCTTAAGGCACAAAAATCTTACTGGAAATAAGGTTACTGTTAAATTCTGCAAGTACAACTCACCACGCAGATGTCCCTATTAACAGAGCTTTAAAATATAGAGAACAAAAACTGACGGCACTACAAAAAGAAATGAAAATACCATCATAGTGGGAGATAGTAACATACCTCTCCCAGTAATTAACTGACTGACAATTAACAATGGTTGACGCAGGACTGTGACAGGGGAAATACAAGTCTGAAATACCTCATTGTGCCCCAAAGTATGGAAGTGCTCAGGGAATGATGGGGTCATGTCAAAAGAACACAAGAGCCACTTTGAAGGGGCTCCCATTGGCCACGTCTGGGACAATTCGAGCATCAAAATTAAAAAATGATCATAATGGATTATGACTCTTTGAGTAACATGGAAACCCAGCTTACAAATTAGTCAGTAATTAATTGGTAAAAGAGAAGGAAAGACAGTAGAATGTTCACTAACAAATCCCCAAGAAATGATGGAATTAGAAAATCGGTGCTTGGCAACCAAGGTAGCCATCATCAATTCAGGCAAAAGTCGTCAACAGATGTTAAAACTGCAGGGGTAAAGTCTGATGAGAAATAAAGTATTCACATAGTCTTAAAACAGGCTATTTATTAATCACTTACTAATCAATACGCTCATCATACTCATTAATTAACTGTACAGAAGGAAGCCTGACAAACATCATCCTAATTAAGTGACTAAAAAGTTAGCATCTGCAGTAATGGTACACACAACCTGTGCCTCCTGATAGGATGTGCTGAGAAAGACACAGCATCACGTCTGTGACATTCCCGCCAGAAATACATCACCTGATTCGAATCACGAGGTGACACAAGACAAATACAAATTGAGAGACATTGTACCAGTCACAGGCCTGGACGCTTCAAGAATGTCAAAGTCAAGAAAAGACAAGAAACAGAATAAAGGAGACTAAAGAGGTCTGCGTACAGAATACAAGGTCTAGTCTGGATCGGGTCCTAGGGCCATGAGACAGGGTCTGGAGGATTGGATGGTGTACATGTACCAAAGCCAATTTCCTGGTATTTTTGATGGCCGAGACCCGTGTGCAGGAGAGCATCCTTGTACGTAGGAAGCACACTCAACAAGGGAGGCCGAACCGTCAAGCCTGCAGGCTGTTTCCAGCACAGCTACGGCCAGCTGACCAGGCAAACCCTCTTTGCCATTCTTGAATGGCATCACCTTCACGTTCTCTCTTGCCTCCATTTTATTATTACACTGAGCACACAATGCCGATGATTTTGCTCATTGGACAGCTGGGAAATCATTTTGACTTTCCGTCCAAGACTGATCTTGACATGTGCCAACATGGAAGTACATCAGAAGGGAAAGTGAGAAAGCTTGGAATGCAAAGAACTCCCCAGAATAAGACCACCCGGGTTTCTCACTTTACAAAATGCTCTTTGCCTGAGACGGATATTCTTTCCTCAGCCACACAGGTCGGAATCAAAATGAGTCTTCTTGCTTAAAAGAAAAGAACCTTCATGCAGCATAACTTCCCAAATACTGGTTAGGGTCCTAAACGTCTCCATCAGAAGAGACTCCCTACCACTTCGTACACAGCATGCTGTGGGAGAGAGAAGAGACCCGAGCTCCAGGCGCAGGTCACCCATCTGTCAGCTGTGAGACCTGGGACACGTCACTTCCTCTAGCCAAGGTCACCTCCTCACCTACAAAGCAGAGTTAATACGATTGGACTCCAAGGATTCAGCTACGAGGCTCAAGTTCCACAACACAGGTGGAGTGGCTGGCACATATTACACACTCAGTAAGTGGCACCTGTTTTTACTCTTGTTTAGTTATTTGTTAACATTGTTATTTGTCCCCAAATCATTTGGGGACAAGAAAAGGTGTCCGAGGTGGTAAGGTTTGTGTTCAGCCAGTTATACCATCACAAAGTTTTACAAACTATCACTAAGATAACGTTGAAAAAAAAAATGATGTTGTGAATAAAATGAGTATAAGCAATTTGGTCACGCTGCTCACAGAACTGGCCTTGTGTCTTCTTGGATTTTGGTTTTCCTCTTTATTTTATGAATCCTGTGTTCATTTGGCATCCAGTAAATGGCCAACAACACCGTGATTCCCATCTTGGGCAGATGTGCCCAGAACCACTCGACGTGCATGTGCTTGTATAGCCACAGCTCCTCTCTGGAAACTGCACAGGAATCCCATGGCAGCAGTTGCCTCTGGGAAGAGAAGCTGGGGGCTGAGGACAGGTGGGGGGAGGCATCGATCTCGTCCTCTTTGCATCTTTGGAATTTTGTACGCCATGAATTTTGTACCTTTTTAAAAATTCAGGGGCTGGCCTGGTGGCTCAGGTGGTTAGAGCTCCGTGCTCCTAACTCCGAAGGCTGCCAGTTCGATTCCCACATGGGCCAGTGGGCTCTCAACCACAAGGCTGCCAGTTCAATTCCTTGAGTCCCGCAAGGGATGGTGGGTTCTGCCCCCTGCAACTAAGATTGAACATGGCACCTTGAGCTGAGCTGCCTCCTGGATGGCTCAGTTGTTGGTTGGAGCACTGGCTCTCAAACACAAGGTTGCCAGTTCAATTCCTCGACTCCCACAAGGGATGGTGGGCAGCACCCCCTGCAACTACAATTGAACATGGCACCTTGAGCTGAGCTGCCACTGAGCTCCCGGATGGCTCAGTTGGTTGGAGCGCGTCCTCTCAACCACAAGGTTGCTGGTTCGACTCCTGCAAGGGATGGTGGGCTGTGCCCCCTGCAACTAGAAAACGGCAACTGGACCTGGAGCTGAGCTGCGCCCTCCACAACTAAGACTGAAAGAACAACAACTTGAAGCTGAACAGAACCCTCCACAACTAAGATTGAAAGGACAACAACTTGACTTGGAGAAAAGTCCTGAAAGTGCATACTGTTCCCCAATAAAGTCCAGTTCCCCTTCCCCAATAAAATCTTAAAAAAAAAAAAAAAAAAAAAAAAAAAAATTCAGTAAAATTAATTTGGAAAGACTTAAAATTTTCATTTAACTAAACCCGAATCCTGGCAACTCTGAAAACACCTTTGCCACCCACTCATTTGAGTCATAAGTTGAGGGATCATGCTTCAGCTTTATCCAAACTTGGGTAAACGTAGAATTTTTTTTTTTTTTAATTTTACATTATGGAGTTGGCAGGCAATAAAAGTAAAAGAGTAGAACCTAAGCACCAAATGTTAACAGGCATCTCAAGAAGAAAAATGATGATGTATTCCCTGGGGGTTGAGTGAGACTGTGGGAAAGTACGTGAGGAACAGCAAGCAAATGAAGCAGCTCAGGTAGAAGCCCAAGGTCAATGGTGGCCAGTTTAGGGACTGCCTCAGGATTTACAAGCACTCAGTTTAAAAATCTGCAGTAACTCCACAAACACTGGATTTTACTTTGGAATGACATGGTTGGGGAAGGACCACGGTATTATACTGCAGTATGGGGATACCATTAAGATCTTCTCTAATTAGCTATCAATCTTGCTGGGGTTTGTCACAATGAGATGTGCAAGAGGGCCCAGGAATTGATCACGGTGTACACACGCATACATGCGTCAAGGCGGGAATCAGCAAACTAACCAGACGCAAGGCCTCCAAACAGCATCAGCGCCATCTTTCTGAACCACAAAAGGAAAAGCCAGACAGAGAGGAAGAACGGGAGACGCAACCCAAAACGGGTGCATGGGGCTAACCAGCTAAGACCACAGCCCGTAGGAGGCAAGATCACATGCTCCCAGATGCCTGCATCTGCATTCCGGGCGTAAGGGGGAGCCCTGGCAACCCCCCCTCACCTTCGCTGCTACCGTCCAGTCCAAACCACCTTCCTCTCTTCCTCGAGTTCTTACATTAGCCTCAGTACTTGTCTCTCTGCTTCCACCCTGGCCCTACAGTGCTCTCGGCACACCATCCAGAGGGACCTTTAAAGACTGAATCCCGCCTCGTCCTTCCTCTGTCCCTCATCCGGCAAGGCTCCCAGCTTCCTTAGTGGGAAGTAGAGTCTTGAAGTCCTTCTGTCAGCCTCACAAGTCCTGTGTGATCTGACTCCCTTCGTCCAGGCCCTACCACCTCCTGATCTCCCCAACATTCCAGCCACGCTGGCCTCCTGCTGTGCCCATGACAAGCCAGGACGTGCCTGCCGCGGGCCTCACACTTGTTGTTCCCTCCACCTGGAACGCTCTTGCCCAAGGCAGCCACGTGGCGCAGCCCCTTGCCTTCCTCATGTCTTTCTTCAGCTGTCACCTTTGCAGCCAGGCCCACCTGCCCACCCAGTACAAAGTGGCAGCCTCCACCCCACCTTGGCACTCTTGATCCCTTTAGCCCTAATCTATTTTTTCTGTCTTCTGTGAGCTGTACCATCTTCAAATATTCTATAACCCTTCCTTATGTATTGGACTGTTGGTCTCTCTGCCCTTGCTAAAATATAAGCTCTCCAAGAGCAGGGAAATGTGACAAACACTACCATCTCCTGAGAATTGTCCACTTGCTTTTTGAAAGATGTATGTTTAACCAAATTAGAAATAGGTTTATTATGTTATGTTATGCTATGTTATGTTACGTTTATAATGTTTTGTTGTTAGGTTGTACTATATTATGTTATGTTCTGTTGTATATACATATGCATTTACTATATTCTCAGGGACACTCCAATGCTTCTATAAACCAATGAAACCTTCCTTAACCTCTCCCCTAGGCAGTCGTGAAAGGCAGCGTTTCTTGGCTTTAATGTGCATGTGCTACGCCTGGAACCCTAGGTAAAATGCAGGTTCTGGCCCAGTGTGTCTGGGGCAGGACCAACCATTCTGACGCATGTCTTTTCCTGCTCCCAGGTAGGGTCAGTGCCGATGGTCTACAGACCACAATTGGAGCAGCGACAACAGCGTGTCAGCAAGTTATCACAACACTTCTGAAAAATTGCCAACACATACCATATGCGATTCTAATAAAGGATCACTCTCAATACTTCCCCCAAAGTGTCCTACCCTGGTAAGAGCTGCTGCTTCTTTTTAATAATAAGAGAAACTGAAATCCAATACTCACTAAGACTGGTATTATATGACACAATATTGCGTTCTCTCGTTTAATCCTTCCTATTCCCATTTTATAAGTGGTGAAATACTGACCAGATTACTCTGCCTTCTGGCTGGAACTGGGGTGCTCACCCGAATTTAGAATTTTTGACTCCAAATTCCTGCCTTTTTCTGCTGCATCACACTACACCTCACCTGGGAGTACACAACGTCCGATGCCGGTCTTTGACAGCTTTTCCCAATCTTGTCCTTATTTTTGATGCAAAATGTTCATGACTGGATTTTTAACAATTTCTCTCCACTTGTTACAACAGGTACATCAGTTGTGAAGTCTGCTTAATGACTGCAGCTTTGTGTCTTGCCCAGAGCAATGCAGCTCTGTTACCATGGTTCCCCTTAGAAAGGGAGAAAACCAGTAAGTGACACGAGACCACCATCCGTGGTTAAATGACTATTCTCAAGGTATCACAGTGCTGTTTCTCCTTACTTTACACTGAAGTAAGCTGATGTAAAATCCAGCATGTGTATAGGCTGATTTATTCCATTGCCATTTAGAGTCATATTAAGTAAATTATGTTAATTGGCCCTGCAAAGAATTTAGGAATGCATAGAGAAAAACAGTATTTGGTAATTGGAGAGAAGAGGAACCACGCCAGTTTTAGAAAGTACCAAATTAATGATTAAATAATTTAACAGAGTGTCATAGGATTCTAGAAATAACCCGCAGCAGATGGAGGCCTTACTCAGAGCTCGCTAGTTTTGAGTTGCAGTTTCTTTGATAGCAGCTAGGTCCGGCCCTGCTCTCTGTAGGAAGTGGGCCCCATATGCACAACCTAGCCAGCGCCCTGGAGTGTATCTGTTTCCATGCTTATCTCCAGCCCCACCCTCTGGGTTCTGACTATGTAGGTCTGGTGGGGCTTTGGGAACTGCACTTTGGACAAGCAATGATTCTGACGCTCAGCCAGAGTGGGAAATCACTGTTAGCAGGCTCCCCATGGAGGGCACACCCCAGGACAGAGGGAAGCAAGCCTGGCTGGCTGGATGGCCATACCACAATGGGGAGTGACCAAGAGGCAACTTTACCTGTGCCTCCCACCTTCACATCCAGCTTTGCTCCGCAGAGCCACGTTCTTTTGCCCCTGATTCTCAATGCCAGCAGGTTCATATGCTTTCTCTCATTCTTACATAAATGATAATGCCAGCCCCGCAGCTATTATAGCTTTCCAGTGCAGATATGGGACTCAGATCTTGAGATAACCCATGCGTTAGTTTGCCAAGGCTGCCGTAAGCAAGTACCACACACTGGGTGGCTTCAACAACAAAGTTATTGTCACACAGTTCTGGAAGGAGATGTTCCAGGACTCTGTCAATGGCTTGTACGCGGCCAACTGCCCTCCCCGCACCATCGTCTTCCCTCTATATCTGTCTGTCTCCGTGTCCACATTTCCCCGTCGTAAGACACCAGTCATATTGAATTGCCATCCCCTCCTAATGACCTCATCCTAACTGGATCACCTGCAAAGACCCTATTTCCAATTAAGTTCACATTCACAGGAACTAGGGGTTAGGAGTTCTATATATTTCAGGAAACCCAGTTCAACCCATAACAAGCCACTGGGCCACTGTGATTGAAAAGATCATTGTGGTCCTAACAGAAAGTTGCAAACTTTAGAAAATGTAGGCTGGAAGCCATTTCAATAAGCCTGATGGAATCGGATGTGTTTACAGTTCATTGCATAATTCATGGTCTTGCTGCTGGCTCCTGTTCTGAAGGCCACTGTCCATATGTTTATGACCGTCCATCCCTCTTTGTTCACTAAGTGGTGATTTTGGGAATACCTCTTACCCAGAACAAGGAAAGATTCTCTCCCCGGACACAAGCACTTACAAGCACTCTCGGGCACGTTGTTAGTAGGACAGCTAATTAATGTAGAACATGTTGAATTGGCCCGAAGTCGGTGTTTGGCAGGCGAATCAGGCAAATTCCTCATCTTCTGAGTGTCCATTGGGTGAAGCTCTTGGTCTGGGGCTTGGCTCCTGCTGAAGGAAGTTGGAAAGAGCAGTCCCCTCCCCCAACCCTCCCTCTGTGCCCTAAGCCTTATGCCCTCTTCCCCCTGCCCAGACCTGGCCCCAGACCCCCGTTCCGTGGCCCAGGGACTGGCTTAGATGCCTGCTCTCTCACCAGGTAGCTCCGGGGTGCGGGCTCTTCCAGCCCATCCTTAGCTGTGCTTGCCTCCTGCTCCCACGAAGCCTGCAGGAGACCTAAAGGGCATTCATAGCCCTCCCCCCGACACCCCACCTCAGGCTGGCAGAGGAGGAGAAGCTGGGGCAGCCCGCACGGTCCTAGCTTGAGTGCAGCTGCAGAGGCACAGAGCAGAAATACTTCTCAGAGACTTCAAAGCACCCAGTCATTCTGGGTGTTTCCTCCAACTGCATGCAGTTTATCTTACAACTGACACACTGGCCAGCTTTCCCATCACCTCCTATACGCCTCTCCGATTGATTCAGTAACACCACCGCCATCGACTACACACCCAAGCCACTCACACTAGACTCCTCCCTCTCCTCACACCCGCAGCCAATCAGCTGTCTAGTCCGAGGTGTTGGTCCTCCCACCACCCCACCTCTCTGTCTGCACTCCCACAAAGCCGCCTTCATTCAGCCCTTTATCTGCTACCTCTGCGCCACTGCAGCAGCCTCCTGCCATGCACCCCGGAGCACAACACAGGAGTCTGATCACCTCCTTTCTTCTTCCAGCAGGAACACGTCCTTAGCGGGGTTGCGGGCCTGGAGGGGGAAGCTCCTGCACTTAACTAGCTGCCAGATATTCTAACCCTCTGTGCCCCAGTCGTCTCACCTGTAAGAGGAAGCTAATGATATAATATATCTACATCACAGGGCTACTGTGAGGATTAAAGGAGATCATATACGTAGACCACTTAACATAATAGTCAGTTAAATGTACTATTATTATTAGGTGCTTTCCCAATGTGCTCCCAAAGAATCATGTCTGTATTTCTATTACAGTACTTACCATGCATAGAACAATTATTTTTATATCCTTCTATCCCCTATTAGAGTATCAGCCTCTTAAAGGCAGGGGCTTTCTCTCATTCATGTTGCACACCCAGTACTTAGCAGTATATTCTAGGTCCACAGATATTTGAAAGATGACCGTATGGAAGAATGGATTCACCTATAAATGTTCAGAAACTGAAGGAGAAGGTTTTTGAAAGTTAACATGTATGCATAGGAGTAAATGTTGACCCTGCAGAAATGCTGACACTCTTAATCACAGTGTTTGCTATCTTTCCTGCTCTAGTAATAGTGTTCTCCTTAAGAAAGTCCTCCTAAGAAATTTTGATATAAAGGCACATGATTAAAAAACCCCTCATATTCCGTATTACAAAATTTCAATCTTTTCATCCCAGTCATGTTTTTCAATAATCAGGCATAAGGCTTACGTAAAAAGACAAGAACTACAGTTTTCATATGAAGGCAAAAACTATCTGAATTATCTTCACACTGATTCAAACAAGGGAAGACGTCTTTAAAGATGAAAACAGTGCAAAGTGCTCCATTTTCCTGAAATCTACCTTTAATGTTTGTGATGGTTAATTTTATGTGTCAACCTGGCCAGGCAACGGCTCCCAGTTTTTTGTCAAACGGGAGTCTAGGTGTTGCTGCAAAGATATTTTTTAGATGCAATAAACATTTGAGTCTGCAGGGGACCCTACATAATGTGGGTGGGCCATGTCCAATCAGTTGAAGGCCTTAAGAGGAAAGACTGAAGTCCCCTAAAGAGGAAGGACTTCTGCCTCCAGCTGATCTTTAGACTTTAGCTGCAGCATCTTCCCTTCCCCTGGGTCTTTAGGCACAGGCCTGTCCTGTAGAATCCAGACTTGCCAGCCCCAGCAATCAATCATGAGGCAATTCCTTAAAATAAACTCAATCTCTCTCTCTCTCTCTCTCTCTCTCTCTCTCTCTCTCTCTCTCTCTCTCCCTCCGTACACACATACACATACATACACAAACGCATCCTATTGGTTCTGTTTCTCTAACACATTATCTTTTGTAAATTTTAAACAAGAGATATTTTTTTTCTTTTCAAATGTATAAATATTAAAATTTAATTTGGGGCTATTCCTATTTAATGCGTAAAAATGGAGAACCCCCACCTCAGCATGGTAGAGCCACGACACAGTGTGGGATCACCCAGTAGCTCATCTGATTCACATCTCCTGAGAGCCTCCCCCCTGCAGGCACCGCACGGCCTTCTAGGTTGCCTACTAGCAAATCCCATCAAACTAGTCTCAGTGTCCATTAGTCATGCACAAGCCTCATTTTTAGGATTGCAGAGGGCCTTGGCGTAAAACAGTGGCAGGCCCTGCCAACCCGTACACGTACCTCAAAGTGAGGGGAGACCTCAGTTCTTTCAGCCACCACTTCCTGCTCAAGGGGGGCTGTCCATGCATCTGTCCCTCTGAGCTCACTCCTCCGGTCATGTGGTTCTAACAGAGGCTGCCATCTTCCTACTGACCCGGCCCCTGGCCACAGTGATGGTCTGCAGCACAGCGGCCCCATCTGGCTGACCACAGGGTTCCAACCCCTGGTTACCGGTGACCAGTGCAGGACAAGGAACCTACGTAACGTGGTTCAAGCAGTGTTTCCCCGGATTTTCTAGGAATCCAGGGACATGAATGGGTCAGTATCCTGCAGGCGGCCAGAAGCTGGCGAGCGGGGCAGCCAGGTCTACTGCGGACGTAGGAGAGAGAGGGGTCCACTCAGAGACACGGAACAAAGAGGGAGAAGGAAGTCCATCCCCGAGGCCAGCTGGCTTCCTCACCTGCCACACTGGTCCATTATGTGAGTCAACAGCCCCCCGTGCTAATTGGAGTTGCGTTTCCATCCCTGAAACCAGCATCACGCCGAGTCCATTTACATTACAGGAGCCTTCAGTCCTCTGAGCCCCCTTGTAAACGGGGACTGGAGCCTCCTCTGCCATCTTAGCACATGACGGGAGATGAACAAGCTGGAAGCAGGTGGATTTGCTCAAAAACACCTCAGCCGAGAGTTTCACTCTCTGCAGGTGGTGTTTCCCTAAACTGAAGAAATGGGAAATGTGTTGGATAGTTTCTTTAAAATCAAAGCGTTCCACAAATAGAAAGTATTTTTCTAATCATAATCATGAAAGATGTGGTTATTTGGGACCCTGCTGTAATAGAAGGAGGGGATGCAATCGGATGGATTACAGAGCCTGACAGTTAGCATATAAAACCCAACAAAGCAGATGGCTCCGTAAGATGGTGTATAACTTGGGCTCTGTAACAAAGCACAACAAAACGGGGTGGCTTAAACCACAGAAATGTATCCTCTCACGTGCTGGAGGCCAGAAGTCGGAAATCCAGGGGCTGACAGGGCTGTGGTTCTCCTGAAGTTTCTAGGGGCAAATCTTTCCTGGCCTCTTTCAGCTTCTGGCAACCGCAGCATTCCTTGGCTTGGGGCAGTGTGTCTACATCTTCGTGTGTGTGTGTGTGTGTGTGTGTGTGTGTGTGTGTGTGTATGTGTGTGTGTTCTCTTTTTATAAGGACACTAGTCACATTGGATTAAGGGGCCAGCCTACTCCAGTATGACTTTAGGACTTCATCTTAACTAATTATATTTGCAGCAATGCTACTTTCAAATAAAGTCATAATCTGAGGTATTGGGAGTTAGGACTTGGATATATCTTTTTGTGTGTGTGTGGAGGGGGGGGGGGCGGGAGACACACAATTCAACCCACAACAAAGGGTGTGTTCAATTTTAAAACTTTTTAGTCACAACAGTAAAGTCAACACTAGAGCAAATGTCACCTGGTCAGACACTGGAGAATCCTTGTTCTGCCTCAAGCCGCACATTGGAACATCCACGGAGCCTTACGGGGAAGTGAGCGAGGTTCCTGGAAGTACCTTGGGGCCATCAAAGAAGGACCATGTTCCCTCCTTTTGCCTCTGGGTCTCAAGGAGCAGTTCAATCTCAATTAATACAGCACAAACAGATCTCCTACGGCATCAGTCAGATGCCCCTGTTTTCTCTTAGATTTACAGGAAACCCATTCAGATGTTCGCCTGGATTGTTCCCTCTCTGCAAGCACTGAGTTGTGGAATGCCGGCCTGCTCTGCTGGCATGAAGTCATGCAGAGTGGCCATGGCTGCTACATTTAGCTGCCGACACATTTCTACCTGTCACTTTTTTTCCTACAATGGACCCAGCCCCCCTCAGACAGAGGGGCCAGCTCTGGGATCATAGGTCATTCCCAGCTGCACCCATGACCCTAGCAATCTACAAACTCTTTCCCAGTATCTCTTTAGGATGCTGGAAACAGCAATTATGGTCTCCAGGGATTGTAAGGCCAGGAGGCTGTGAAGTTGTGTCTCACCATCTTCCTCCCTCAAGGAGAAGGTGCTTCGGCAGCAAGAATGGGTGAAGCCAGAGGGGGACATGGGAGGGGGAGGTCAGAGCAGACAGAGCCTGTGATGAGCCCTGGTTGACTGAGGCCCCCTGCCCCCCCTGCCCTGGGGCCAGCTTTGCATCCCTGCCAGTTCCCACAGAGCCCCATTTGTATTCCTGAGACCCTGATTCTACTTGCACCTCAGTCTGACCAGTGGCCTTGCACTCCTCTGCTACTGAGTAGACTCGTCCAGCAGAGCTGGCCCTACAAGTGTCCCCATTACCCTGGCACTTGGCCCGAGCACCGTCTGTCCAGGACTGGCCCCCACTCCATCACCTACCCCAGGGAACACTGGTACGACAAATACTTTCGGCATAATAATACAGTTATACCAATTTGTAATTAACAATGATTTTACTCATCTCCTTAGAATTCAGTTAATTAATTAGGTAAGCCATGACTTTATTATTATCTTTTTAATCAAGAGAAGACTGAACAGGCTTCTTTTCTTACTCCCCTTGAAAATCTCGCCAGGGCCCCGTTCTTATAGCTTCCCTCCACTCTGGGGCAGACACTTCCCGAAGAGCCTTTGCTGGATATAAGTATTTAGGACTCACAGAGGACTTTGGGTGGAAATGTCTGAAAAGGGGCTTTTAAGAGAATCAGACGTTCTTTCTTATATTTCTGCTTTTCCTCTCCCCTCTTCCCTACTAACCCCTGGCACTGGGCCCCCACCAAGAACAATCTGGAAGGAGAATGCAGTCATGAATGAAAACTACACAGGAGTGGGGAGGGGGGACCCGCACCCTTTGACGGCCCTGCTGATGTACTCGCTGGGGGAACTGAGCACTGATAAAGTACAGAGATGCACTGGGACACTGTCCCCACAGCTGCCAGCGGTATCCGCGACCCTTCCCACAGCCTCCCGGGGCCCTGACCAGCTGCAGCTGCTGGGAGCACAGTCAGCCTTTGTGCAAAGCAGAAAATTAGTGAGTCAAAGGAGCAGGGTATTAGAGCCAGCGTGTTAGCTGGATGTGCACAGAGGCCTCAAGTCCCTTCTCCACCCCACCGTGCATGTCTGCAACACAGCAGAAATGGTGGGAAAAGGGCAGACAAAATGGCGGCTGCACAGCCCTCCCTGCTGTAAGCGCTGCTGGAATCCAGCTCCTATGCAGTGTGGCCACCGCACCCTGGCTGGCCAGTGTTTGCATCCACTCTTCTCCTGTTAAGCCCAAGAGGAGGACGCAATCCCATTCTGAAATAAGGCCACCCACTCCCTGGAAGCTAAGCCAGTTCACCCAGCTTGTGCTTGATGAAGCTGGGATCAAAGTCAGGTCTGCCAGCGCCAACGTGTGCGGCTCTGCCCCTCCTGGTACATACACCAACTTCCCGTTCCGTCACCTGTTGGTCGTCATCCTCTTGGCCTGGGGAACGCCATTTTAATCACACAGAGCTGTGGGTGGCCCTACAATGGGGATGGTTCTTATGGGGGAGGGGAAGTTTTGCTCCCCAGGGGACATTTAGCAATGTCTGGAGACCTTTTCAGGTGTCACAACCTGAGGGGGGCAATAGGTTCTACTGGCCTCTAGTGGGTAATGATCAGGGGTGCTTGCAAACATCCTACGTGCACAGGACAGCACCTAACATGAAGAATTCCCAGCCCCAAATGCCCATTGTGCTGAGGTTGAGAAACCTGCCCTATAAGGTGCTGCCGCCACAAAGCCCCTGCAGGTGTCCTGGATCAGCCAAAGCAGGGGAAGGGAGTGCACAGGCTCCCTCGCAGAACCAGCCTCTGCTGAGCGCCAGCTGTGTGCCCAGGACTACTCCAGCTGCCGGAGATGAACAATGAACCAGACAGACCAGGCCGTGGTCACCTGGAGCCGGTAATCTGCAGGGGCTGAGCGGGAGACAGAAACAAACTGAATGAACCGAAAACTACCAGACATGATAAGGGCTGTTTGGAGAATGGCAACAAGGTGGTGCACTAGGGAGGGATGAGATGTCTGGTTCTGATCGGGTGGTTCCAGTGACCCCTTGCAGAAGGGACTTTTAAACTGAGATCTGAATTATCGGAAGGAGCCAGACCACTGGTCAATCAGGAGAGACCGCCTTCTAGGCAGAGGGGGAAGCAACTGCAACAAAGGGGCTTGCCGTGTCTGAGGAGCAGACAAAAGGCCACCGTAGGAAAGAAAGAACAGAGGGAGGAGGAGGGGACAAAACCTGAGCGGCTTCTGTAGCCAGCCAGAGGCGAGGGGCTTAGGTTCAGCCAGGTGCTTGGGCGTCTGCTGGGGGTGGGAGGGGGCAGGTGTTGATCCAGGAGAGGGATGGGCTCTGGCCTGTTCCCAAAGGTCGCCCGCTGAGGTGGGAGAATGGGTCACACTTAGGCAAGAGCTGAGCAGGGACTTCCGTGTCGCGGGTTACCAGCTAATCCAGGGGGAGTGCTGGAGGCTCGGGCAATGTGGTGACAGTGGGGTAAAGAGAAGGAGAGAGACGTGGGGCGTATTTCAGAACTAGGAGTCGCTTACAGAGGGGTGAAGGCAGGACAGGAATCCAGGATAAATCCTGTATTTGGACTGAGCAAAGGAGAAGCAGGCTGGGGTGGGGCCGTGCTGTTAAAACTGAGCAGTTGGTTTTGGCCAGTTCAGTTTCTGATGCACACGTGACCTCCCAGTGGCGCTGTCAGCAGGCAGCTGGATCTCGTCAGGGACTGCAGTTCACAGACCCATAGGGCTGGAGAGATAGACTTAGGGGTTCCTCAGGAATTACTTAAATGAATCCTCCTCCCCATTTGGTTTTCGTCACTAAATGGGAGCGGTAATGGGGTGAGATTGCTGCCACAAAGAAGGCCAGGAAGCCGTGGCTGCCACTGAGCTCTTTCTAAATGTAGCAGGTGGCCTCTTTTGTTCCTTCCCCTTGAATATAAGCAAACTGCCCTTTAGAAGGCGCCAGACTGGCACTGATGTCCAGGAGTGAACAGGGGAGCAGGAATAGTGAGGGACTGGGTAGGAGCAGGGTCACCGGGAGGAAGGACGAGAACAAATGTCACTCGATGCTGGGATCTCTGCACACACACCGACACTGAAGTGGACCTATCCCCAGACCAGAATGGACGGTCCCAGTACCCTTGAGGAGACAGGTAGTGCAATAGCTGGCAGTTCCTAGAAATTTGCAAATGTGCCTGGAATGATGGAAATGTAGCTGGCCTGTCTTAAGGAAGCAGCTCCCCTGACCTTGTAATAATGCCTGGGTCCCTGAGACATCACCATCATGTCCCCCGCATCGATGGCTCCCAGGACAGGACTTCCTGGGCAGGAGATGGCTGTCATACCAGGAACTAGTTTCTGAGTTAATGACCTTGTAAAACAACCATAGGGTTGGAGAGAAGACTTCGGCGTTTCTCAGGAGTTACTTAAATGGATCTTTCTCCCCAACTCTAAAACAACATGTCATGCGGGAGACCCTGCTCGCTGCACCATTTGTCGTGCAGGGTGCCAGGCGGGGTCTCTGCTCCCGCTCCCCACAAGAGAACACAGGACATGGTGAGGCCAAAAAGGAACACCCACGGAGCCATAGGTAGGGGAGTCATACCACTATATTCTCTCTGGCGGCACTATACTTTCACTGGAGGCTGGATCCACACTGTCCGCAAACCACCATCCACGCTTGCCAGCCCAGCCGCCATCTTCTTGCTAGCCCCCATTCTTCTGCTAGCGTAGCCACAGCAGTTATATTAGTGGCCAATGGCTCACTGGTTACAGCTGACGGCCAACTAGCTACAGCTGATGGCCATGCAATCACAATTGATGGCCATTTACTACCTGAGCCAGCAGCTGTCTATGTGAGGCCGAGAGCCTGGAAACTACTTTCTGGGGCTCTGCCCCCACACAACAGTACCTGAATTCTTCGGGGGAGTAGCTACATCTTATTTCTTCAAAAACAAGCAGCCAAGAGGAAATAAAATAAAAGTGAGGAAGAAAGAAAACGAACACCCCTGATGGCCCATTACATATGGTAAAGCCAGATTTCACCCCTCCTTGAAGTTTCACATAATCCTTCAAAGTGGGTATTACCTGAGTTATTGAGAATAGAGATTCAGAGAAGTTGAGTAACTTGCTCAAGTAACTTAAAAAATAATGGGAAGTGGGGGTGGCGGGGAGATCCCTCAAAACTGGGGTCTTCCAAAATGCCTGAAGCTGCTCTATTGCTGCCCTGAGGGTCCGAGTGAGCTGTCACATGGCAAAGCCCTGTTTTGAGAACTGTGACTGAAGAACTACTGGTCTCCTGGAAAATTTCTGGTGAGCAACCACAGCCACTCTTAGACACAATTCAGTAGCCACAAGAATCCTGGGTATTTGGCTGAGAGGCTGACATCTCTGTAACGTCAACTGTGGTGACAGGCTTTGCGTTGGAGCTCCCAGGTCCTTATCACGTCACATCAACTAGTCAGCTGTGCTCAGCCCTACCTGCCACATCCCTCACCTGGCTTTGACAACAGATGTCGAGGCACAGAAAGTCTTAAATGACCTCATTAGCTCTGCTGTTTGCCTTGGGTTTGGGAGGCTCCATTTAGCAAAGTAGAAGGTGATTGAAAACACAGATTGCTTAACTGTCTAACTAGCTGCAGCCCAAGGCAAGTGAAGGGGAAATAAACTTACTGTCACTCACAGAGTAAACTGTCAACCACATTTCACTCAGATGAAGACCATGGATCGGGTCTCATCCAGATAAAGTGAAACAGTACACAGGTCACTCTTGGTTCTGAACCAACCAAGGCTCTCTCTGAAGTATTTACACAGTTGTTTTTTTTTCCCAGTGAATTTCATTGTTAGATGCAATTTTTAATTTTATTTAATGAACACATCTATGCCAGCTACTGTTCTGAGGGATTTATTTATAAATATTAACTGAAGAGTCCTCATAATGAAACTATAAGGTAGGCACTTCTGCTATTTACACATTGTGGGTAAGGAAACTCGGGCAGGGAACTATCCAAGTTCACCGACAGTTAAGTGGTGTTGCCAAGATCCAAATTCAGGCTCCACTCCACTATGCCTAAAAAAGTCCCTGTTTTCCTAAATAAATTGCCGAGAACCATCCTCCAATGTTCTTAATTATTCCCGCCAACCCCACTCCAGCGTCTTTCTGTCTCCTCTCTGCGTCCTACACTCCTCACGCACTCAGCTGGGCTCTCAGGGCTGACAGGCTTCAAGTCCTCCTCTTTGGTTCTGAAAAATACTCGGTAGCTTATTAATAAACATGTCTCCCTTTTAGATGAAACTATTACCCGTGACACACAGAACAAAATGGACGTGTTTGATCTTTGGAGCATAAGATGTTGGTGTGACAAGATCAGATCTGATGGATGACAACAATGTGATGCAGGATAGGCTGTAGTGCGTTGGAAGGCAGCCTCCTTTTTTTTTTTTTTTTTTTTTTTTTTTTTAATTCTGAGACTCTGATCAGTATTAAGAGTAGATGAAATGCACTCCTTTAGGGGAAAAATCTGATATAACAAACTTCTGCTTTTGAGTCTGTTAATTGATATTTATTGGAATGGAAGTGGAGAAGATTCTCTATGTTAAGAAAGTTACCTGAAATTATTAGTATCTATGTATTACACGATCTCTCACATCTGAAGCCCTGAATTACACATTTTACCACCATTTGATACATTTATTTCCTCCCTCTCTTGAAGCATTCTTCCCCCCACCCAGCTTACCCAGCCTTGATCCCACTGTTCAGTAAAATGACCATTTTTTTAAAGCTCCTGTATCGCTGTCATTCTGCTGTACCCCCAGCAAAATGCCACATCCTGGCCTAGATCCACAGTCTGCAAACTTAGCTCCTTTATCTCAATTCCTAACTGTCCCAGACTCAGGTCACAGCCAGTTCACGGTCTCCAGCCTCAGCTGGACCTGAGTGCTCTTCTCAATTTTTTACTTGTTCTTGGTCATCTACTGTTGTGGGCAGAATAATAATCCCCGTTGGTGTCCATGACCTAGTCCCCGAAACCTGGAATATGCTACTTTACGTGGCAAAAGGAACTTTGCAGATATGATTAAGTTGAGGAACTAAAGATGGGGAGATTATCTTGAATTATTCTGTCGGCCAATGTAATCACAAGCGTCCTTATAAGAGGGAGGCAGGAGGATCAGAAGCTGGGAAGGAGATGTGATGATGGAAACAGGGGTCAGAGAGAAAGAGAGAGAGATTGGAAGATGCTACACTGCTGGCTTTGAAGATGGAGGGTGGGGTCAAGGAATGTGGGCTGCCTCTAGAAGCTGGAAAAGTCTAGAAAACTGATTCTCCCCTGCAGCCCCCAGAAAGAACACATCCCTTTATGACAGCATTAGGAAACTAATACAGTTACTTCTCTCATTCCCCCAGAAAACACACCAAAGCATCACCTCTCTCCTCACCAGTTCTAGAGCTTCATGTACCTTTCAGAGGACCACTTTATCTATTCTTTCACACACACAAAAATAGTAAGTCAGTTATTCCTTCATCAGTTAGTCCCAGATCCTTCCCCCAACCCCCTACAACATATACATGCAAACACACCTATTTCTTACCCTGCCTCTTGTAAAGAACCATAATTTGGTTTCATTGATCTTTGTATAAATTCTCTGTTTTCAATTTTACTATCAGTTCTGCTCTTTACTATCTCTTTACTTCTGCTTGCTTTGGGATTTCTTCTTCTTTTTTTAATAATTATTTACATTCCTTAAAATGCAAACATAGATTGGTTTGAGACTCTTCTTCTTTTCTAATATAAGCCCTTAAAGCTATTAATTTCCCTCTAAACATTGCTTTAGCTGCATCCCATAAATCTTGCTATATCATGTTTTCATTTTCATTTAATTCAAAATATTTCCTAATACCCCTTGTAACTTCCTTTTGACTCATGGTTAGATACCTTTGTTTAATTTGCAAATATTTGAAGTTTTCCCCAGTATTTTCAATTATTAATTTCTAGTTTAATTCCATTATGATCAGAGAAACTCTTCCTTTTCAGGCTTTTTTTTTTTTTCTCTGTGTCAAAAAATGTGCTCATGCCTTACCCATTCTTAAAAAGAGATCCATCCATTGACCCTACTTTGCCGTAGCTATTATTCTCCAACTCCCTTTTATACTTACTGTCTCCCCTTCTTATCTCCCATTCACTTCACTTCTGAACCATCAGTGCTCCTTTGGTTTCTCTCTAATTTCCCCAGCTTGTGCCTCTGGACTCTGATTGGTTCCATAAGCCCTTTAGCATTCTAAGAATTGTTCTTTTTGTTTAAAATAGCCAGAGATCATTTCATTTGCTTCTAACCAAGAAACCTGATTGATGTAGCTTAAAAGCACTAGAAATGTGCCCCTTGGCCACAACATGTCATAAATCCTCTCCCAGTTTCAGCATCTCATCACCATAGCAACCAATCCTACGACACATAGCAGCAGACACAGAGATGTAGTATTCACAGCAGCCAAGTGAGGAGACCATTTCAAGAAGCAGGAGGTAATGATTTGTTACATCAGCCCTGGGAAACTAACAGCATCAGAGCAGGTTCCAATGCAGATGGGTTAGTGGACTAGTAATAAGAAGATGAGCTTGCTTTCTTGTGATGAAACATGATCAAAACTCTGTGCCTCCTACATGTCAGCTAGGAGAACGGTGACAGTGAAATATCCTAGGATAGAGAAAAGAAGATTAGCATCCTGTTTAATGGATAAAGAAAAAATGACAAAGGATGGTAAGAATGCCTCATGTGGGCAAAAAAGAAAGCTATAGGCAAACCAGGTTTAACCAACACACTCTTTCCTACCCAGATAAATGAGCAGCCCAGAAAAATGTCCCAGTTATGCTTACAATCACCCTCAGTACTGACAACTTGCTTCCCCGTGAAATTCTCCCCTGCTTGATTCCTTAAAGCCAGGCTCTTCTTTTCTCTTCTCCCTACTGACCATTCCATCTTTGTCTCTGTCCCCCAATAGGACTGCCCCCAAACTCTGACTTTGGCTCCTGGGATATTCAAGGCTTATGGATTATGGGAGGGAAGCTCAGAGTCCCCTGCCCTCTACTTCACCCCCAGTAAGAAGAGCTTATCTGCACTGGTCAAAGTCAAGAACACTGATGGTCTCACAGAGCGAAGCTTTCCAAGGATGTCCAAGTCGCATGCACAAGGGTGTGGTCTCTTCTTTCCTCCCCTAAGTGCAAAGGGAAGCACAGGACCACCCCCAGGCACCCTTCCCTACCCCCCACACTCCACCTGTCTCTCTGCTTCTGTGAGACTCAGCCAAATAAGACTCAGACCATTTCTTCCTAGGTACCTTTCTGAGTAAATTTCTTGAGGATATTCTACAGCAAAACAAGTGAGAAAACTGAGACAATAAGACAGATTTTACCCCACAATGCAGTAAAAGAAAGCCCAAGGTGACAAAGAGAAAACAGTACAGCTGGGAGCAGGCGCTGAAGGGCTTCCTGAGCCCTAGCTCACACCTGGGAATTGATGTCTTCAGAGAGCCGATGGCACCTCCAGGAGCAACCTCCACACACACTCCTGTTTGTACGCTGCCAAAGGCTCTTCTGGTCACTTTCCCATCCACTTCTGCAGGTACGTTGTATTGCAATAATTGTTTTTTAATGTAAAACAAATTTTGACACTTAAACATTATTAGATTTGACCTGGAAATTAGGGTTTCTAGTTTCTCTTGAAATATTGAACTATGTGGCAAAATCAGGCCATGATCCCCCATGGCAACAATGAGCTGGAGCCCAGTAACTAGAGCCCCTGAGCCGGGGTGTGGCCCCCACCCCCACTCCACACACTGCCCATCTCCACCGTCCTCCTGATGCTGCCATTTGTCCTCCCACTCACCTGTCTCTTTTCTTAGACCGATTCCCAATGTCTCTGTTGGCATCTGAGTTTGCAGTCCCGTGAAAGCCTCACCGCAGTGGTTTCTGACCAGCTGACCAGCCCTGAGACATGGCCAGCATTCAGCAAGAGAAGTTCCCAGAACCCCAGCTCTGCTCACGACTGACACCCCCACCCCCACCCCCACCTGCCCTGGTCTCCTTGCCTCCTGTCCTGTGGCCTCTGCTATCAAGGCTCTTACTCACCTTTGACCCCGTCTTTGGTACACACCCAGGGCCTGGTGGGCTCCCGCTTCACGTCACAGCCATACCAGGTGTCACATCCATCCAGTGACTTGTGCTTGCTCTGCGTGCTAGACCAGGGCAGGGTCTGTGCCCAGGCCACAAGGCCAGTCCCAGGACAGCAGTCAGTCCACCCTTGGGACTGCTGAGAGGGCCAACCCATCTCCACTTATTACTGCTCAAGCTCACCCCCTGTAGGTGTTTTGAAGTCTTGTTATACGCGTCCTGTTCCCAAGACGGCCTCAGAGCCAGCAGAGCCAGATAGGAATAGAGTCCCACTGCTCCTAAACCCCCAGCTTTTGTCTTTCTAAGTAATGTGATTCAAGCTGTCAGCCCTGTCACATTCTCTCCCACTCAGGGGCATTTTTGTCTAATCTAATTATTTCATAATGTCACTTTGCTACAGGCAAACAGCTTCCCAATTGACACTACTGCTTATAAAGTACCTCATTATTCAGCACCGCACCTCAGTTGTCCAGTTCCCACGGCCCAGCTGTGTGTGTGGGGGGGGGGGGAGGGGAGATGAGGGAAGAGAGGGAGAGGGGGAGAAAGGAGAAGGGGAGAAAAGGAGAGAGAGTGTGTGTGAGAGAGAGAGACAGAGAGAGAGAGAGAGACAGAGAGACAGAGAGAGAGAGAGAGGTGTGTGTGGGGCCGCAGGGCTCTGTGGGGCCAGCCCTGCTCTGGCCTCACCCCCTCGGGTGCCCCGGGAGGCGGGCGCAGCACCCAGGAGTGCCGTGAGTGATGCTTTGCTCATACTCCATGGCCTCCCAGCCCCCGTCACTGCTTCAGTGAGCCCTGGCCAAGGCCAGTTTGCTGGGCTCTGGGGGTGAAATCCTCCTAAATGCAACGTCACCCCTCAGAACTGATGGGAGGTGTGTCATGTGTTTAAAACTGTGCCTGGGCATCTGCTTTGGAAGAGTATCTACCTTGTCTTCCCCAGCAGGGAAGCCCAGGTCCGGGAATGGGTGTGTGTGCAGGTGAGAAGGTGACTGTGCAGGTGAGAAGGTGAGTGTGCAGGTGAGAGGGTGCAGGTGTGAGGGTGAGTGTGCAGGTGAGAGTGAGTGTGCAGGTGAGGGTGAGTGTGCAGGTGAGGATGAGTGTGCAGACGTGAGGGTGTGCATGCAGGTGTCAGACATGCGATGTGTATCATAAGCCACCTGAAAATACTGAAAGTCGGTCAAAACTGATATTTCTCTCTGCTTAGGGGAGGCACAGACCTTTCTGGGGTGATGGATTGCTGAGTGGTCCCAGTGCTTGTGGTAGGGGGACCAGAGTGTGGAGGGCAGGTCGTGGGCTCATCGGTGCTGGAAACACGGCACAGACTCAAGCTTGGGGCCCCTCCCAGCACAGCCGCTTTCCAGGCTCTGGGTAGGGGTGGGGGCCTGAGCAATGTGCTCATGCAGACGTATGTTTTGGGGAGATTTTTTCTAACAGAGGGGCCCTCAAAGTTGTATAAACTCTGACCCCATAAAACTTAGATCTGCCCCCACTTTTCACTAGTACCCTTTGTACACTTTAAAATTTGATCACGTGCACATATAACGGTTCCGTGTGTTTCAGTTGCTATGTTACAACCCAGAAGAAACAGGAAAGGTAAAGAAAGGAAAGAAAAGTAACAAATGGTTCAACAGCTAGAGAAAGATCACTATGGGGAAATAAGGGGAATACTGGTGATAGAAAGAGGAAGTGTTTACAAATCAAAAACCAAAATGAAACGCCCCTCGAAATCCCTTTCAGTGGTGTCTGCTCTAGGAAGAAAACGGGTCGCTTTTCTGAGTGACATCACATAAGGTTACTGAGGAAGTGGCAGTGAAACCAACAGTCGCAAGCATCTTTTCTGACCTCCTTTAGTGCGCGTTTTGTGTCTCGAGAGGAACTTTGGCCGGCAGATATAGAACAACAGAATGCTGAAACGCTGAATGGCAGAGCTGCCCCAAGATGTCAGGTTGTGCTCAGGCAGCCCAGAAAACGAGTCAGACTCTCCCTGTGGATGAGAGTGGCTCCCAGACGCCGCTGCACATGCAGCCGGGGTTCCAGACAATCCACAAGCCCAGCAGATGTCTGGGGCCATTGAAAGGAGCGTAATTACCCCATCAATTTTCCTTTACGGAGCCCTTCTAAAGTGGTTTTTCTAAAAAGAGTATTAGAGCTTCGCAATAAAAATGCTGTCTTGCACTTCTCATGCAAGTCAGGGTGGGGAGGCAGACCCCTGGGGACAGCGGTTTGCTCAGGCAGAACAAACAACCTCAGACTGTGTTCTAGTCCCAGCTGCACCCCCAGCCAAGCTTTGGGCTTCTCACTTAACCCCTCCTGGCCTGGTTCCCTCTCCTTGAAAAGGAATAATAACCCTTTTTGAGACGTTCTCATGAAATAATGCCTATAGAGAGCTGTGAAAACCACACAATGCCATATAGACATCAAGTTTTTATCATGAACGCCTTTGTGTTGTGACGGGAGGATGCTGGTTGTAACTTAACCCAGAACGACGCTGCAGCCGAGAGCAAAGCTGTCTAGATAAACGCTTTCCAGGAAGATAGTCATTCTTTTGCAAAGTCAGTGCCTCGTCTGCTATCACCCCACTTCGATGCATGTATTCATTTGTCTTCCTCACCTGTCAAACCCTTTGATTTGACCCGATTGGGCCCCACTCCATGCCCTTCCTCTTTCTTCATATTTCAGTTCTGTTTGCTGGATTCATTGCTTCATGCAACACGCTGCACGTACCATCGGACAGACCCCGTGCTAGACCAGAGGCTCATGGGGACATCAGCCAGGCAGACACTGGCGATGATGCAGTGAAATGGCACCAGGGAGGAGGGCGTGGTGGGTGTGTGCGACTACCCTGTTTCCCCGAAAATGAGACCTAGCCCGACCGTCAGCTCTAATGTGTCTTTTGGAGCAAACATTAATATAAGACCTGGTCTTATTTTACTATAATATAAGACCAGGTAATATAATATAATATAATATAATATAATATAATATAATATAATATAATATAATATAATATAATATAATATAATATAATATAATTAATATAATATAATACCAAGTCTTATATTAATTTTTGCTCCAAAAGATGCATTAGAGCTGATTGTCTGGCTAGGTCTTATTTTCGGGGAAACAGTTCATTAGTATCTTTATATTTCTGTTCCCTGAATGCTTGGAATTTGCACATATCTTTGAGATGACCACATGTTGACGAGTTGGTTGAAAATGAATGCAAAATCAGAGAGGCATCATTTGAAATAAACAGATCCCTTACAATGAAAAGCATTCCGGGGCTCATCCAGTCATTACCAATTTAAGTAGTTGGTGATCCTAGGACACTTGATGTATTCTAGAGTACCAGAGGGGACATAACAAGGCATGACTCAAAGTGAAAACAAAGGCAGATAGTACAAGTAAGCTGAGCCTAAAAAGACAGGCAGCAAATGGTACTCTTTAAGCAGTTGAGACTAAGGTCTTTCTTCAGGATGTAGGCACAGAAATTCGCATTTTGTAAGGTTAACAGAGCCTGGTAAGTGGGGTGTGTGTTAGAACACTTACAACAAAATTTTTAAAGTCCGGCATTTGTTTGCTGTGACATTATTTTACTAAGAACGCATCGTCACAGAATAATAGGTTCTTGTCTGACTGGACAAATAGACTGGACCATCACTGTTGACTTTACTGCTTGATATTTTTGGAAGCGACTAATTCTAAAAGCACAATCACCAACTGTTATGAAAAATGGAATGGGGGGCCATACTTGTGTGACATGAACCCAACCACGGAAAAGACTCATCTAGGTTCAAATCTGAAAGGACATCCTCTGCCTGGTCGGCCCACTCTAGGAACTAAATCTCAGCTCCACTTTCCAGTTGGGGCCACCTGGTTAGAACCCCTCACCCATATTCTAAGTCCCAGCTCTGTTACTACCCAGCCTCGTGGACTAATGATTTAAATTCTCTAAGTTTTCATTTTCTCAACGAACTAGAAATAGTTCCACAGGGTCACTGTGGAAGTCACAGTGTTGTGCTATCGTGTGCTTAGCCCAACGGCTCTTGGTAAGAGCTCGATAAAACATGAACATTATTACTTTTTTTTAAAATGGATATTAATTTACACTCCCCGAAGTTCTCGTAACACAAAATGTTGTCAAGATAGCGGAAAGGATTGGGATGGCATGGAGGATGTACGCTAAACATCTATGGACAGCAATGCCCATGACAAAGGACCAACTCATAGGGAAGAAGTCCCCTGCCGCCCCCACAGAGCAGATTCTCTTCCGACGTCCTCCCTTTGCCCTATTTAAGTCATTAAATGCTCTGCGACCACAACCATCTGTGCACCTCTGCTCCAAGAATCTCATATAAATCACAGCCCCTTCCCAGGCTTGCCTTCTCTCTGTCTTTCAGTTTCTTGAAGTTCATAATTTATGCACAGCCCCTGAATCTTCATCACACGTATTTCCATAGCTTTGGAGTCTTTAGCCCCTAAAGGCTGCTGCACAGACCCGCGCAGCTCGGAAACCTGCAGAAATTCATTCCCGGCCCTCCCGTGGGTGCAGAAAACAGACCTGTCAGGTTTCGGGGAGTAGCTCTCTGCAGCTCCACGCTTCCCATAACTCTGGGGTGGGTCAGAAGTCGTTGGATGGACTGCCCACTATGTGTTTGCATCTCTGTGAGCTTGTTTGTTTCTTTCCTTTAATGGGAAGAAGATTTCCAGATTAGGTGTTACCTTCCTTCCTTTCCTTTGTGTCTCTTCATCAAGCATCGGCCACTCTTCCCCGTGGTGACTGCAGCTTCCGGTTTTGCTTTATAAAGTAAACACTTATTTAAAAATTGTTGTGCTGATGACCAGACAAAAATTACACACACACACACACACACACACACACACACACGACTTGCTAAGTACGAAATGGGAGTTGGGACTATTTGCACAGTTCTGTGCTACATGGGTGTAGAGTTCAACCCATGCCCCCTGATGTGCATTATTTTTAAGACATGGGATTCTGTCCCCTCCCATGTTTTCCAAAGTACTCCTTTTGAAACAGGAAACTAAGATTTGGATAGAGTCACTATTTGGGAACATTACCTATTTCTGGAGACATAGATTTATTTTCCTGTTATTGAAATTAATGAAATCTCTCCAGCGTAACCTCAGGTCTGGAATGTTCTCTCTCAGACAAAACAGAGATACTCACCAACGTAAAAAGCTTGTATTTATCATGAGCAGTTTCAGTGAAGATACCAAGAGTCAGCTCCTACAGAAAAGACCCAGCTAATTATTAGGTCGGTGCAAAAGTAATTGCAGTTTAAAAGGTTAAAAAATTTGCAAAAACCACAACTACTTTTTCACCAACCTAATAGTTCAAAGCAAAAGCCAGAAAGAGGTCCGGCATTTGCCTCCATAGTCGAAATGCTCACTGCCCTGAGTCTCTGTTGACACTTGACTGAGAAGCCCCTGTTGTAACGGTACCTGCTGCTCACGGGTTTCGCATATGTTCACCAGGGTGCAGCCTCCATCAGTCTCCAAGGAGATCCTGGACAGCAAGAATCTTCCTCCCTATTAAGAGCCCTGGATGTAATTTACTGCGCTGTTTCGTACGCTGCAATTTCCAGCACTGCTATAAATTCTGCCTGTAATCACAGGCTCAGAGAAGTCTTTCGATATCTTGCCACCACTACACAAATGTCTGTGGAGCCTGCTCTTAATAAACAGAGAGTGACTGCCGAGGGCTGGAGAAGAAAAATGGTGACATTTATCTCGAATAGCTCTCCGTCTTCTATCGGAATACTACACTAACCAGAATTTTTATTTTGCCTTAACTCCCTGGGTCCTTAAGGAAAATTTAAATAAATTTATTCATACAAAACTATGAGACATAATGTGGTAAGCTGCCCAGGGGTACATGAATTTTTAAATCTAGAGTTTAGGGTTTAGTTAAACGAAGTGTTCTTTTTTAACATATGTTGGTTTTCTTGAGAGAGAAAGAGAAAGGTCCAGGAATAAAAGCTGAGAAAGGATGGACTTAAAAAGTCCCTGTGTTAGGACCTCTCAGAATCATTAACGTGCTGATGTGAATTGTGTATCTCCAAGGAGCTAGAGCTCCTCATTTGCCAAATCCCTTTGTCCATAAATCCCTTTTTAGAAAGATTTTTTCTAGGGACAAGTTGTTCAGATGATTGGCTTTGGAAATACTGATCTAAGCGATACATCTCTAAGGAAAAAATGACAGTGGTAGGAAGATCTTAAAGGTATAATCTCCTTCCTGAGCATCATTTTGTGTGGGAAGAAACGTGGCCCAAGTTGAGAACATACATGGACGCATGGGAAATGGCAAATGGCTCAACTGGTGGCCTGGAGGTGCAAGACTGAAAGATTGGGGACTTAATTAGAAAGACTGGAGACAGGATGTGTGAGATAGAAGCATGTGGCTTGGCCACAGAAATAGACAAGACGTGTGAAGATATTGGTATCCCATGCTAACCTGCACCAGGGAGCACCCACCTAGGAAAGGCGCTAAACAACCACGCAGAGGGCCAGTTGATGTCAGCCAGCCTCCGTCATTAGCCACCCCAGCACTGGTCCAGTGGGTTCACATAAGAAATAGCAATCATGACAGGGATGGGGCCATGCGTGGCTCAACAGCAGGGGCTCATTCACCAAGGCTAACCCAGCTGCTGCCACTGCCAAGTGTCAAATCCGTCAGCAACAGAAACCAGTGCTGGGCACCTGATGTGGCATCATTTCAGTCGAATCAGTCACCCCAAGGTAAGTTGATTACACTGAAATCCTGACACCCTGGGAAGTGATTTGTCGTGCCTGAAATTGACATGCATTCTGAATATGGGTTTGCCACTGCTTGCAAAGCCTCAGCCAAAACTATCTGAGGCCTTGGAAAGGTTTGGTCCATTTATACAAGACACTACGTAACATCACTCTGAGTCAAGGGACACATGTTAAAGCAAAGGAGGGCACAGGACCACAGGACCTGTCCCACATAGCACCACCCAGGGCTTCCTGGCCTGAAAGAGGGTAGAATGGCCTTTGCAAGGTGAAGCTAACGATCCATCTTGGAGAGGACACCCTACAAGGATGGGAGTCCCTCTTCCAGAATTCAACATCCAACCCTTAAACAACAAGCATTATGTGGCACCGTGTCCCCAGTAGGTAGACTGTCTCGCTCCAGGAACCAATGGATACAAGTAGAAATGGTTCCACTTACCATCATTCCCATGGGTCCTTTGGGGGAATATGTATCTTCTCTCCCATTACTTTAGAATCTGTGGGTCTAGAGCTTCTGGTTCTCAGAGGTGAGATGCTTCACCAAGGGACACAGCAAGAATCCTATTAAACTTTAAGCTCCAGCTGCCCCTTCCATCACTTCTAGATCCTTATGCTAAGCAACTAGCAAGGAAGACATCATTATAATGGACTGACCCTGGTAGTCAGTAGGAGTTTGGCTTATTCTCACATAGACTCAAGAGAAAAATATGTTTGGCACCCAAGTAATCTACTGGATATGCCTCTTGGTGTCCCCCCGCCAAACTCGATGGTAAATGGACAAGTGCAGCAGCCATGGCCTAAACAGGGCATGGTGACCTGGGCTCCAGCTCCTCAGGGTTGGGGGTCTCGATCACCCTCTCCAGGTAAGCCACTGAGACATACAGAGCTGCTATCCCAGGGCCAGGGGAGTAGAGGAGTTGTGCGATGAGAACCAGTGGAGGCTTCAAGCCCAGCCACAGCTGGGGTGGATGTTATCTGTCCCATGACCCTTCCTCTCCTAAGACTGCCCCGGAAAGCAGACCAATCAAAACCCCAGAGAGGCTGTTCTCACATCAGCAAAGTCGTTATGTGAAACACGTGGCTGCAGCACAAGGGGCGGCCTGTTACAGCGTCTGTGATATGACGGCCTGATACCCCTTCAGGACTGAGCCCCTCATTCCCCAGGTACGGAAGTGATGGCTGATGACGTCCACATGCCCCCAGTTCTAGCTTCCGGCAGAGACTGATCTGCGCCTCTGGCTCTCATTTCAAGTTCCTGGGCGACAGAAATGGCTCACTCGGCATGGGTTGGGGTAGACAATGAGTGGTGACGCCGGGGTCAGAACAGAGGCTTTACATGTTACCGTGAGCTCCAAGGCGGTGGCTGCTAGTGACCCACCACCAATACCTATGCTCCTTTCTCCTTAGTAGAAATCACTCGATATTCACTGTGAATATAAGACTCTCTTTTCAAGGCTCCCTTTGAAGCCAATTGGGACTCAATTCTGGATGGTGAGATGCAAACAGAAGCACTGAATGGCAGCTTCCGGAAAATAGCTTAAAAGACAGCTGGAACATGCCTTCTGCCCCCTGTACCCTTTGCTCTGTTGTACAGCCTGAAATGTAGACGTGTTGGAAGTCTAGCAGCCATTTGTAACCGAGACGATGAAGGCTCATCCTAGGAGACAGCCGTGCCTGGGAGGAAGTCTGAGTGTGCTGGAGGCCCGCAGGAGGGCTGCACGCCCACCTCTGCACGTCCTTTATGTGAGAGACCTTTGTATGTGGGTTGCTCTGATACATGCAGCCAAATCCAACATAGCAAACACAAGGGGCAACCTATGGTGGGGAGGACATTCTCAGAAAAAGAGAGGAAAATAAAAGGAGAACCATTTTGCACTGTATTGCCTTTCCAGAATCGTCTTCCACCAGGCATGAGAGCTGACCTCATGTCCCCAGAAATCTGGCATGTCCGAATCGTTCTCCATGGTCATCAGAATGAGGAAGCTGGACTGGCCCAGGACCAGCCACACCGGTCTCTGCGAGACCAGGTCTGTGTCCAAGAAGAGGGAGGCTCCATTTCCCCATCGAACTGAGTCAAGGCACCAAATGGACCAGATGGGTTTGGAAGATGCCTTTCATTCTCCCCCTGTGTTGATACATACGCTTGTACATGCTTGAAGATTCATCTGTGGAAATATTTGGACTTTCAAAACCTGCTCCAGTTACCATTATTCCCAGGGGTCCTTTGGGGGAATATGTATCTTCTCTCCCATTACTTTAGAATCTGTGGGTATAGAGCTTCTGGTTCTCAGGGTGAGGTGCTTCACCAAGGGACACAGCAAGAATCTTATTAAATTAACCGCAGCCCTGGGACACCAGGCGTCAGCTACAAGGGCTCAGCCTGCACCGTAGTGGAGGAGCCTCCTTGCCAAGGCCTCTCAAAAAGCAAGGACTGTCCCCTCCCCAGGGACCAGCAACAGGGCAGGATGACATGTCCAAGCACCGTAGGATCCTGGACCCCAATGGGCAAGTGTGAGGGCCTGGCTCTTGGGGAACAACGTGAGAGCAAGGGCCATCACTTCTGTGTCACCTGCAGCTCACACTCTCAAGCCCAGATGCTCGTGCACACCGACCCTTGATCACGCGCTGAGGTCCTGCCCACCTGGAATTCCCCCAGTCTACTCGACCGTCATTCCTTCCCAGCCACTGCAAAGTTACACCACCCCATCAACACTTCCCGTCACCCTGCCCATTGTATTTTGCCTTTTGCCTTCACTCCTGTCCAACACTTTAAATAACGTACTTACTGTTTTCTATATGGCCTTCCCTCCACCTCAAGTCCCTTAAGACAAGTACTTCACCCTCCTCCTAAGCCCCATGTCCTCAAGGCTTAGAACAGTGCCTGGCAAGTGACAGGCACCCAGCAACTATGTGTTGAATGAGTGAATTAACGTTTGGGACCTGCTGGGCCCAGGGCTGGGCAGCAAGTGATATGAGCTGATGTCTTGGATGTGACTATTGTCCCAACTCACAGGCAGGACCTGGCTGTCCATCGTTCCACCGGCCGAAGGCTGGGGATGAATCCAGTGCTGGAAATGGGCAGACTTGGCCTTCACTGGTTCCCTCTGTGAGAGAGCTGATACGTTTCTTGGCATCTCCACAGAGCATTCAATATGGGACAGATGGGATCCAAGAATCCAGCTTTCCTGGAGAACCAGCAGCCAGGCAGCTGGGGCGTCGTGTGGGTGGCTGACGTTCATGGCAGGAAGGGGGACACTGGAAGTGGGGACCACAAAGGACCATAGACAACGCAGACGGGAAGCCCCCCCCCCCCACCTCACCACTACCCCTGCACCTGCTCTCTTGCCCTCCAACTGTCCCCCTGGCGCACCCGCCAGGCCAAGCTGCCTGCCTTGGGGAGCAGCTAGCTCTTCTGGAGGGACCTGCCTGGGTCATCACAAAATCGCTTGCTTCGGGCAGACTTATTACATACAGACTGGCCCAGCACCTCAAACTCTTCTAAATTTTCAGCATCTCTTACCGTTCCGGAGTTTTATGATGCTATGGTTTTATTTTGGTTTGGTCTGGTTTTGAAGTTTTATGCACTGATATATTAATAACGTTAGCCTCTCATGCTCAAAATGGCTCCTCAGCCCAGAAGTATAAATAAGCTTTCTTCCAGTGCGAGAGGGTTTTGTTTTTATTTGTTTATTTTTGTTGGGAAGGCGGAGGCTGTTTGTTGTTAATTTACTCTTTAATTCAAAAGCACGAATCATTGCTCTTAGAGCCAGAAAGAAACTCGGACAATTACACGGCTCAGAATTCATGTGAGTAAAGATCACGGTTGTCCTTTAGTGGAGGATGCTGGAGTAATTAAGTGACATGGGCAAGTGCCATGTCTAGTGACAGCGAGAGGAGTTTAGGACGCAGCCCACTGCTTCCTAGTTCTGGATTATTCTTGCTACACAACCACTATGAGTCTGTTTTTCTGGCGTTCCCTCTCTTCTGCTACCGCACCTGGCAATGGTGAATACTGCCCAGCAGTGATGGGCTCCCCGTTAGTTCCACACAGCCAGCATCTGTGCCACCAACTCAGACAAATCGCCAAGATGAAGAAACAACTGTCACACGTCTTTGGGTTCTAACCAGACCCCCTCCTGAAAGCCCAGTCCCTCCAGGTCCCCCCTCCCTGCCCCGTCCCAGTATTGGATCTACTTGCCTCCTTTCAGACATTCCAAATGCCATTGCCGAAGCTCCCTCGCCAAGACAGCCCGTTCTGAAATTGAGTTGACACTTGTAAATAGCAAAGGTTCCAATACAGCAAACTCCAAATGACTTTTCCAATCATTTCATTGTTGATTACTGAAATTCTGTTTTACTGAACATTGCTGAAATAAGATAGATTTATAAAATATTATGGAACACAAAGATTTTCAATTTAATGGAATCTGAACTGTAATGGGTGTTTTAAAGTCTCCTTAACACACTTCGTAATTCTCTCCACTGCCCATTCAGAAAATCTATTCATTCAAAAACAAAATCAAACCTACGTATTTTGAAGTTACTCTCTATCACAAACTGTGGTCAATTTATTGCAAATTTGGTCCCTGTAGCCACATCCTTTGCAATGAGACTTGGCAGTCTCTCCCTTTCGAGGCTCTTGCCCTCGAATCTGAGCTGGCCTGTGACGAGCTTTGGTCCATGTCAGAGGTGACACTGCCCCTTCATGGGGACCTGTGGGATTCCCTCTCTCTCAAAACCTTGCCATCACGATGCTAACAAGCCTGGGCAAGTCTGCTGGAGGGATGTGGGGAACAAAGCGTCACCGTCGTCCCTGCTGAGGCCCCAGGTGTGGGGAGAACCCAACCAAGTTCAGCAAAGCCAGTGAGCTAAGCCCAGCTCAGGTCAGCACAATGGCCTGGTCCACCTACAGACTCTGGAGCCAAACTTGAGGTTTGTTGTGTGTGCGCCACCGAGGTTTTCTGGTTGTTTACCACGTAGCATCATTGTAGCGATACAGAATTGATGTTGACATGGATATGGATGGTTCTGAAGTTTCTATCAATGGTTTACATTCGAGAAGTAAAAGCATGCGCACTCCCTGCCCTCCGGGAAGGTACAGTCTCGTGGGGTCCTGTAAGGCAGCCCCCAGGATGCAGTGCGGTGTGCCCTGTGGGAAAGCTGCACGGCGTCCCCTGGGAACACAGAAAGGGGACCCCTTCGGAGGTCAGGGAATCAGAGAAGACTTCCCAGGGCCCAGGAGACGAGTCCTGAGAGAAGATCTTTGACATGGTCGGGGCAAAGCCAGGGCTTGACACAGCACAAACAGCAAGGCCTTGTAGTACGGCCGAGTGCAGAGCAGTGGTGGCACTTGGAGTCTCCCGAGCGCCAGGAAAAGTTCACTGAGCTGCACCCCACTGTTTCTGATTCAGGAGGTCTGTGCTGGGGCCCAAGAATGTGCATTTCTAACAAGCGCCCAGGCGGTGCCGATGTGCCGGTCTGAGCATCCCAGGTATGGTGGTTAAAAGCAGGCTGGACTTCACCAAATGCACTTGGGATTCTGTTCTGATGGTCTCTTGCGAGCTGTGAGACTCAATGTCTCTAAGTGTCGTCTCCTTCACTGCATGATAGGGGATCGTAATATCAGTGACGTCATAGAGATGTGAGTGTTAGATGACATGATGCATAGAAAGCCCTTAGCACAGAGCTGAGCACACAGGGACATGTAGGAATGCGGCCGGCTACAAAGCCGCCCTGGCCACGTCTCACACCCCTCTCCCTGCTGTCGTGCTCCAGGCTCATGGACCCCTTTGCTGTGTCTCGACTCCATGTACCCACCTCAGGACCTTTGCATATGCTGTTTCCTCAGCTGAGACTTATCTTCCCACAGGAGGACGCACCACTCACACCCTCTCTTCACTCATGTCTCTTGCAATGTCTCCTCCCCTCCACCAAATTCTTTCCTGACCACCGACCGGAAAATAGCACCCTTTATCACTCTCGCTCTCCTCCTATTCCCTTCCCGTCTGTCACTGTGCTCATCACTGCCGAGTGTACTTCTGCTTCCTGACTTACCTGAAAGTCCGTGATGTCAGAGGCTGGGCCTGCTCCGTTCCGGCTTTACCCTCCGCAATGGGCAGTGCCCGGCTCCACCGGCCATCATCATTGTCTGGGTCCCAACATGACGGAAGAGAGGAACCCCCCTCACGGATTCAAGCCCTCTCCTTTGCTCAGGCCCCAAACACATGTGCCTCATAGGCCACAAGAACTGGACTGTTCGGCCTAGCTCAAGTTCAGGATGCCCCAGGGGTTACATGAAGTTTGGTGTGTCTGGGAGAGACTGTCACTTGCCATTGTCCCAAGTGAGACCTGGTCAATGAGTGCAGCCTGGGGTTGGGGTGGGGTGTCAAATTTCATCATCGGGATTCATGTTCAAGGGAAAACACAGATCTCATCACACAATTTAGTTGCGTTTCTCTGCAGCTCTCGTGACTTCTGAGAAGTCCCATTTGGGCAGTTTCATGACTGGGAGGCAGCCCTGAAACTGCCTTCCCACCCAGGTCCTGGCGTCAGGATGGTGAATGGAGAGTCAGGAGAGAAGCCAGTGTTTGTTGGACTCAAGGCTCCAGGTTCCTAAGCAACCAGGAGAACAGGCTGATAAAACACCGCCCTGTCTGCCGGGGGCAGGACATTTAGCTGAAAGGCGGCCCCACTGTCCACAGCAATGAATCCAAGGGTACCCCAAATGTTCGCAGGGCAAGATCTATGCAAAGCTTCCAAGGCACCCAAGCATGTTTCAAACGTACCATTGAATCAACATTGAAAATCAAGAACATTCTATGCTTGAAAAACTTGACCTGAAAGGGAAAAGCATGGAAGTTTTAAAAACTTGAATCAATAACAGATCATTTCTGATGTGAGATGCACAGCGTCCAAACTATAGCCACCACAGGTGTGTGGGGATTAGAAGGAAACACGCTTCCTGCTCACTGAAGGTTTGCTGTGCTGATGTGGGAAACCCCCATGTGACTGGCGTTGATTTTTTCTTCTCCTTCCACCGTAACTGTAGGCAACGGAGAATGCAATTAGGAAGCTTCCTCAGTGGTGCCTGGCCCCCCACCGTTAGGGACTCACCAGTGCTCCCCTTACAGCACGGAAAACATCACTTACGCTCTGGCAGGGTCAGACGCCCCGACAGGTCCATCTTTTACAAATGTCGGAGGCGGTGAAATATGCTACTTTACCCAAACACCGTGATTGATACAGGTCTCAGATTTCCAGCCCCCACTTCCTGAGAAAGTGCTGACTAATCTATCGAGAGGATCCTGGCTGGCTTATCCCTTCTGGAGTCAAACCAACATGGCGGGTCATGACTGGATAAAATACAGCTCTGTTCCAGAAATGTCCAGCTTCTGGCTGTGCACACAGTAGGCTTACACTTTGGCTGTAACAGAGCAAGCATTTGTGTCTGAACTTCACGTGTGTTCCGGTCTCAATCCAGGCTGACTTTGTTCATTTCCCACGGCTGCTGTAACAAATCCCCACAAGCTTAGTGGGCTAAGACAGTACACGTGTACTTTCTCTCTTCTAGTTCTGTAGGTGAGAAGCCCTCCACCGGTCTCAGGGCTAAAATCACGGCTACTTTCCTTCCTGATGGTTGTGGGAGGAATGCGTCCCGGGCAATTATCAGCTTCTGAGGTCACTGTGTTCCTGGACTCACGGCCCCGTGGGTCGTTAGCTAGCCAACAGTGTGTGGAGTCCCTCCCATGGCACGTCACTCTGACCTGCTTCCGCCATCACCTCCTCTCTGGCTCTGACTCCTGTCTCCTATCTCCCTCCCCACTTTTAAGCACCCTTGTGATTTCATGGAGGCCCACTGGGATAATTCAGGAAAACCTCCGTGTTTTAAGGTCAGCTGATGAGCACCTTCCGTTCCACGTGCAGCGTTAGTTCCCTTTGCTGTGGGACATAACGTGTTCACAAATCAGGGACCAGTACGTGAATGTCTTCGGTGGTCAGTATCCTGCCCATTTACTACCTTAACCAAACTGACCACAAAGGTACTATTCACCAGAAGATGTTTACACACGTGCACACCCCGCACATAGGTACACACACCTCAACGATGTGTCAGGCCTACACCCCAGGATGAGGCGGTGACCCACCCTGGTCCACCACAAGCCCACTGGCCTGCGTGCCTCAGCCACTCACTACTCAGCCTCCTACTGGTACCTCTGCGCCATTTAACCACAGCAAGTGACTCAGCCCTCACTGAGTTTTTGCAAGTTTTTGCAGAGGTCCCTTTTTATTCAGGGAGGTCCCTGCAGGCTTCCAAGAGCCCAGGGAAGGGCCATCGACCCCAACAGGAAGGGGACGAGCACCCCACGATGCCATTGCCATCTGTCCTTGGATTTGCTCCGAGCCTCACAGGCAGGTCTGGTCAGTGAGATGGAGGAGGAACCTCCCACAGGCTCCAGCAAAGTCCTGCCTCGCTCTTCAGAGGAGGCAACCAGGAGGAACAGATGTGGTCTATCCATGCAGTGGAGTATCGTTTGGTCCTAAGAAGGAACGGCGCATGTCCTAACATGGATGACCTTGAACACATGATGCTAAGTGACAGACGCCGGCACAAAGCCCACCTATTACATGATACCGTGTATACAAAACATGCAGCAGAAGCAAACCTATAGAGACAGAAAGCAGATTAGTGGTTGCCAGGGCCTGGAGGGAGGGGCACAGGAGTGACAGCCAATGGGGACTGAGCTGCCATGTTGACTGATGGACGTGCTCTGGAACGAGGCAGAGGTGATGGCTGCACAGCACGCGAATGTTCTAAATGCCACTGAACTGTGCACTTTCAGATGGTTAAAAGGATGACTTTTATGTTATGTGTATTTTACTACGAGAGAGATCGAAGGAGAGAGAACACCCAGAAGGAGCACATGCTCCCTGGGGCTCCACACGGCAGTGAGGGATGGTCAGGCCAGAGCTAGTCCCGCAGCTGCCCTGGGACACTGGGACATGGGCTGGGCTGCAGCCCAGAGAGACGGGGCACAGAGAGGCACAGAGAGTTGGGGACCTGGCGTCCGTGCTGAGCCCACCACACTCCATTCTGGCACGTCCTGACCTCCGGGTTCCTGATCTGGGAAGATATTTTTTAACGTGCCGTGTAGAAGCAGGTCTCCTGGGAACAATCATTGTCTCCTTCCAGACCACGACAGTTTCCTTCTCAATGAACCGCTGATCTTAGAAAATACAGTTGGCCAAGAAACATTCCCTTGAATTCCCAAAGGGCAACATACTTCTTTCCTGTCCCCTTGAGAAAGTCGACCCGAACAGCAGAAATAAAAAAGCAGATTTGGTTTTGGCTCCATTCCACACAGGATTAAACTAATTTTGTTATTGGGGGGTGGGGCGGGAACGCAGGAGCAGAAAGAGTTCAGAGTGGCTGACTGACCCCCCCCCCCCCCAGGTGAGGCACAAACACTGCAGGACTCGCTTTCATTAATGCGGGGGTTGGGGGGGCTGCTGCTGAATCAATGATGCCATTTTGCCTGCGTCTTACATCCATCTCTTCAACCACCCTCCCCTCACCGACACCAAATGCAATTAGCTTTATGACATTTAAATTTAGAAACCAAGATTAAGTTTGTGACTTAGGGTGAGAAATTTCTACGGGGGACAGGAAAAAAAAGATCTGGTCCCATGGGAAAACACAGGAAATGGTTCTGGGGGACGATGGTCTGGATGATCAGCAGTGAGCAGAAAGGAGAGGGTGACTAGTCTGGGGGGGATGATAAGAGCCCAGTGGGTCCTGTTCCAGCCGAGAAGCCCGCCCACGGTGGACTCGGGGCAGATCATGAGGAAAGGGGTAGAAGCCAGCCACTCAGGAACACATATTTTTCCAGGGTGCTGAGCTCGCTAGTGTTTTTATTTTCTTCTTCATACTTTGTTCTGATCTGCTGATATTTCCAACAACAAACACAGATTATTTTCAATGTAAGAAAAGTATTAATAGCTTACTTGTGAGCAGAGTTTTAATTCACACCATTCACAAAGCAATGTGAAAGTAAGTTTTGAAGGCCGTTTGGATAAGAAGGGCAAGTTCTTTCTTCTTGCATTTATTAAACTTTTGAAAGCACTATTTAAGGGGGTCCATCAATTGTGGGCATGTTTTCCTGGCCACCTGCTAGGTAGTGACAATGTTAGTCATCTCCTTGTCCTCTTCTCTGGGAACAGTGATTGGTGCACCCAGGTAGCTCTGGCCTTAGCCACTGCCCAAAGCCTTAGTGAAACGGCTGAAAAACATTCACTTTACCTAAAGCAACAGTGTTCAGTCCATTCAACCAAATTCAGGGAAACGCATGTTTTGGAGTTTGACGTTTAAATGAAACCATAAAGGCATTGGATGGAGATGAGAGATGGTGCCCTTTTATTTTGCATTCAAAGCACCTAAAATGTGAGGTGTTTCCTGTGACAAATAATGTCCCGGCAATTCTGGGTGGGCAGATATTTCACAGCCATTAGAGCCTCTTCAGTTAATCACAAAGCAGAAGAAGAGAACCACAAAATGACTTCTTCCTGGTAGCATATTTCTTTGCTAGAGAATGCCTCCTAAAGTTTACTGTAAACAAAAATGTCAGCCACACCCTGCAGTAAAAATCCCTCCAGCTTTGCTGCCACTCTCTGCATTATCAAAAGAAAAAGCCCCTTCCTGTCTGCCAAGAATTTAAAGTTTGCTTTAAAACTTGAAAACGTACAGATTTTCAGAGATGTCCAAAGCCACCCATATGAGTAAAGCACTTCTCACATAAAAAAACTAACCAGATTGATGATGATGATGGTGATGATGATGGTGAGGATGTGGCTTAAATATAAGAGCAGCAGCAAGAATAGTCTCCCTCTGAGCATCTGCTCCCAGGACGGGGGAGCTGGCAGAATCTGGCCACCCACCTAGTCACGCACCTAGAAACTTAATTAACAGTGTGTGTGTGTGTGTGTGTGTGTGTGTGTGTGTGTGTGTGTGTGTGTGAAATCTTAAAGTTGTTGATTTTCATTCTGAGGGTCTTGCCGCTCCCCCACCACCATGGACCCCCACCTCGTGCTGTGTCTTCCTGGGCCCAATTTCGGAAGCAGGGGAAGGAGGTTAGCCAGGCATCCGTGACTGAGCTCTCCCCCCAGGTGTTTTCTCACCGGTCAGCCACACCACTTGGAGGCTGAAGTCCATTACCCTCTCTAGTGGATTGAATTGTGTCTCCCCCCCCAAAAAAAAAAATGTGTCCAAGTTCTAAGGCCCAGCGCCGGTGAACATGACCTTGTTTGGAAAGAGCGTCTTTGCAGATGTGACTAACTTAAGGATCTGAAGATGAACCCGAATTGGATTTAGGGTGGGCTCTAATCCCTGTGGCCAGTGTCCTTCTAAGAGAAAGGAGAGGGTGATTGGAGACCCAGAGACAGAGGAGAAACACGTGGCGAGGGGCTGTGACAGTGGAGGCAGAGACTGGAGTGATGTGTCCACAAGCCAAGGAGTGACAGTTGCACCAGAAGCCAGGACAAAGCATGGTGTGGATTCTCCCTTGGAGCTTCTGGAAGGAACCAATCCTGCAACACCTTGATTTTGGATTTCTGGCCTCCAGGACTACGAGACAATAAATGTCCTGTTGTTTCAAGTTGCAGAGTTGATGGTAAATTGTCATACAGCTGTAGGAAATTAACACTCTTCTGACCTAGAACCTGGCGTTTCAGCCGTGACCTCCAAACCCTGCGTTATCCTGCCTCGTTGGAGCTGCCATCTCCACCCAGGACCCAGCCCCTGTCCTCCCCGTCTGTCCCAGACTCTTTTGTTTGGCTTCTCCCTCCCATAGTTCTAAGCCCTGGCTGCATGAGAACCACAGGGAGAGTTTTTAAACAATACAGTGACCAGCGCCCCACCAAAGATCAACTAAATCGGACCGTCAGGGGTGTGGGGGTGTGAGGCCTAACCACCTGAATATTTTAACGGCCGCCAGTGACGGCCACCTACAGCCAAAATGCAGGACGCTGGCCTGGCCACGGTGCCTCCAGCTGGCGTCCACCCAAGTCCCTCCCACACTGCTCACCACGCCTCTTCCACAACCATGCAGATGCAGCAACCTGCATCCATGGACCTTACGCTGGAGGTTGCATAAGAATTTCTTGGGTCGTCTGCCAAAGTGCGAATTCCTTGGGCTCTCCCACACAGATAACGATTGTGTACATCTGGACGAGGCCCAGGAAAAGGAGTTTCTAACAACCTTGAACTTTGCTGTACCTTAGACCCTCCTGAGGAGCGTCACAAAAAAAGAAAAATGCAATGTGCATAACACACCCCCAGACCAACTGAATCAGACACTGCAGGAAGCACACAGGCATCAGAATTTTTAATTTTTTCCATCTGATTCTAACATTCAACCAAGTTTGAGATCCATTGTTTCAAGAAGTGCCTAATACGTGCCAGTTTCGATGATGAGTAAAGTAGATGATTAGGGTATATAGTCCAGTAGAGGAGCCAGACAAGAATCATTGAAATACACATATAAATACACAGCTCTAAGCTGTGGTCAGTGCTATGAGGGAAAAGAAGAAGTGCCATGACAGCCTCTCTGAGCCTGACTCAGGGGGAAGTGCAGTTTGGCAGCCAGAGCATCCCAAGGAGCGAGAACAACACATGCAAAGGCCCTGGGGCAGGGGAAGTGGTACATTTGAGTAAACCAAAGAAAGCCTGTGTGGCTGACAAATGCTAACAAAGTAAAGGAATGGAGGTGGCTTTTACAAATAAGGGAGAAAACTAGGATCAGAACAGGTCTGAAGTGTGGGAGGGTGGAGGCAGATCAGGCCGGCTGTGTTGGATATATTGCATTTGAGATGTGAGTTACCCAAAGTGAGATGACGGGCAAGCAGGCAAGCACACTGCTGTGCTCCAGGATTGGAGACTCAGATCTGGCAGCCTTCGTCCTCTAGAAAGTACTGCAGCCCTGGGATACATCAGCTCATCTGAAAATCATCTCAGACACCCCCTCTTCTCCCCTGTGTCCCCCCAACCCATTGATTACAGAGCCTTTTTGACCCCATCTACCTCCCAGCCCCACCCTCTCCTCTCAATCAGTCACCAGCACAGCTGCCCTGGTGTCATACTCAGGACTCCAGTCTCTCCCCTTTCTCATCCATCCTTTACACCAAACGCAAGCAAGCTGACCTCATCATATCCCTCCATGGTGCAAAACGTTTCCATAACTCAGTCACTTATAGAACAAAATATGACATCCTTGGCATAACAGTCAAAGGCCTTTGTTTTCGGGCCTCTGCTTGCTCGCCCAGCCTCGCCTGCACTATTCCAGACCTTCGAACGCCCTGCTCCCCAAGCTCACTGAGTTACTGGGTGTCACTGGCTACCCTCCCGAGTTTCCCAGCACAGCAGCATCTTTGCATCTGCAGCTCCCTCTGTCTATAAAGACCCCAGCACACCTAGAATTTTGTCGGTCGGTCCAGCACCTCTCTTCTCCTTTTGGGAGATGTCCTCTTATCACCTCTAACAGGTGATACAGGGGGGAGCTGTCATCCTCTTACAGACCAGGCCCCTCCAGCCACAGGGTAGCCCATGGCCAACCTGAGCCTTTGCAGCACCTCCTGAGGACTTGTGAACTTGGGCTCAGAGGAAGAGATGGTGCATGGCCTCCTGGTGTTAGGATGAGCAGGATATGATCATTGAGAGCTGTCAGCATCCTCATTCACCAATGGGGTGAAATATTGAGGCTGACATGGGTGACGAGAAGCAGGAGAATGTACGGCGGTCCTCACAGGAGACCCAGTTCCTGTGTGCATGATGCCACATGGCCTCCTACCTGCTCTATTTAGACCTAAGCAGTGTGAGTTAGGGACTGTCCCCTGCAGCCTCGGCATGTGAATGATATAGTATTGATGAAAGAAAAGGAGTGGCCGGGAGGTTAGGGGACAGGTAGAGTCTGCACAGCCCCTCCAGATAAGACAGCTCAAGCCAAGGCAGTCACAGAGTTCAGGAGAGGCTCTGGGGTGGCCCCTCACCATCTGGGGTCCTGGAACTTCCGAACACTTTGTCCCCCAAAGCTGGGGAGACGTGTCTACCTGTCAGCAAGGATGGAGGCCCCATGCAGTCTGCTGATTGGCATGTTCCAAAAAGACAATGAGCAGAATGATGGTGAATGCAGCACCGAAGGCTTGTCCCTGAAACAGCCGTCACCTTCCCAGACACTGAAATCTTTGCCTGCCTGGGATCCACCCTCATAGGACCTTCTCGGCTTCCCATCTGCTTCTCCCCTTCCACTTCGCAGTCCCAAATCCACTTCATTTCCTGGTATCTGACACACCAGGTCCCCCTTGAATAACACCCCTTGGATTTCTGCCAACTGTGCCTTGGTGCCCCCTGCCTGGCTCAGGATGGAGGGCAGATCAGACGGGTGGGGAGAGTGGTGAGGTCTGTCTCTCCACCCTGAGTAACTGAGGCCATGTGTCCATGACTGCTTTCTGCAGCCAGGCCGAGCGCAGGCCTGCCCTGCAGAACCCAATCTTTTGCCCAGTGGTATAATTCCTGCCCACCCAACACACCTGGACTTCACAAAAGGATATGGATTCAAGGATCTATGGGCTGTGGGAAGTCTCTTGGGAAAATTTTGCTTTAAAGAATTAGATTTTAGGAGACCCGATATGGTAGCCGACTAGGTAAACACTGTGCTTGCCTCTCCCATGAGCGCATCCAAATTACAACTACACTATAGAACAATCAACATGGAGAACCATCTGAAGTCTAGCCGTACAGAAGTTTTATAACTAAAGATATAAAGACGGAGCCACGAGGAGACTGGTAGGAGGGGCGGAGACGCGAAACGGGCCCAGCCCCACACCCGTGTGGTGGCTGAGCCTCAGCAGAGATGTCTTGGCCACGGAGGTTCCCCCCAGAGGAGCGAGGGACCCCCAGCCCCACATCATGCCCCCAGGCTAGGCTACTGGTGCAGGGGAAAGGAGCCCCCATGACATCTGCCTGCGAAAGACAGTGGGGATTCCATCTGTTTGGTGGGTCGGAAGACTGTGGGCAAACCAGACGTCCTCTTAAACAGCCCATGCACAAACGTACTCGCTCGCGGGTACTCACCTTGGGCTCCAGTGAAGGGACAGTCACTCGGGGGGGCTTGGAGACAAACGGAGGGCAGACTGAGATGTGTAGCTTCGCATGAGGGCTGGAAGACAGTCGCCATGCTTTTCTGCATGGGATTCTCCTCCTGTACAGCTGGCAGGCAGGCGCCACCTTTTCTGTGTTGAGCCCGCCCCCAGGAGGCCAAACCTGAATCTGGTCTGACGCGCTCCGCTGCTCCACTCTGCTGACTCAGCTGAAACCCTGCTTCACCTCACTCTGTGCTGATCAAGGCTTTATCTGCGGTTGAATCTTACAGAAGCCAACAGGTGTGTCCTGGCTTTTTGTGGAGCTACCCCAGACGCAGTACTGGTGGAAACCGTCTTCTGTTCACAGTGTGGCCTCTCCCATGTACCTCCAGGCCCAGCACAGGCAGTGGCCAACCATGTCTAGCTTTATAGCTCCTACCAGGTAGCCCCTGGCCAATCACAGGCAGTGGCTGACCTGCGCCTGCACTGGAGCCCCTCCCAAGAGGTCTCAGAACCAACATACGTAGAGGTTGGCTTCAGACCACAGCAGAGCATCACCCAATTAGCCCCACAAGTGGCACACACAAAGGGTGGTATCAACAGACACCAGATCCTGCTGAGGGGAATCCTGCTCCACGTGGCAAGCCCCCACACACAGCAGCCTGTAAGCTGTGGACATGGCCAAACCCCACAGCCAATCAGCCTGAAGCTCAATCCCACCCACTGATGTATCAATAGCAATCAAGGCTCAACTATGACAGGAGGAGACACACGACCCACACAAGGAATTCCCCTGGAGCACCCGGAACAGGTGACCAGGGAGACTGGGTTACTGGGCCCCACAGGGCACCTACTACATAAAGCCACCTGGCCAAGACTGGGGGATGTAGCAGATCTACCTAATACATAGACACAAACAGAGAGTTAGCCAAAATGAGGAAACCAAGAAATACACCCCTAATGTAAAAACAGGAGAGAACTCCAGAAAAAGAACTAAACAAAATAGAGGCAAGAAACCTACCAGAGACAGAGTTCAAAACAATGGTTATAAGGATGCTCAAGGAACTTAGTGAGAACTTCAACAAAGAGACAGCAAGCATAAAAAAGGACATCAAAAGCATAAAAAGTACCAGTCAGAAGTAAAGAATATAATAACTGAAATGAAGACTGCACTAGAAGGAATCACCATCAGATGAGATGAAGCACAGGACCGAATTCGTGATTTGGAAGACACATTATAATTAAAATGACAAAGGTTAAATACAAAGAGAGACTTCTAATTTGTACTTTCTAATCCCTTTACCTTCTCCCCCATCCTCAACCCCCTCTCACCTAGCAACCATCCGTTTTTTTCTCTATACCCCTGAGTCTATTTCTGTTTAGTTTGCTCATTTATTCTGTTCTATTAGATTCCACATATAAGTGAAATCGTATGGTATTTGTCTTTCTCCATCTGATTTATTTCACTTAGCATAATATTCTCTAGGTTCATCCATGTCGTTGCAAAAGGTAAGATTTCATTCTTCTTTATGGCCAAGTAATACTCCATTGTATAAATGTACCACAGTTGGGGGAATATAATCAATAATGTTGCAAAGATTTTGTAAGGTGTCAGATGGGCACTTGTCTTATTAGGGAAATCACTTCATGGACGGTGTAGACGTCTGACCACTGAGCTGTACACCTGAAGCTGAAGCTGAATAATATTGAATGCCCACTATAATTATATATATATATATATATATGTACACAAATATATATATATGATTTTATTTACATCACAGGATGTAAAGTACAGCATAGAGAATAGAGTCAATGGAATTGTAACAGCTATATATGATTTCAGAGGGGGAATAGATTGGGGGAGGGGGATTATCACTTTGTGAGGGGTGTAAATGTCTAACTATTACATTGTTTTGTGCACCTGAAACTAATAATAAATAAATAAATAAATAAATAAATAAATAAATAAAGACGAAGAGAGAATCCTAAAAGCAGCAAGAGAAAGGCAACTAGTAACTTATAAGGGAACTCCAGTGAGATGTCAGCTGATTTCTCAACAGAGACTTTGCAGGCCAGAAGGGATTGGCAGGAAATACTCAAAGTGATGAAAAGTGAGGACCTACAACCAAGATTACTCTACTCAGTGAGGCTATCATTTAAAACTGAAGGACAGATAGAGCTTCCCAGATAAGAAAAAGTTAAAGGAGTTCATCACCAGCAAACCAATAATACAAGGAATCTATGAGGGACTTCTCTAAGACAAAAAAAAAAAGATAAAAAATATGAATAATAAAATGGCAATAACTACGTATCTATCAACAATTACTTTCAATGTAAATGGATTAAATGCTCCAGTCGAAAACATAGAGTGCTTGAATGGATAAGAAAACAAATCCCTTACATATGTTGCCTACAAGAGACTCACTTCAGAATGAAAGACACACAGAGACTGAAAGTAAAGGGATGGAAAAAGTTATTTCATGAAAATAAAAATGGAAGAAAAAAAAAACTAGGGTAGCAATGTTTATATCAGACAAATTAGACTTTAAAACAGAGGTTATAACAAGAGACAAAGAAGGACCCAGTAATCCCACTTCTGGGTATTTATCCAAAGAAACTCAAAATGCTACTTTGAGGGGACATTTGCATCCATGTGTTCATTGCAGCTTTGTTACAACAGCCAAGATGTGGAGGCAGCCTGGTGTCTGTTGATGGAATAATGGATAAAGAGGAGGTGGTACATATATACAATGGAATATTACTTGGCCATGGAAGGGAATGGGTTCTTGCCATCTGGGTGGCATGAATGGACCTGGTGAGTACTGTGCTGAGTGGAGTATGTCAGACAGAGAAAGACAGATGCAATGTAATTTCACATATATGTGGAATCTAAAGAACAAAATAAACAAACAAACAAACAAAAGAAAACAGAAACACACCCATAGATACAGAGAACATATTGATGGTTGCCAGATGGGAGGGGGATTGGGTTTGTGGGTGAAAAAAGGGGAAGGTACTAAGAAGTACAAATTGGTTGTTACAAAGTAGTCATGGGGATGTAGAGTATAGCCTAAGGAATATACAAGTAGTCAATAATATTGTAATAACTTATACAAGCAGTCAATAATATTGTAATAACTATATATGGTGTCAGATGGTTACTAGATTTATTGGGGTGACGGCAGGAGCTTGGGGGACAAGGTGAAAAAGGTGAAAGGATTAAGAAATACAAATTGCTAATTATAAAATAGTCATGGGGATGTAAAGTAAAGCACAGGGAATATTGTCAATAATATGGTAATAACCATTTATGGTGCCAGGTGAGCACCAGATTAGTCAGGGGGATCACTTCTTAAATTACATAAGTGTCTAACCACTATGCTGTACACCTGAACTTAATATAAAATAATATTGAACGTTAACTATAATTGAAAATGGTAAAAGGTGGGGGAGGAGAAGGGGAATAAGAAGTCCAAGTATCCAGGTGTAAAACAAATAAGTCATGGGGGTATAATGCACAGCATGAGGGAATATAGTCAATATTGTGATAACATGGTACAGTGTCAGATGGTTGCTGGACTTCTCATGCGGATCACTGCTTTAGGCATATAAATGTTGATTAACTACAGTGCACCCCTGAAACTAATATAATATTGTATGCTAGCTATATTTTTGATAAAAATCTAATAAATAAATATAGTCAGCCATAAAACATAATCTACCTCTGCATTTAAATTTAAAGGCAACACAATTTATGATCTTTGCTTTAGAAATAAAATACATCATTAAAAAAAAAGAATTAGATTTTAACGTTCTATCAATAATATTGTTTTTCTGATCTGTGAAGTTTCAGGCCATATTTAAAACTGTGTCTTTTCATCTTTGTATCTAATGGACCTGAACGTAATACCGACATATAGTAGGTTCACAAAAAATGCTGTCTCACTGCAGCTCCCCGTCTTTCCAGTTCCTGGCGAATCAGACCTAAGAGAGCGACAGAAATAGGCATCCCTGGGAAGACTGAGGTTGTCTGCTGAGCTCTTAAGTATGTGAAGGTCACACAGACATCTTAAATGCAACAGATCCAAAAATCACACAGTACTATGAATCACACTATCGTGGTCTGATCAACTTTTGCATCCCAAATCGCTTCCCCAAGGCAAGTACCTCTGATCACCAGCTCCCACTGACGGTACCACCCCCCAACCTTCTCCTCTGCCCCCTCCATTCCTATTGTGAGATCCGCCTGTCCCTCTGGAATGTCTTGTACATCTTCTGTTCCTACCTGGCCACGTAGTATTTCTGGTTGAAACTCTGTGGTGGATCCCTGTCGTCCACAGGATAAATTCCAGACTACCTCCTCCTGACATACAAAACGCTCCGTCATTTACCCACTGCCTGTCTTTTTAATCTTATTTCCTTCCACCTGGGGTGACCATGAGACTAAGAAGCTTTCCAGGATGTGGGACCTTCAGTGCTAAAAACAGGAAAGTTCAAGGCAAACAGAGACTAGTTGCTTTCCTCTCTAGAAATGCTGAATTGCTCGCAGTTCTGTTACAGGCTCAATGCTTGTGTCCCTCCAAACCCTTACCCACCCATGTGAAGGTATTTGGAGGTGGGGCCTTCGGGAGGTAATTAAGGTTAGATGAGGTCATGAGGGTGGGGCCCTCATATGGAATTAGTGCTCTTATAAGAAAAAGAAGATCTCTCTCTCTCTCTCTCTCTCTCTCTCTCTCTTTCTCTTTCTCTTTCTCTTTCTCATCTCAATCTCCCGTCCCCCTCTCTGTCCCCCCATAAGCACACACTGAGCAAAGAAAGGCACCATGAGTGCACATGGAGAAGGTGGCTGTCTACAAGCCAGGAGGTGGATGTTCACCAGGAACCAAATCAACCAGCATCTTGATCTTCAGAACCGTGAGCAATAAATGCCTGGTGTTTAGGCCGCCAGTCTGTTCCATCACAGCGGCCCAAGCGGACGAGTTCCCTACAATCGTTCTGTGGTTTTCTCATGTGACTATTGTTTTATCTGTCCACTCAGCCTGGACCGTCTCCCTAGCCCCCTTTTAACTGGTTAACTGCTATCTATGCTTTAAAACTCAGGGAAGGAGGATTCCGAGCCCAGAAGTCTTTTTGGCTTCATGCTGGCACATCTGTAGCAGAGCTGGGTGCCTCTTCTCTGTCCCCACGGAGGTCTAGGCTATGGCTATCAGTGGACTATCATTGGGTTGAACATTCTCCGTGGGCGTCTGGCTCTCCCACCAGAAGGGAAGTAAACAGGGGCAGGAACTTTGTCTCCTTCATCTCATACCCACTGCCCAGCTCAGCACCTGAAATGTAGGTGGTCACTTAATGACTGGCTCAGTCACCCAGGACACCCAAGTATAAACTTTTGTTTAAAAAACAAAAAATGCTATTTCCAATAAAATAAACTTCCCAATCCTTGTTAGCCTTTCAGCCATTTTGAATATAGGCACCTTCCAGTTTCGCTTTTTAGATGTGCAGTTTCCCTGAGGAAATTGATCCAGACTTGGCCAACGACCCTGGAATAACTTCTGTGGCTACATCACACTTTAATGACCAATTTTGTAAATGTGCTCTCCGATACTTAACTGACTGCAAATTTTCTTTGGGGTTGAGATATTCAGTAAAACATGTTTTAAAATTTGGCCATAACAATACATCCTTGTTATTCTATGAGGATTAGTATGCGCTTGACTGATGTAATAAATATAAAGGTGCTTCAAAATACTTAAGCACTGAAATAAACATAACACATTATCACTAAGGTTGTTCACGTCCTCATTATTATTGTGAAGTGGTCTCCTGACACACCCGACTGCAGACTGAGAATCTGGGGAGTGCAGAGTTGATGTAGCGCCTCCATTTACTAGCACGTGGCTCACACAGTGATGTCACTGTTCTAAGTGTCCATCCCCATCGAAAGCAAACGGGAACTATAAAATCTACCTCACAGCGTCGGGGTGAAAATAAATGAGTTAGTGTGTGAACAAATCCTGGAGATCCAGAGGAGAATGGTGTTGGTGATGGTATTGGAAGGGGAGGGAGCTGGGATGGGGATGGAGCTGGGATGGGGATGGAGCTGGGATGGGGATGGAGCTGGGACGGGGATGGAGCTGGGATGGGGATGGAGCTGGGATGGGGATGGAGCTGAGATGGGATGGAGCTGGGACGGGGATGGAGCTGGGACGGGGATGGAGCTGGGATGGGGATGGAGCTGAGATGGGATGGAGCTGGGACGAGGATGGAGCTGGGACGAGGATGGAGCTGGGACGGGGATGGAGCTGGGACGGGGATGGAGCTGGGACGAGGATGGAGCTGGGACGGGGATGGAGCTGGGACGGGGATGGAGCTGGGACGGGGGTGGAGCTGGGACGGGGATGGAGCTGGGATGGGGATGGAGGTGGGATGGGGATGGAGCTGAGATGGGATGGAGCTGGGATGGGGGTGGAGCTGGGATGGGGGTGGAGCTGGGGTGGGGATGGAGCTGGGATGGGGGTGGAGTTGGGATGGACATGTGGCTGGAATGGTGTTGGGATTAAGATGGTGCTGGAATGAGGATGGTGCTGAGATGGGATGGTGCTGGGATAGGGATGGTGATAGTGATGATGTTAGGATCAGGATGATGATGGTCATGGTTTGGGATGGTGGCAGTGTTTATGAGGATGGTGGTGATGATATGATGGTAATAGTGATATGATGGTGATGGTGTTTGTGATGATGGTGTTGGGCTGGTGGGTGTGTGTATAGAAAGCTGTCAGATTGCCATGATGGAGATCCATGCCCGCTTGTAAGGAAGGTGTTCAGTAAATGGTATTTGACTGAAGGGATGAAACAAGTGCCTGGGAGTCATTTCACTCTACTAGAGTTTATCACTGTATTAAATGCAATAGGCTCACTGATGTGTAATATTATCAGTTCAAACTACATTAAAATAAATACGAAGCAAAGACAGGCTTCCCCAGACCTGAGTTTCCTACTGGATAATGATTACTTCAACTAGAATCTGATTTCACTTGTTGGAGATTTTAAGTATTTTGCCTTGCCCTCCTTTTACTTTTGCCCAAGTGTGACCCCACCTTGTTGAGTGATTCCATAGCACATGTCAGAGGCCCTTGTGACTCTGACCTAATGCAGATGCTCCCACTGCCCCGTGCCCGGTTGTGCTTGGATATCATAAGAGATAGCTGACCTTGAACAGGTCTCTTCCTTTTCCTTAAGCACCACTCAGTAGAAGGAAGATGTGAGCTCAGTTCTAAAGTTAGAATTAGCCATGTTTAATTAAATCTAGATTTTGGCAAAGAAGTCATTTCAACTCATAGTTAAACTCTGATACTGAACTAAAGGCATGTGACTCCTTCTTAGCCAGACCGTAGGGGTCACCACCCACGTCTGTGAATCAGAGGTCATACTGATGCTTGGCCAGCTGGTTTTTCCCAACCAAACACCCACACTACAAGTTAATGATTAGCCATTATTCTTCCTTTCCTCCCCTTCAAACCAACCCTATTTAGTAATATCCAGACTCATTCCACAGATGCTTATGTGAGAGTAAATCTACATTAACTCCAGATGAGAAAAATATGCCTGAAAGAGGAGGAAATGATTTAGGGTGACAATTAAAGACTTAAAAGCATATGTATAAACATTAGTCCGTGCGTAGAAATTATACTATATCCATGATACCTACATGGGAAATGTGCTCGTGGGGTCTATGCAGCTGGAACATGGGCCCATAAAACAGTGTCATAACATGGACTCTGCTTCCAGGTACAGAGTAAATACGTTTATGTGACATTTATACGTAAGGCATTATTGATAATGAGATCTCATTGCACACACATAAGCATTTGTGTTGTCAATTGAGTTCCTCAAAAATGCTTGTTATTGGCATTATGTTTTAGATCCTCAAATAATCTTGTTGGCATTTTTATTGGAATGTTATTAACTTATGCATTGATTAAAGTTTTCCTTTATATAGGATATGTCCTTTACTAGAATTAAAAAAAAATTCTCCATAAAGGTCTATTGCATTTTTTGATGGGTTAATTCCTCTCAAGCTGGGCTGCAGAAAGAATCCAGTGTTCTAATTGAGGAAAAGAGATAATCTCTATTAAGAACCAAAGAAATCATAACCAAAGTTACTTAATTGAAAGAACGTCCTTGACTTGAGAAGTGAATTTAGCTTTGCTTTGTGGTTATGTCTGTCATCTACTCATTTACTCATTCACTAATTATTTCTTGATCACCTACCCTACGCCAGGCACTGTTCTATGAACAGTATAATTCTTCTTTTGGCATTACATTCCGAAAGGAACTTCCTGCAAAGAATAAACTATGCTATGTGATTGAGTTCAAGTTACTGCTTCAAAATGTTATTAAGCAAAGCTACAGTATGAAGTCAGGTACAGAGACACTTTTGACATTCTTCACTTTCCCAGTTAATGCCATTAAGTCTAAATGTGTGGAAATATTTATTTCCCTTTGTCTGAAAATATTTATAGTGTCCTACAGGGGAAGCCATTTTTAGAAGCGCTAAGGACCCTGATGAACTTGGACTTAGTACCGTTTTATTTCACCTGTCAAAATGAAATCTTATCCGAAGTATTTCTGTCTTTCCACACATTTTTCTCGTGATGTCCTGGGCCTGATTCACATGCCCCCTGTCCCCACCTGGGGGATTTCAGTCCATGCCAGTGGTCAGCTCCAGTTCTGTGGGAGCTGTAGTCACATATACTTTACACCCCTAAATCACATCCTTTGGGGGAACAACGTCTCTTCCATTGTACTTGGTTCTGGTGTCACTTGCTATCTCACCCACTCCTGGCTTCAAGGATCATCATGTGACCTAAGCCTGGCCAATCATGAGTCATTACACCTCTCTGTCTAATGAGTGGGCACGTGACTTGGCAGAACCAACCAGAGTCCTGCATGCAAACTGATATGTGCCTGTGGTGGGGGTGGGGGTGGTCTCTCTTCCTACAAGGTTCTCAAGACCCTGTGAGCCAGCAGAGGCCAGTGCCCATCTTTGCCACCATGTCCTGCTGGAGAATAAAATTATTGCTGAGAAGAGCAGAGCCAAAGAATGGAGGTAGAGACTGAGTCCTGATGATGTTTTGATACCTGGATCCAGCGATGTCTGAAATCTGACACCCCTAGACTTTTACATAATGAGCCAGTTATGTTGGGGGTGGAGGGATTTTTTTTGTTTGGCTGAAGGTATCTGAGTTGTATCTCTCTCAGTTTTGGTTGCAACTAAAGAGGGTCTAGATTTAAAAAGGAAGTTCAGGTCAAGATCTTATTCATTCAGTAGTTCCTGTTTTCTGTCTTTTTTGCCTCCGTCACTTTCTCTTCTTCCTGCTTCCTGCATTCTCATCATCATCATCACCACGCTGTCTCCAAGGCCAGGAGGTCCCGAGGCCAGGCTCGCCAGGGCAGACTACATCTGTGATCGCCCCGGCCCTTCCCTGACGGATCATTAGAATGTCTGGCTTCACACATATGGCTCTGAATTCACAGTATTGCGATGTACACACCGGCCTGTTGATTCTTCCGGATGAGCAAAATTTCTACGGCCCGACTTCTTCAGAGAGAACTGCAACCATGACGGTGCATGTCCAAGGCTCTGGAGGTTCTGACAGTGTGATGACCACTAGAATGCAGGTTTTCCTCAACCAGTATATGCCTAGGTTGGTTGGTAATGACTTATTGATTAACTGAAAACATGCTGGGCAGAGCTAATTCAGTGTAAGTCAAAGCAAAGCACGTACGTCAAGATTCTCTTGTAATGTTTATTCCTTCATCCGAGAATTTCCGGTAGATTAAGGTGTACAGTTGCTTGATCCAATAGATGTAGTATGAAGATACGTAGATGTATTACTGAGGAACTGGAGAGAAATACTAAGTGTTTGAAATGAATGCTTGGGAAGTCAGATCAGTAAATCTTCTCATTTAATGGTATCTATCAAAAGTGGATAGGCTCACAGATCAGTGAAAACTCTTTCTTCTTTGGATATATAATGGAGTTCCTTAAAGACTACAAAAGTTATACAAACACAACATTTAAGGCCACAACAGTCTTGAAATTTAAAAAAGTCATCATCAAATTAATCATGAAGATAATAGAAAATTAAAACTATCCAAGAGAAGAAAGTGGGCATTTATTCCATGCCACTCTTTGGGGAAGGTGCCTCCACACAGCTCTGGAGAAGCCACCAAGCATGACATCAGCTCTGAGTAAAGACAGAAGAGAAATGTTGCATGGAACCGATTAGGGAACAAGGACTGAAACCATTTGACGGATACATGCTGTAAGCAGAAGAGTCGGTCAAGGGTAGTGAGATTGAGAGGCCAAGATAGGAGAACAAATTGTGAATGACCGTGAGCACAAAGCTGAGGAGCTGGACTTATTTGGGAAGCAGGGTCCCTGGAGACTTTGGAGTCACGTCTAAGGTTTGAGCACACCTTCCCCAGCTCCCACCCCACTTTCTCTCACAGGTGTGTCCCTTCATATAATTGTCACACGTTTCATTTGGTCTTGTCATCTGCTTCTTGGAGGACCCACACCTCCACAAACGATAAAAATTGTTTTATTTATATTGAGACATTATAAGAATCCATGCAATATTATTACATTATCCAAAATGTCAAGACTAAACAAATCACGACAATGCAGTGATGATAATAGCTAACCATCCCTGGCACAGACCCAGTATCACCTCTACGTAATCGCCCACATTAATCTATTCAGACCTCACGACCTGCTAGGAGGTAGGTGCTACCGGTATCCCCATTGCACCAATGAGAAAACAGAGGCAGAAAGTGGTTAAAAGATGTGCCCAGTCACCCCAATAAATTAAAAAAAAAAACAACAACAGATGTGCCCACAGTCCCACAGCAGGTAAGGGGAGAAGTCAGGACCTGACCCAAGGAGGTCCCCACGCAGCCGCCATACAGAACCCTGGTTCCCCGCTCTGGTTTGCTTCTTTCCAGCCTTTTGAGCTGCACACTTGGCTCTCAGCCTGCTGCTCTCAAGTAAGCCATGCTCTATCTCCCGTGCCCACTTGCATCTCCCATAGAACCTTCATAAGTCGTCATAACATATGTCTCTTTGGGACCACTTCTTTAGAATTTCCACCATTTCTCACTGTGCTCTGTTTTCCCCAGTGGGACCCCACTCTCAGAGAGAACAGGACTTCTGTGCCAGGATCCACAGCCCGTCCTCCCCGACACATGGTGGGTGCTCAGTCAAGCATTGCTGCGTGCTGTTAGCTGCCACCACACTGCGTGTCGTCACCACGGTTCCATACGTGTTCTCCGTGTTGCTCTGCAGTCCTCATTATGATTGGTTTTAATGCTGCATAGTAGACCCTGACTATTAAATGCTGACATTTAATTAATCATCCCAACATTGCTAGACATCCAGAGCCTCTCCGGTTTTGCCATTACAAATGGTGATGTGAGGAGTATTTCCATGTATACCGCTTTTCCCGTGAAAATCAAACCCAAAATGACCTGTGAGCACAGACAAGGAAAGCAACCCGAGCAAGTACGTTTCCTCTTTGACCTAGTGGTGTCCCTCTCACTCCAAGGGTGTCCTGCTCTGCGACGTGGTGCGGGAGGAGGCGTCTCATACCCCCTGTTGAGCCAGCCCACAAATCCCCACCTGTTCTGTTCCTTCCCCTGCTCCTACCAAGGCCCTGGCCGCCTTCTGCTGGCTGCGTTGCCCGGCCGCACACCTCCTCTCCCTTTGCCTCCTGAGGCACCCAGTGCTGGCCAGTTCGTGGCCGGCACAAGGAAGCAAACAACCTCACGTTTACTGCCAGGCCTCCCTGGCCTTAGAAATGCTGTCCCCAGTCTCTCACACGGGGCATCGCTTGTGTCTGCTGTTTCTTTTTAGGTCCAGGCCTCTGCCAAGTGCCACTGAGCCTGTCCCTCTCTCCTCCTGTTCCCCTCCCTTTGCCCCCACCCCTGGCTAGCCTCCCGCCTGCTAGATTTCTATTGGCATAGGTTAGCCACACACACACACACACACACACACACACACACACACACACACACACACCTCAAGCTACTCTACACTTTGCATTTTCCCAAACTCATTCAAATGCTATGAAAATCAAGGGGCCTTGGCAGCCGTCAGTTCTGAAATCAGTTTTCTTTATCGAGAGCAAATCCAGGGGGTGCACACACCTCTTGTAGATGTCAGGCCACAGGGTGCGTCCTGGGCAGGAGGGCCAGCTGAGGGCTGTGTGGCGCTGGGGACAGGGGTCAGCATGTGTCCCCAGAGCCAGCGGCCAGCAGAGCAGGGTGCTTGGTGGACCACAAGACATAAATCCTTGGAGGAGAAGCTCCCTAACAGCGGCATACACCGCACTTTGACGGGAGTGTTTGTAAGTCCTCTGTCTAGGTAATGCTTCACCAGGGAGCATTTGAAGCCTTTCTCCTCCTTGTGTTGGAAATTCTTAATAACAGACTCATAGCGACGGTAGAAAACCCGGGAGGGGGCGGTATTTTTAAGTCAGTAGCGCTTCTTCCCTTCTGTTCACTAACTTGGGAGACTAATGGCCAGTATCTATTGAACACCCTCCAGTTGCCCAATAGTGCCTGGTGCTCCCCCTGCACTTTGTCCCTGAGCCGAGGACAGTGCCTGGTGCAGAACCATTTCCTGAATGAGCGAAGGAAAGAATTCTGAGTGGGAGGTAAGGTCCTAGTGCCACCGGCACTTTACACACAGGGAACTGGTGCTGGGACAGGCTAAGCTCACAGAGCTGGAAAACACAGGGCATGGATTCAACACCAGCACCCAGCCCCTGACCTCCCGTCGTCCTGCCATGACCCTGGCCAGCCACCCTTTCAAACATTCCACAGCATCAGCAGATGGGGTACTTCGTGTCCAACCTTGTGGCGATTATACTGATTTTTAGGAAAATCTTTGTGAAAACGGTGTATCTTTCAATTGCAGTGTAGGATCAAGAATGCATAGTGTATAATACCCACATATTCAACAGAGGAATTATATTTTAAGTCAATTGCAAGCCAAATAATTAAAGGTGAACCCAACGATACTATTGTTTGATTAAGACATGTGCACACACACACACACACACACACACCACTGACTATTGATGGCAGAAAGGAGGAATTGAGAATTCTGCCAATAAACAACCTGTTTCTAGAGTCTGATCCCAGAGGGCTAAAAAAATCATTTAAATAATATTTTCTAGCATTTGACTCCATGCTGTTTCTGAGAAGCTGTTGGGATAACAAACTCAAGTGGCTTCTGACTCTAGAGGCCACTCGGTGAAGTGTGTTTAAATTCATCTGGGAATTCTGTTCATCAAAATAACCCTCAGAAGATGACTTCCCAAGGACTGTTAGGGGAAAGATCGTTGTACAACCTTCTGGAACACACTCGATGTGCAGCAACCCCAGCCCGGATCGCTGTTTTCAAACAAATGTGACGGAGCTGGCCTTTGAATTCCCTGTCACACTCAGCCGCCTCCGATAAGAAAAGCCCACAAGAGCGTTCGAACCAGGATGGAGCAGAATTGGCGGTTATGTGTGAGAACGAACTCCAAAGCCTGTTTCCCCTAAATTGATTAGGTCAAGACATCTGATCGTTGATCTCTGGTAAACATTACCCTGAAGTACACAGCAGCCATTCATTCTGGAACCGCTTTGGCAGCACAACGTTTCTTTTTACAGCAAAGCCAAAATTCCAGCACTATTTGTTTGGCAGAGTCCGGACTACCACAGCACCAGGCTTTTGAGAAAGTTTACATGGTGTCTTTTTCAAGAAGGGTCATAGAGGTGGATAACGTGGGGGTTGAATGTGACACTGTGCCCTGACAGAGGCCACGTCCCCTCCCTGTCCTGACCAGCTCCTCGGATGGACAGGAGCCCCGATGGGAAATGGGAGCCGAGGGCAAACAAATGCCTCTCTGGGGTTACAAAGCTCCACCATGGGAGGCTTTCAAAGCCTCCAGCAGATACGTAAGAATTATTTCATTTCAATAATCTACATGAAAATAAACAAACATGTTTTGCAGAAAAATTTCCTGCATGAAACACTAGCTGTATTTGTGGGACACGGTGGGCAGACGAGCTTTCTCTTAATTCTCTGTTCCTCAGAACCAGGTCCTAAAGAATGAATGCAAATCCATGGGACTATGTTGTCCAATAAGGTCACAGCACCTGGAACAAGGCCCCGCCCACAAAGTGCAGGTCCACGTGCAAGGCCTGAGAAGATCTGCGGGAAAGAGACCCACTGAACTATTTCCGAGGCTCAGGGACAGAGAGGCCTGCACTTGCTGTCCTCGGGCTCCGGCTTAGGACCTGGCAGCGTGGGTGGCAACTCCAGGAGCTGTTTTGCTTCATTGCTAATTGAGTGCAACTGACAGTGGCTTTGACGTTGCCAGCTTTTCTGGTCATTTAAGCAGTTCGTGAACTGGAAGCAGATGCTCAAAAACCCTGCGCGAGTCTCCGTAAAGAATCACTGGGAAAAGTGAAGCCGCCCTAGGGGATGTACACAGTCACCCCTGAAATTACATATTTGCTCTAAAACAAACTGGCAGAGATGCTGTCTGGGGACCGCAAAGAATAATCATTTGCTTACACCACGGGATGACAGCGGTTTGTCCTTGGATTGGGCTCTTTTCACCAATAGGGAATATTTGCATTCAGGAATTGGAGCCAGAATTGCCTCATTTCCCCTTTGGGGGTTCTGTTTCTGGAACCTCTGGGTGGGCCTGGTGGCCCTGAGGGGGCGGCAGGGTCTTCAGCACGGTTGAGCTGTGCCCCTGAGTCCCATGCGCTGTTAGCTGACATGGCCCTCAGCCTGGGACTCTCCAGGAAAGAGGAGCAGATGCCCTGCGCTTGTCCTGGGTCTCCTGCCAGCCCTCGGTGCTACATTGCGCCTTCTGTACGAGGTCCCATGTCCTTCAGCCTCACTTTGAAAACTACAGCTCCTGTGTGAAAAATAGTGGGCAGAGGTCTGGAGAAGACAAGCAGTGATGGGGAGCCCTTTACAGGGCCCCAGAAGCATGGGTTTGGCCTCTTTCTCACTTTTCCTGTTCCCCAGGAGGTCCTAGCCATGGATTCTGCCTGGAGTCAGGATAGGTGACTCATGCTCCAAGAATTCTTCACTTTACTTGAAAGACCAGCCAAAGAAAGGAAACTTTCTTGCATCTGGCATCCTTCTGGGGAACATGGGGGACCCAGCGCTCTCTCCCAAGTTGGGAGAGGAAGGAATGTTATTCTTTCGCAAAGCTGCAGATGTATCAGTTTCCTGAGGTTGCTGTTTACTCTTCTGGAGGCTGAAAATACTGGGTGAGAATAAAGCTTAATTCCATCCAGAAATATGGCTAATGTGGATTCTTAGAGGGAAGGACATGTCAATAAGAAATGGTCCTCAGTGTTCAGTTCCAAAGACAGCGTTTATTCCAAAGACACAAACAGGGCACTCCTTATTTATTTCTTACACAAAATTTCAATTGGTGGATAACAGGTCATGGACAAGATTCTTCAAAAGAAGAATTAGTGATGGTTACAAATACCTACGAAAGTCAAAGGCCCTGAGTCTCTTTTTTATATCCAGCAAACAAAAATAACATAGATAGTTCTAGAAAGCCCTGGGGTCACATTGCTCACCCCCAAACTAGAGTTTTCAGGTCCACTCAAGGGAGGGTCCTTACAGATACATGGAAAGAGGGGTCAGCGTGCATGATAGCAGTGATGCTGGTTAAAGAAAACCTCGTGCAAGACCCAAACTCTAGTTCTGAAACCCAAGCCCAGAAGAGGTGCTGCAGAAACTCTGTGCATTGTTCCATGAGCTCATCACTAGCTGTTTCCTTGCTATCAATACCCCATGTCATGCCCAGAACCAAGGGGGCCTTGAGATATGCTGCACAGGCCTGTGCCAGGCAGCGTATCAACTACAGCAGATAATCAAATGTGCACAGATTTTGCAACCTGGTTGTTAGAATGTTGGTAGCTTAAAATAGACCCTGATAGCAGTATTTACACCACAGAAATTGGCAGATGCTACAAATCGTGGCTTTGTTGTGGTTGCTGTTGAGAGGTGATTTCGCAGCACATCGTTGCCTGAGGTGGAGTAGGAAGGAGAAGGAAGTGGGTCTGGCCCAAGAGGAGGACTTCAAGGCAAGTCACTAAGGGTTAAAGGTAAGGGTGTGAGCAACCCTTTCGTGGGGTCTCCATGCCTGGAGATGTATGTAAAAAGGTCGGACAATTATGTTTGCGAACTCATCCTAGGAAAAGTGCTACGTGCCTCATTGCTGAATATCACTATGGTCACCTTGAAGGACTCCCCTTGGGAAGCTATGCACCAACGCCATCGCCTAGTCCACCCTTCAAAGCCATTTTGTAACTCTTTTTCTGAAATAGCCATCAGAGCTGTCGTCGTATTACCCTTGATGTCGTGAATGTCATCAAAATGTGTTCCTTTCAGTATTCCCTTTATCTTCGGGTAAAGAAGGACATCATTGGGAGCCAGATCAGGTGAGTGGGGAGGGTGTTCCAATACAGTTTTTTGTTTCCTGGCTAAAAACTCCCTCACAGACAGTGCCGTGTGAGTTGGTGCATTGTCGTGATGCAAGAGCCATGAATTGTTGGCGAAAAGTTCAGGTCATCTAACTTTTTCACGCAGCCTTTTCAGCACGTCCAAATAGTCAACTTGGTTCACTGTTTGTCCAGTTGGTACAAATTCATAATGAATAAACCCTCTGACATCACTAAAGGTTAGCAACATCATTGCAACAAGTTTGTGAACTTGATAGTTAGACCTCGTATACATGTAAAATGCTTATTTATGTATAGTAATATATAATGTGTACACACATAATTTTTAATATGCACAGAAAAAAGCCTCCCAAAGCATAAATATCTAACTGTGCCCTGTCTATGCATGGAGGTAGCTGGGCTGGGATCAGGACAAAGAACTGGAGAATTTCACACTTTATATACTCCTGCACTGATCGAAGTTTTCATAATAATTATGTATTATTTTATTACTTTATTTTTTTTACTCAATAAGGACAGTCACAGTGTATTATTTTATTATTTAAAAAATTAAGATACAAAAATCCTGACTTCAGTCAATGACTCTTTTTTTTTATTTAAAACAATGTTATTTATTATAGTTTCTATTTACTATAGAAGCTATCTTTATAAGGATAAGATGGAATCTGCAAGAAAGCAGGCAGAACTCACTCATCAAATCATTTCGTTCTGAGTGTAATGATTTAATTAGAATTCAACTTGTCCTTCTCCTCAAAAGGTACATGAAAATTTGAAATTGATGGTTCCCAGCTCCTGTGGCGGTCCTCTGACGGCAAAGTGGTTCTCCGAAGATGTGACGATGTGTATCTCCCTGTGCTGTCCATCTTGCAGCTCTGAGCGTTGTCGGCCCTTTTCCAGCCTGCATTCCGAGGGGGAGAGCAGACCAACGGAGACTGTCTACAGATCCTTTCAGAGGTGATGCCACTTACTCATCCCCCTCACCTGCTTCTGAGGACACTCAGGGTGTTCATCACCCCGCAGAGCAAGGGAGTGAGAAGACAAAACCTCCTACAAGCCCTGGGCAGGCACACCCACGGAGCTCACCGTACAGTTGGTGATGCGCAGTGCCGAACATTCTGGAGTTGACAGGGCATGGCGCTAAAGGCTGTCTAACTTAGTCATTACCAAAAGCCATGGCGTGGCTTGGACAGGTGGTATTACCTTTCTGGGGCCGTGGAAACAGCTTCGTGGAAGGGAAGTGAGTGGCCCCGGTCTGTACCACTGGGACTAATCTGTGTTCTTTACAACCCACAACTATGTACTTGAACTAAAATGTGAGCAGTCTGGAGCCTAATTCAAACACCACTGAGGGGATTAAACTATGTTAACCTCTGTGAGAAGCAGTTTGGAAGGGTCTGCCAAGTTTTTAAATTATCGCATCCTTTGACAATTTCATTTCCAGGAATTTATTGTACTAATACCAAAGTATTAAAACAATCCATTGCATGCCCATACATATTCATTGTAGCATTGTTTGCATTATGAAAAATTGCCAACAACCTAAATATCCTTAAATAAATATTCAAATTAATTAGGGCACATAAAATGGAACCTAAACAGTCTTTTAGAAAAGAAAGAAGCAGATTGAGATGCCCTGACGCGAAATGAGCTCTAAGATGTAGCATTAAACATCAGAGTAGGGGAAATGTTTGAAAAATATGCACAGTTGTAGATGTACAAAGTGGGTGGGGTAGAGATATTCATGCTTGGAATGTACTTTATATGCCTGGACTATCTCCAGAAGGCAACACAAGAAATGAGCTACAGCGATGGCCCCCGAGGGAGGGAACTAGGGCTGAGGGGGGCGGGGCCAGTGGAGAGGGCCGAACATTTACTCTCTACTCCTTTGACATCTTCTGAATTGTGTGTACATTGCCTATGTAAGTTTCCCAAAATAATTAAAGAAAGAAGGAAAGTCCATGAACTATGGCACCTCTGCAGACACATACTGTGCTTTCACTGGACTGAGCACTGCTTTGCAGTGACAAGGGCAGAGAGGGGTTCAGGAAGAGGTGACTGGAATCCTGCCCTGGAGAGAAGATCAGTAGGACTCATGCATCAGAGTTATAAGTGGATCATGGACTCTCAAGCTGGAAAAGGCTCAGTGTCCTGTAACCCAAACCTGCCAGATACTCACATCCTGACGTTGACCTTCAGCTCAGACACCTCCATCTAAGAAGTGATGATGCTTGGCTCACCTTTGCCATTGGCATGAATGAAAAGGGCACAAGGAAACACCTGGCACGGTGCCTGGCACAGTCTAATGGGTGGTGGGCCTGTGAACATAGATCACGCAGAACGGTAAGTGCTTGGGGCAAAGGCTGCGCTCCCCACATTCTGCCCCCTTCACCTGCGGTGAGTGGTTCCACTGCGTCGCCTTGGAGTGGCTGCATGACGTCCTGTGGATGGAGAACCATACGTCCTTAACTACACATTTAATATGCACAGTTTGCTTTGACATTTGCAGAGATTATAAACATAAGTATAGATGAGCATCTTTTTGGCGTATAACATATTATTTTTCAAATGTCCTTGGTTCAGGAGCACAAATATGCAACCAAAGCACTGAACTTTTATTTTTTTTAGGAGGGAGGGTATTTGTGAACAATAATATATTGCTGTGACATTGACATTCTGAGGCACTTATTCTCAAATCAAAACTCCAAAAGAAAAGGGTGTGGGGCAGGGGAGAAGATATGAATGTAAGCAGCTATGGAGATGAGATAAAAAAAAGCACTAAAGTTTAGTTCAGATGGGAGACCCAGATTCTACTTACAGCATCGATCCCAAAACCATCTCTAAGATGGTCCGAGTCCTATAACATTTTGAGACCTTTACACAATATTTTAGCTAAAAGTAAAAATAGCAAAAAGCCTGGTATTTCAAAAGGGTAAAGAGTCATAACATCAAAATACAGGAAGTTTTCATTTCCTCTGTCCCCAAAGAGAAATATTTTACCTGTTGAAAGAAAGAGGGAGAACAGCATTTTACAGGCAGAAGAGTGGGCAGCCTCCTACCTCCTGAGGCAGGAACCTGGGGGAGTGGGAGCTTTGCTGGGGTGGGAGGTTCACAATGGGTGGTGACATTGGGAGAGGTGGTGCGACCTCCCGGATCCTCTGTGTTCCTAACTCATGAATTCACCATAAGAATTAAGTGTTCGAACAGGCCGATTCCCAATGACATCTTCCACATTTCATTAAAACGCCTCTTGTTAATGAGAGTTCCCAGGCCAGGGGAGGCTCACGGTGGACCTTCAGTACAGAGACCCCTACTCCCTGCTCGGGGGATTGCTGGGTCTGTTGCTATGGTCAGCGTCTGGAGAAACACCAGCCTGCTGGCTGCTGCCACCTGCTTTCCATGGGGTTCCCTCCTGATGGGACCAAACTCAAAAGCAATGGCCAAAGAGGAAACAACGTTACTGTACTAACAGCTGGCCAGTGGGGCCCAACACTCTCTCAGTACTTCCTGCACATCTGCAAGCTTTACCTGACCGTCACATGACGCCCACGCCAGGAAGCAGGCACCGGTGTGACCCCATGTCACAGACGAGGAAGCTCGGGATATGCCCCTGCTGGCCTCGCAGATTAGAGCTAAAATGAAATGGCTGGATTAGACTGAAACACAGACCATGGGCCCAGCACAGCCAGTTGTCCAACGGGATGGAGAGAGAGATGACAAAAACACGGGGTCAGCAGGGTCAGACAGTCTGGGTCAGCCCCCGTGGGTGCTACAAGGCCTGGAAGAAGATGCCTGGCTAGTCCCACCCAGGATGGCAGGCTCTGCCAGGGCCTGGTGGCAGGAAAGAGAGCGAGGCACGCAAGAGGTGGCCCTTTTCGCACAGTGACCCAGCGCGTGGTCCCATGGCCAAATCAGGACCTGATCAAGTGATTTCTCCTTTATCAGGCAAGAGCAGTGAAAGCCAATGCTATCCAGAGATGAGGAGGGAGGAAGGGCCGTGGCTCCCCAGCTCTCGCAGACCTCCAGGCAACCCCTTGTGGGGCTTATCTGTATCCCTCATAAGAACACAGATAAAGGACCAAGGCTGGGTCCTTTAGCTCGGACCCAACCTTGTCATTCTGTGGCCCAACACCTAGCAGAACGCCCAGGTCAGAGGAGAAGCTTAGCGTGTGTGGATTGACTGAGTAATTAGTACATACACGAAAACCAGAAAATGCCTGGTTTTTTTAAAGTTGGAATTGAATGTAAATTCTAGGCACTTATTCCTGCCCTTCGCTGTGGTGAGTCCCCAGGATGGCCCCCCCACTTCTGCCATCACCCCTGTCTGTTCCGTACCTGCCTCTTGCTTCCTACCTCCTCCACCACCACCTCCCTCACTGCTGGCTCTGCCTCCTCCCTGCTTCTGTCTCTCCCACATGTGCTGTCAGGGTCATCACAGAAACACCATTTTGTCTCCACAGTCACTTTCTCTGGAGCAGATGAAACTTCTCCCCGTTGTACAGCACAGGAAACTGAGGCCAAACTCACTCAGGGACCCCGTCAAAGCTGAGTTCAGCCCTGGCCCCCTGATGTCCAGACCAGTGTCGGTCATCCCCCCAGCCCGTCGTCTGCTTACAGGTCTCACAGCAAGAGGGGAGGCCCCTCTTCACCACCTGACTTCACAACTGTGTCCATTAGTGCCACGCCAGCACTCTTGTGACAACAGGAGAGGGTTTCCTTTCTCTGGACAACAGAAAATGCTGTCTAGGGCCGCCAGCCCCGGGTCCGAGAGGGGCCATGCCGTCACCTGCACCACCGGGCACAGCCGCCAAGGAAGGACGCCATCCGGAGACGCCCTCCCTGACTTGAACCAGCAGTGGGGAGTGAGACAATGAAGGTAGGCAATTGGTGACCTTCATTTGCCCTTTCCTCCTTTTCATCAGTGGGGATAAATAGAGTCCTTCCCTCTTCTTTGTCTCTGGGCATACAGTTCTCACTTGGGTCAAAACGTGTGTGGCCTGGAGGAAATGAATGTAAGTTCTACAAATAACTCAGGCTATTCAAAAGCCATGACAATAAAGGCAGAGCCTGAACTCCCAGAAGCCTGCAGGGGCTGCACAGGGAAAGCCAGTGTAGGGGCCCAAGCAGGCGTGTGAACCGCAGGGAGCAAGGCCTGGCTGAAGGAAGTGGCCAGCTGACTGCCCCCTGGGGACCCAGAATTACGGAACTGTCCAACTTCTCAGGACAAAGAAGAAACGGTTTTCATAAGAAATGCACTGTTTCAAATGTAGTTAAAAATCTTTAAGATACCGCAAGGGCCAGCAACATCCGGCCCCCCACCCCCAACACTAAGGAAGAAAGACGAGGAGCAGGAGGGTCGTGAGGTCAGTCCAGCGCCAGGAGACACCAGACTACGGTCACAGCCTTGACCCTTCCATTCTCCACCTCTCAGAGCAGCAGAGGCAGAGACAAGCGCCCTCAGGGAAAGAAAGACAGTGAGGGGCACTGGACCTTTGCACCTGCTCCACCCTCCAGAGGAAAAAGAGCGATCTGTGGGGACAAAATGCGTTAAGAGGCAAGCACTCCCAACGTCCCGCCTTCCCTCGTCCATCCAGTCCAGGAGGGGAGGACCGTGCAGGCCGGGCCTGGGACAGGCGAGGGGACGGGAGTGTGGGTGCTGTGGCATCACCCGGCGAGGGAACTGGACAGCTGTGACCAAGATGAGGGGATCCCCACTGTTCTTCAAGAAGCTCAGGGACACCTAGAAGGACTCTGGCCACCACGCTGTGTCTCTGAATTCAGTAAAGCCTTGCGGAGACTGGGCCAATGGGTTAGGCCGGGAATTAGTCTGTTTCCCAGGTAAAAAGTCCTTCTGTTCTAAGAATGAAAGGCAAGCCCCACCCCCACCCCCCAAGGTCTGCAAGTCTAGGGGCATTTTCTACAACATTTAAGTCTCTGGGACTTGCCAAATTGTTCCTCGTGATGACTGTGTTATAATGACAATGTCATTCAGGATCAGTGAGGCCATGTGAGGGCAGCGCAGTTGGCCTGCGTCCCAGCCAGTCTGAGAAGGAGAGGAGTTCCTGATTAGTTTGAGGGCAGAAGATGGACACAGAGAGGCACAGAATGAGGAAAAGTGAAATTTTCCGCCAGCATGGGGGCAGGATAGGTTGTCTGGAAAACTGGTGGGACCACCCAGAAGAAGCCCATTCTGAGAAGGGATTGATGGAGGAACTTCTTGGGAGAGAATTTTCCCAAAAGAGCCGTGAGGTAACTTCAGGCAAGAACAAAGACTTAGTCAGCAGAGGACAACAGACTGTGCCCAGGCCAGGAGACCTGATCTAGCTCATGGACATCGGCCGAAATCCTGGGGACACAAGACTTGGAGCCAAAACAGAAGGAGGGGTCCTCATCACAAACCAGCCAGACTTGGGGGCACCAGAAAAAAAGAGCATTTCATCCCCATTTCTCCCCAGAGCCGCCCCCGCTGTGCTCCAGAGGGGACGACCTCCCTGAGACAGGGCTGCAGGGGTCAGCAGAAGGGACTGGCAGAGCAGTGAGGGCTGGGAAACCAGCGGGGTCCCCAAGGAAAGACCAATGCCACACATTCTTACATACAAATGAGACGTCTAGAGACTCCCAGTGTCCCTGGGGGGAGGGGGCATGCCATCAGATAATGGTCAGGTGCAAGAGAGTACGTGTTTAAATGTGACATTACTTACATTTTAACTTCAGTCTTGGGGGCCAAGAAAGCACAGAATGTAGGAACGCCCAGACATTCCCCAGTGATAATTTGGGGCATCATGTTTTACCTCACTAAGGTTGTAAGTCTTGGAGGACAGGTGTTATCGTCTCATTTATTTAAGGCTCTCTCTCCAGCGACCAGGATCGTGTCTGGTATATCGTCGTGTCAGTAGTTACTGATTAAATAAGTTTCCCACTGCGTTTCCCCACGGTAGACCTTCACATCGTCAGGTCTCAAGCTCTTTGTAGCACCAGACCACTTTTTTGAAATGGAACCTCAAGCGGAAGGAAACACACACACACACCAGGTGAACGAGGACTCACTGTGACTGGAGATGGGGCGGGGGTCCCTGCACAGCCCAGCCAGTTCCTCTCGGCTGACCCAGTGATTCCTCTCGGCTGTTCCTAGGGCTGCATTTGAAAAATCTCACGATAAAGAGAGGGGGCCCTTTGGGGGAGCAGGAACGACAGCTCAGCACACGCATTGATGGAGAAGTTAAAGTCAGGGCAACCTTCAGTTGACTGGGCAGTGACGGAGAGCAGAGCGGCCCAAACCTGGGACGTCATGCTGCTCCCGCCAACCTGTCAGCACGCTCTGACACCTCATCAATATTAATGCCGTTGGCTCAGCAGTTTCTGAATATTTCTAAGTTTGAGTTCTGTCTCAGCACTTTCCGGGACGAAGAGCCAGCTCAGATGGAGATGCAGTCCTGACAATGTCATAAAATGTTGAGTTTAATTATATTATCATTTGATGCTTCCCACCCAAACCTCAAATTTTGCATTTGTATTGAGTTATTCCTGACTAGGTCTGGTGGCAATGTCACAGTGTCCCTGTCAGGACACATTCCACACAGCTGAGGCGGCCCTCTCACTCCTTCACATCAATGTCTTGAACACTTGCCAAATCCAACAATTCCAAAGAAAATGACGTGAGGTCCGGGGGACAAGCAGCGCCCTGGAGCTGCACGTGTGGACGCAGGGTGGCACGGGCCTGGGACCAGATTTCTGCTGTCCCCTTTGCCTGTGAATGTTGTTGACTTGAGCAAGTGACTTTGTTTTCTCTAAGCCTGAATTCGACACCTCTAAAGTATGGGGAATAAAACTTGTATCTGTTTCCTATTCCTCCTGTAACAAATTAGCACAAATACGGTGGATTAGTACAAACAAAGTTACCTTATAGTTCTGGAGGCCAGAATGGGTCTGAAATGGGTCTCATGGGATTAAAAGCAAAGTACCAGCAGGGCCGCATTCCTTCAGGAGGTTCCAGGGGAGAATCGTTTCCTTACCATTTCCAACTTCCAGAAGCTGCTTACATTCCTCGGCTTCTGTCCCCTCCCTCCATCTTCAAAGCCTCTGATGGCTGGTCAGGTCTTTCTCACATTGCATCACTGACTTCTGCCATTTATAAGGATCATTTATAAGGACGATTGCTTCTGTTTATAAGGACCCTTGTGATTACACTGGACCCATTTGGATAAGCTTCCTGTTTTAAGATAAAAATTGATTAGCAATCTTAATTCCCCATGGCCATATAAGGTAACATAGTCACAAATTCTGGGGATTAGGGCATGGGCATATTTTGGGACCATTATTCTACCAACTGCAAGACCTACCTCATAGTGTGGTGGTGAGGGTGACACGAGGGCAAGTGCTGCCATATAACTGAGTGGCTTTCTCCAGAAGCTGAAGACACTGGGGCATATCAACACCAGGAAACTGGAAGATGTGTACCATCTTGCATTGTCCCTTAGGACATGCTTGTCCCAGTAAAGGCTACCATCCAGCTTTGCCAACCTAGCCTACCAATCTTAGGACAAAGCAATGATCCATTACGGTTCAGTCTACCTCCCTTTTCCCTTTGTTTGCCTGGAATCAAAATGACAAACACACCTTATGCCCAAACCTACTCTTTTATTTTTTATCCTGCCCATTAGCAGCAATGACACTGAGTGGGGTCCCCACTAGAACTCCAGGACACATTCAACTACACATCCATGAACCTCCCCTTTGACCTCTGGGGGCCAAACTCCAGGATCCCTCCTGGACCAGACACCCCCCTTACATGCTTTTGGAGTAGCTCAGTCTCACTCTCAGGAGACAAGTGGATGGTCAAGCTCTTCCCTGACACAGTGGGGACGTGAGTCTCCAGACTGACATGAGTCAGCCGGGTTGTACAATAATCCCCCATTCTCATTCTCTCGGAGTCTTTCCCCGCAGCCCTCAGGAGCTTTCCCTCAAGCCAGCCTTGTCCTTTAAAGCCTGAACAATTCCTAACTGACAGGACACCCTCATCTCCAGGTGGTTTTTTCTGCTTAACGTACGCACCATTCGTCATGATAACAGTCTGTGCAATCCCCATGTAGCTAAAGGTTCTGCTAAACCTCTCCACTAAGTGGGCTGTAGAAATGGGCAAACTCTGCCTTCGTTACCATAGCCACACAACTTGAAGGACATAAACGGTTAGAAGAGGCCTATTCGTTACCACATAAAATGAGTGAATTAGAAGCGGTACAGGGAGGAAGGGATGAGTTTGGATGAAGTCCAGGCTGGGTCTGAAGCATTATTCCACCGCTTTCGAGCAGTGTGACCTTGAGCGAGATAAACGCAAATCTCGGTTTCCTCATCTGTAAATTATGGTTAGAAAGGAAAGAGAAAACAGCTGCCGAAGTCACCACAGCTGGTACCTAGTTCTGTTCCGATGACCCATTGCTGTGTCTCCAACGACCCGAAAATATGGTGGTTCCAACAGCACCCGTTTCATCACATCTCACAGATCTATGAGCAGCACTTCGGCCAGGGCGTGGCCAGGGGACGCCTCTGCTTGGCATGTTGGCGGCTGACGTCTCCGGGCGGGGGTGGGCGGGACAGCTTCACTGAACAGTGGATTCTCATTATTCACAGTAGTTATGTTCTAGAAAACTGCCCCGGGCACAGGGAGCGAACACTGAGCCATTCCTCCCAAGGGAAATCCAGGGTAAGGTCCTTGCAAGCCTCTGGTCACAATATTTCTGCTGACCGATCAACATGTAAGCTTCCTTGTTTGATGTGAGCTTCTGTTTAAAGACACCTTATTTAGTACACGTGCCTTCAAAACAGTTAATTACATTAAATACAATTACGAATTATAATTCAGTATCATATCCTTTATCCTAGATACTAAGCTGAGAAGGTTTGACACCCCCCTTCCCCTGAGTAACGTGACCATGGCTTTCTTTGGTTTTCAGACTCACCCTGTGCTGTCTACGCCACCTTATCTTTAATCGGTCATCACCCATGAATCCACAAATTTAGCCACTTTCCATATTTCCCGTAGCTTCATCACACACTATACATGTTACTCTCGCGATGCAAGAGTGGTCGTATGTACAGATTGGCAAATTTCCTCTTCCTTTTTCTCTTTATACTATATTGTTGACCATGAACAATGAACTCACAGCCGACAGCACTAAAACTCAAGTCTGAACGAAGCTCCTCTAACACACATACTTTCCCCATGAGGCATGTCACAGCCTTCCTGCACTCAGGATCGCCAGACAGCCCTTCCACCCGACGCTTGGGGCCACTTTAAACAGCGAAATCACCAACGAAAAGCACACCAATGTGAGAAACGTGGCAGTCAGTGGATCATGAGAAGGACACTTGTTTACAGTCTGAGCTGAAACCAGGAGGCAGAGCATCACCTGGTTCCAGGTGAGAACATGCCTATCGGGCAACTCAGCTTTTTCTGCCACTCTGCTCACCTCCATGTGGGCAAGAACACAAGGATGGTGCAAGTATTCATCTTGGAGTTACAAATAAATTTTCGTGAGCAGGAGAAATCACAAATTCAGAGTTTGAATATTGAGGTCAGCTGTTTCTGGTATTTTTGCAGCAATGGCTGCACACAGCTGGGACTATCCCCTAGGGCGTGTGCATGTGGGCTCTCCCACATGGCAGCCTTGGGGTACCTGGACTTGTCACGTGGTGGCTGGCTTCCCCCAGAGTGGGCATCCAAAGGGAACAAGGAGGAAGCAGCCTGACTTTTCCCGATCTAGCTTTGGAAGTCACACAGTGTTGCTTCCGCCCCATTCTCTTGGTTGCAAGTGAGACAGGGGACAGCCCAAGTTCATAGAGGGGAGAACTAGCCCTCCACATCTTGATAGGGGAGAGGCTATTATGGCCATGTTTCCAGCCAGAGTGCTAGAAAAAAACAGTAGCTACTATTTGATACAAAACAACAAAAGATGTTTCAACCAAATACCCGCAAGAGTAGAAGCAATTATTCAGAAAGCTCACTTCTGTGATCGTGTCCTACCTCACAACCTTAAGGAAAAGACAGATAAGAGCTAAGAAGAGGTAAGAAGAGGTAAGGAAGCAAGACCATTATAGAAGCCAGGACTTGGGGGGAGGGAGGGACAGAGAGAGAGAGAGAGAGAGAGAGAGAGAGAGAGAGAGAGAGAGAGATCTTCAAATCCAAATCCAATTAGGATATAGTCTGGTCCCCACCAAGTGTCAGGAATTCACGTGTGGCGCACGGCGGTCTAGAACATTGGTTTACTCAGAAACAAGCAACTGAAGCCTGTTAAAAAATATAGATTTGTTAAACCCTGACTGAAACATGCGAATCTGTAGGCCTCTATTATTTTTGACAGATACTCCAAGTCATCCTGGTGTGGACACTGGAACAGGTGCTTCCGCCAGCTGGGAGCTGGGAGGACACCACAGCCCCCGTCATCACCCAGCTCAACGCCTTCAGACGTCCCCAGAGACCGTCTGGGAAGCACTTCTAGACCCATCTCATGTGCCCAGAATCTACTGAAGAGAATGTGAGTGAAGGGCAGTGCCTGTTTCCCAGCCACTAGAAAGGGCCCTGGGTCTCCCCTACTCTGTGACAGAGAGGACCAGGAGACATGCTCCAAGGGGCCCTTGTAAATCCTCTTTTAAAAGCACCTCTCTGTCAATAGGTATTATTGTTGAGAGAAGGATGCTCCCTGCAAAAGACGTCCATGTCTTAATTCCTAAAACTTGTGAAGACGTTACCTGCATGGCAACGGGGAACTGAGGTCGCAGATGGAATTAAAACATGCCCTGTATTGCACTGTCGTTGGTTTCTCGTGCGGAAGCAAAGACAACAGCATGTTTGGCACATTGCAGGGGCTCGCTCACCAAACGGCATAACAGATGACCAGAGCGCTCCTTTATTTTGCTTTGCTCTTATCCTCCAGTACTCATAAGCAAACACTCGATTTTACTCTAGTCAAAGAGAAGTTAATGCAAGAGAACTTTGGAGAAAGCACGAAGCAAGGAAATTAACACAGGCTTTGAGGGTTAGCATGGAGCCTGTGGGTAAACATCAGCGACCAGCAGTCTGCATTTTGTCCATCCAGTTTCTATAATCACTTCCATTTTTAGAATCAAAGGCAATGAAAATGTATTCCATCAACAGATATTGACAACTGAAATCACAGGCAAAGGGCCAAGCTCCCTAGTATAGACAGAGCTCTTAGAAAGCATTGAGAATAAGACCAAAAAAAAAAAAAAAAGAAAGAAAAGAAAACAGAGACATGAAAGATATGGCAGATACTTCATGGAAAAGAAAAGGGGCTGTTGACGCAATGAAAATACGCTGAACCTCACTCATAATAAGAGAAAAGCAAATTAAAACTACACTGGAATTCAAAAGTGTAATAACAATGTGTTGTTGTTACCTGTTGTTTCTTGAGGAGCAAAGGCTGTTACACACAGCAGGCAGGAGTGGGAGTCTGTACAGTTCTATGTGATGGTAATTTGACAACCTATCAAAATAGTAAATTGGTCCCTTTGTCCATCCATCCCTTTGGGGAATTCATCTGACAGACCTGCCCACAGAGAAGTCAAATAACACACTGCAGCTTTGTTTGTGATAGTAAAACATTGAAACAACCAGAACATTCACCAATAGGAGACTGGTTTTATAATGATACATCCATTTTGTGGAATAGTACAGGTACACCGCTGTAAATAAAAATGATAAAACTCTCTAGGTGACATGGAAACATCTCCAAGATATATTTTTTAAGTAGAAAAAAACCAAGATAAACAGTGTGCATAACATGCCATCTTTTGGGTTACAAAGAGGGGATAGAAAATAAGACTATCTTATGTTTTCTGGTATGTGTGCATGGAGGGTCTCTGAAAGGATTCATGAGATTTGAAAATGAGGTTGGAATGGTCAATAAAGAAGTATTTTTTTCCTCATGTGAAATATTAGCCTGGGAAACACACGAGAGGAGAAACTTCACAGAAAAGTCAGATGAAACAACCATAGTTTAGAGGACTGGTTTAAAACGATGTTAGCTTTCATTTCTGTTCTAATTAAAATACATTTCTATTGTGGTATGGAGACATAACTGAAGTTTTGTTGGTTTTCTGTGTTTATTTTTCCTGATTTTCTGAGAGAGACAGAGAGAGAGAGAGAGAGTGAGTTAATGTCTAAGCAAATTAACTGTGTAACTATATATTCATTATTTAAACATGTTAAGGACAGGAGAATTCCATGGGTGTCTAGTAGAAAAAACTTACCAAAAAAGGGCTATGATTCCATGTGAAATATGCCTTTTCTCCAATGCTTCTAATTGTACTATGTTTCAAACATGAGCAATCTGATACAAAAAAAAAATAACACAATTATTATTATAATTGGGCCAAAATGCATTAACAATGGCAGTTCCTGGATATTCTTCTTCTTTATTGGTCCCTTAAGAAATTACTGGGCTTGACATACTTAGAACAGAAATCCATCACCAAATCATTCCCTTTTAGTTGCACAAATCTACATTCTACCCATTAGAAATAGTCTTTCCTATTTACCTGATTAATAAAAGAACCACATCATTTGTCATCCACCCGAGACCCTTTGAAGCTAAACAGGGCCTCTTCATCATGACGTGGGGACACACGCCTAGGAGAGGTTGCCAAGTCCGAGGTAATTTACCTCTTGTGGGATTTATAATAAATGTAAACTGCAGAGCATTTATAAGATTGGCTGGGCTGCAATGAATTGTATCTTTCCAATTAGGATACAAATGGCTTCCAGGGGACACAAGTTGAACTCTTTTCTGTAAAGACACATTGATCAGAGCCGAATCATTTCTTAACATCCTGCAAACCATCTACGTGACCTGCCCAGCGAACCACCTCACTGCGCTCAAAACCTGTGATGTGTCCACAGAGATTACTGACTGCCTGATAAACTCGGTGGAGCGTTCCAACAGTCAGTCCCCTGTGGTTTATTCAAATTTATGGCACCTAATTCTTTTCCTAACCTGAAATTCATTTCTGCATGTTTGTATTGTTGGTATTGTGCTTTCTAGGAGAATAGCCTTCAGTTTCTACTTCGCTCCATTCAAGACATAACAGAACTTACCCAATGTGTCAAGGCAGTTATGGTTCAGATGCCCCATCCTTTTTGCTTCCTGCCCCCCCAAAAGCCAAGTCAACCAACACCAAGACAGACGTAATCCACCTTGTGTTCTGCATACTACAGTCATAGTTTTAAGTATTTCACAGGTTTTTGCCCATTTGTCCCTTCATGTGGACATACCCCAAATCCTTTTATCCTGTTTGTCACGTGGGGACAACACTAGTCATCATTCTAGTGTTAGTCGTGCTTAGGGGAGTCTTGCGAGGACTTGAGGCCACCCGTGAATCCACTGAAATCATCTGCAGCATGTTTCGTGTGTACGTTTTTTGTTGTTGTTGTTCTCATGAGAAATGGTTCAGAGTGGTCATCAGATTCTCAGATGGGTTACCTGAGGGCTCAGGAAGGGTTAAAACAGACACACCTGAGTCAGGAAGGCACCTTTCCTCTGGGCATTTATTCTGCAGACAGATGTGTCCACTTTGACAGAAGTTTTCCCACTGGGTTTTTACAGAAACAGCAGCAGCCTGTGGTCGTGCCACTCCCGGGTGGTCCAGTTCCCAGACTCCGCTGCAGTGGCGTGTCCCATCTTGCCACCATTCTTAGGTTGTTCATGATACACATGGCTCATGGTCCTCTTTAATTGAAGCCTTTGCATAATGGACTCCGTGCTCACTTGTACTTCTGACTCAACTGGCGAGATTAAAACAGTCGAAATCTCTTCCTGGTGACTTTTTGCTACTTTCATATTTCTCTGGTACCAGAAAAGAGCCCTCCCGCTCCACGTCCCACCAATGTATTGCTGATAAATCACAATCAACTTCTTCTGGGTTATAGCAAACATAAGACTTGCCCCTCTAATATCTGTTTTGACAGGAAATGTTTGGTAAATAGAGAAAACCTGGCCATTTTACACGAAAGAAAGGAAAACAAAATTTCCAAGATATTACTCAGGGTTCTATGAAATTCTTCCTTTAAACTTTTATGGCCTCGGATGTAATACATTTGTGTGGGAGGATCTGGGTTAGCTCACGAGATCAGGTAACGAGGACAGTGTGGGGTCACTGCTGCTCTCGGGTGGCCTACACTAGCCATCCTGATGAGTACTTTGCCCAGCTCGGTGAACCAACTCAGGGATTCTAAACTGTGATTGGTGACCCTAGGCCTCCTTCTAAGTGGATTTCACGCAAGTCCCTCTCTTAGTTCATTAAAAGCTCAGACTAAAACACTCACCTGGGGAAGGTCGTGATGTGTGCCAGTTCCCAGGCACAGAGATGGCATTTGACAGCTCTTATTCTTTGTTCCATCATCCTGTAGAAAAGGCGCCCAGAACAACAAAAGACACTTGGCAGTGCTGACGATGTGTCGTGGCCTTGATGCTGCCACAGCACTGTTTTCTCTGCCCCATAAAGGTGGCGTCCGGGAATAATGCACTGTGACGTTCACCTCCATCTTGGAGTTGGGTAGATTAGGGAATTAAGCTCAGTGAGGGATGCCCCTTTTAGGCTCTGTCTCAAATCCACAGGAATTTGCCCCATTTTATGTCAGTTACTTTGCCTTTGCAAGTTTTATTAGCCTTCTTTAAAAACAAAAAAGAAAGGGGTGGGGACAGAAAGAAAGAGAGCAAGAAAGAGAAACATAGAGAGAAACAGAGGAAGGAAGGAAGGAAGGAGGGAGGGAGGGAGGGAGGGAGGGAGGGAGGGAGGGAGGGAGGGAGGAAAAAAGGAAGGAAGGAAGCAAGGCAGGAAAAACACTACACTCAGCAGGGCCTCCTTCCCGGGGTAGACAGAGGAGGCTGATTGTACTAGAAACCTCTTTGGAGCTGTCCCGTCAAGGCCAACAGCATCTCCACAGGAGTGAAGTCGATAGCTGTGGCCTGACTGCACTCTGAGAGCAATCTGTGTGGTTTGAAAGTCGTTTCTAATAGTCAGATATGACGGAATGACGGCTGGAGTCTGGACTGAAGCTGTTCTTTTTATGTCCAGTTTACACTGACCATCTTCTGACTCTGCTGAGAGCTGAGGGACAGAGATCCATCTTCATTTGCACTGTTTGTGTCTTATTGAGATGGTCACATATTTTAGCTCCATGATATTTCAAAAACATTCTGCTCCCCTGCCTCTTAACGACCATCCACGTGTCGTCCCATTAAATATATCCAATTTCTGTATCTTCCTTAACTACAAAATGTTTCCACGCCAATTCCCTAGATAAACCTCATGGCGTCCCATTTTAAATGGCATGAAAGGCCAGAGCCAAGTTTGCTTGCTTTCTGAATCTGATTACATAAAATTCTCCACTAGGCAATTTTCCATTTTAGATTCCCCATATCTATATTAGTGATATGTCTCCGAAAATGCAAAAATAATATTTGCCAAACACACTAAGGTAATTATGTCTGCCTTACAAATAACAGTATTTTACAAATATAAAACAGCTTCACATCAAAGTTGATCTGACTATGTTTAAACTGAAGGTTGATATGCCTGGATCCTGTCTGAATAGCCAGGTGTGGGCTCCTGGCACACGACAGGGAAAGAAAGAGAAGTGGTAGTCATAGAGTATCTCCTGTGTTCTTATACTTTTGATCTCGTTTTATTCTCACAGCAGCCCCAGAAGTTGGTATTATTATTTTCCTATTACAGATGAGGAAAACTGAGGCTCGGAGAAGGTCCATGTCTTGCCCAAGGTCATTCCAGCTAGTAGAGTCTAGATTTGAACAGAGATTCAGCTCTGTGCCAGCCTGTGTCCCTGGGTAAGGGCCATAGGGCAGTCCCTCAGGACCAGTGACCTCAAGCAAAGCAGTAAGTCAATTTCCTGCTGAATAACATAGCATGTGGCCTAGAAATTGGACAACTAAGTAGATGGAGAGAAAAAGAACCATCCATGAAACAATGGCAAAGGGTGATCTTCAGATATGACCTAAACCCAGTGCTCAAAGGACGGCTGGGTGGGCCTTGGTGATCGTGATAGGACAGCTTGAGGAGGTCTGGCCATGAGGCAGGGGGATTTCAAGATACAATCAGGGCAGGAAAAAAGAGTCACACTGGAGTGAGGGACTGACTCTCTGTGGGCTGATCTGAACTGAGTCCTAGGGTGTGGTGAGCTCACACTGGATCCACGAACAGAACACGGCAGGAAGTCACTCTGGGAGGGTGCAGAAAAGGAGTGGGGGGGTCAGAGGAGGGTCCTACACTCAGGGGAAAACCAACAGTATTGGGAAAATCAGAGAACCAGCTCAGAGGTGGCCTGGACAGACCATGTGTGTGAGGGCAAGGGCAGCGAGCCTCTGTCCCTGGGCACCCCGAAAGATCAGCATCACCTTGAAAATGTAGCAGGACAAAACCCTCAGGAACTGCCCCTTCCAGCTCTGAGGAAACAGGGATTGACCAGCATCCTCAGGGCAGATGTGGGACTGAAAGCACGGGAAACCAGCTCAGAATACATCCATGTCAATTGCATGGGAAATTAGAAAAGAAATACAGATGACAACCGAAAAGCTAATTAGGAGTCTGAGAATAAAAGCTGAGGCCTTTTTCCCTTAGAAAAGATGTCCAGGCACTGCTTTGTTTCATAACCAGTGTTTAGGAGAAGCCTGGGGAGGCAACTGCTTGGAGTGGTGGCCCCGCCCAGTGCGTCTGCAAAGCACAGCCGGTGTCTGGAGCTTGGGGAGAATTGGGACTCATCAAATTGAGAGGATGGAGGGGATTCCAGGTGTGGAAAGAAAATGAATGGAGATGAAAAGGTTGGAAACCACCGTGGGTATTTGGGTAACACTGAGTCAAATAGCTTTTCAGGGGGAGGCTGCACCCCCGGAGGGTAGAAGAGAGGTACCCAGAGCGGGCACGCGAGCACGGCTGGGTGGCTCTGGGGTGGCGGGACAGAATCATAAGGTGAGCCCAGTGGGATTCTTTCACTTTCTCTGGCAAGGAGACAGCGGCTCTCCAATTAAGCATCCCAGCTGCTGAATCGGCAGGCCAGACTCCCCCCAGCAAAGGTGCAGACCGGCCTCAGCACCAGGGAACCTGGGAAAGGGGAGGTGCATTGGGTGCTTCCTGAGACTGTTTCTGTACAGGATGTCACCTGCTGTCATTGCTTTCAACAGTCAGGCAAGCTCATGTTTGGGGAGTCTAGAAAGAAAGAGAGCTTCCCTGAGTTTTAAAGGAAAATGATTGCCTTCTCTCTCTGCTGCCAGAAACGCATACATAAACATTATTTTCTCCATTTTGTCATCGTTTTCTCTTGTCTGGTGTTTATCAGGCTTTTTTCTCATATTTTTACGGATAAGAGGTGCTTTTAAATTTGCACATCTGAAGAAACAGAAGGAAAGAGCCCTTTTTCTCCATATTTCTAATATTTGGCCAGTCTTTTGCCAAATGTGCTGACCTCTATTCTGCAGATGGTTTAACTGGGTCACAATCATTTTCCATCAAAATTCTAAGGACACTACTCCATTGCTTTCTGGATTTGGATTCTGTGGAGAAGTCTGAAGCCAGGCTTGAAACGGGGATTTTTAGTTATTTTGGAGTTACCCCATTTGTTTTTGTTGCTGTTGCTTTTCTTTTGTTTGTTTCTTATGAGTCCTTTCTTTATGCCTGAAATATAAACGTGTCACTATGCTAAGGCTAAATATTGGGCTCTTTTAGTTAATTTTGCCTTGTTTTTAATGAACTATTTCAATTCGAAGGTCTAATTCTTTCTTAAGCTCAAGAAAGTTTCCATTTGTTTACTGCTTCTTTTCCGTTTGTTCTATACTTTTTGATATGTACAAGGGGTCTCCTTGATCTGTCGTCTGTGTCCCTTCTTTTCCTCTTGTCACTTTCACTTTCTCCTGTTTGTCATATCTTTGTCCACTTTCAGGTACAAGAGGAATTTCTCATGCCTCTCATCTACTTAACTGATCCAATTTTCTGTGACATTGAATCTGTTCCTGGCTGCTTCCATTTAGGATTTAGAATTCCACCACTGAGTTTTTCATCTCCACACATCACTTCTTTCTCTCTGACTGTCTGCTCACTGATCACGGATGCAACCTCCTCCTGCGTGTTTTACGGAACACACAGCAGAGAACGTACAACATTTACTCCACTTCCTTACGGAACTCCATTTCACTGAAAAACATTTGCTCTGGTTTCTTGTGAAGCCGTTTGCTGCTTTGGCTAGTGATTTTCTTCGTACTATTTCTTTATAAAGCTATTAATTTTTTTCTATCTTTGTTAAATCTAATGAACAGTAGTCCCTGCTTGTTTATTATCAAGAATCAACATGGATTCTGACATATCTTGTTTGAATTTCTTCCAGATTCTTTGGACTTACTGAAAATTGTACACATGTACAGAGAGTTCCTTAGCCAGTCAGGTACCAGCGCTGCAGAGACAAAGGAGGAAGGCTGACCAGCTGCTTTAGCAACAGGGAGTAGCACCGCTGCAGCACTAGACAGCCTCTCCCCATACTCCTTCTGACACCCAGAAATTAATACTTGAGCATAAATTCTGAGACTTATACTCCAAAAATATCCAAAATATCAAGACTTATCTAAAAATACCTCGACTTATGGAAGCTGTTGACCTTAAACAGACAGCCAGATATTTCTCCAGCAAAATGGGTTTATCTGGGAAGAACAAAGAATTGCAATTCTAACCATGGGGTCTAATGCCGAACCAGGTGCAGGTCCAGAGACACAAAGGAGAAGAATGCTCTTTAATGGACTTGGGAGGAGCGGTTGTAAACAAAGAGCTCATTGGAGGAAACTGAAAGTTCAAAACATAGTGATTTTTCATTGGCTGAGTTCTGTCAGTCTCTCATTGGCTGGTCGGTTACTGGGCAAGGAGGAATCTCTTCTTCCTCCTGCTGGGGTTGAAAAGTAGCATGGCTGCCTGTCGGAGATGGAAAGTAGTTCCCTTCCTATTGGGGTCAGTTGTGTGTGATGAGTGACACATGGATGAGAGTTTTCTTTTAGCTCCTGACTCCATTTTAAATGAGGTTGCTGTTTATTGATTTTCACAAAGCAAATGAAAGAATAGTACAATAGTCCACCACATTGTTGACGTAAGAATGTCCAAACCTGTAGAGAATTTTTATAGGAGTTTGTTTGAGCCAAACTGATGACATACCAGGAAGAAAGATCTCAAATGTTCCAGAGCATGACAGCTTCTTTTATGCATTTGGAATTTAGGAGGAAATAAGGAAGATTACATAGAGGTGGGAGAAAGCAAGAGGGGGATTGGATTACAGGGTGGTTAACAAGATTATGTGTTCCCTCTGAAGGGTCTGAAAAAGAGGCATTTCAAAGGTGTATTAACCTAGAACAATGGACAGGGCTTGCACAGGGCTTGCTTAAGGCAAAAATAAAACTTTTATAGGCAGGGGGCGTGACAACCCACCATGACCTGTCTAATTAGGAATTTATGATCAGATCACCCTGTGAGGATACTCTCACTGAGATTTATTACAGAGCCCTTTTTTTTGTCCATGACATCAACAGACTAAAGAAGAAAAAGCACACGATCACGTCAACAGAGGCAGAAAAGGCATTTGACAAGATCCAACAGACATTCATGATTTAAGAAACTCTCAGCAGACTATTTCTATAGAGGGGAACTTTCTCAACTTGATAAAAACTATCTACAAAAATCCCCTACAGTGATCATCATGCCTAATGGTGAAAAACAAGAAGCTTTCCAACTAAGACCCTAACAAGACAAGTATGTCCATCCTCACCACTCCTCTTCAACACTGGACTGGAAGTATTTATTAATGTGAGAAAGCAAGAAAAGGAAATAAAAGGTACACAGATTGGGAGGAAAGGCATAAAACTGTCTTTGTTTGTAGATGATGTAATCATCTATGTAGAAAACCTGAAAGAATTGGCAAAAAAAAAAAAAAAAAAAAATCCTCCTGGAACTAATAAGTGATTATAGCAAGTTTGCAGAACATGAGGTTAAGTAATAGTATAGTATACAACACGACATTATTGTACTATAAAGGGATATTATTGTACATACTACTTTTAACTTGCTTTTTCCCTTAATGGCATACCTTAGACATCTTTCCATTTTAGTACATGTAGGTCTTCTTCATTCATTTTTAGGTATGTATAGCATTCCATTAGATGATAGCAAATTCACTTTTCTAGTCCCATATTGATGGCATTTAGTTGCTTCAAGATTCATTGGTTGGTTGATTGATTGGTTGATTGATTGGTTGGTTGGTTGGTTGGTTGGTTGGTTGGTTGTTAGCAGTATGATTTCATGGATCCCCTTATTATTTCAGTATTCCCTTAAATCTTTTCAAAACTCAAATAAGGACTGTTACAAAAATATCTCCAATATATTCTTTTACGTAAATAAAAATGTTAGAATAATACTGTTAACAGTGGCTACCTCTGAGAAGAAGATCAGAGAGGAACGTCATATGGCAGGAATGTACTGATATATTTCACTTTATGTCTCTTTCTGCTACCAGAGTGTTTACAACTAATTGTGATGCTTTTATAATTTCCATTAAAACATGTACATGTATAATGCTGCAATAACAGTTACACAAAAAGGTTTTGTTCTTTAGAGCTATGTCTCAGGGGATGTATATAGAAATTAGATTACTGGGTTAAATGGTATGCTCTCAAAAGTATTGTGCCAACTCTCATGGTCTGGAGTGATTACAGAGGTGCATCAATTCTGCAGGAGGTCCCACCATCAGGGAAAATAGAAGCAGCTGTACACAACTGAGTATTGTCTAAAACTCAAGTTTCACTCTTGTGCTAGGGTGGAGGGTTTGGTGTCAAAAATCCATTAGGAAAGATTCAGTTGTTGGAAATGCTGGAACAGGTCCTGCATGATGCAACTGCATTCTTGCCAAGCTGTAGTTCTGGATCCAAACCTCAGGGTGAGTACCAACGGCTCTCTCTTCTTACGAAAGCTCAGAGAGGTAGTTTGTACATTGAAGGGTGGCAGAATGGTAAGTCCAGCACAGGCTTTATAAAAGCAGGGCTCCCGCCTGTTTCTTGGAGATTTTGTCTGTTCCACCTTTTTCTGTCTCTGGCTTTGTCCTCCAGCTGGTTTATCTCAAGGTCACAAGATGGCTTCTAGCAGGGCTTCAGCTGCTTTGCCCACATCCAGAGGTTCAAAAATAAGTCACTGAGCTTTCAGCTGATTGGGCCACCCCTCAACCAATCCCCATGGTCAGGTGACTAACAAATGCTGATTGGCTTTGGGCTGCAGTGTTCAGAACCAATCACACTGGCAGGAAAAGGAATAGGTAACTATAATTGATTGAGTGCAATCAATACATGTCCCAAGCCCCAGAGGAGCGAATCTCAACAACGCCCAGCTGCCACACAGTGAGAGAGGTGGCCAGGCAGAGGCATGAGAAACCTACTCTGTGTATCACATTAGAATTTTCCATGGTCGAAAAGGAGGAAAAAAACAACATGTATTGAGCCAGACTGTGTACTAGGCACCGAGTAAGGGACCTTTATTATTTACTTTAAGCCTCACAACAACTTTTGAGATAGGCACTGCCATCCTTGTTTCACAAATAAGGACATTTCAGCCCAGAGAGTTTGAATCATTTGCCTAAGTTCAGGCAGCTAAAATGCATCAGAGCCTATCTCACTGATTTCATATGCTGCTTGGCCCAGCTTGCAAGTGACCCTGAAGTCCCATCTAAGTTCAGCGTGATTAAATATAGTTTAGATTCTATTCCCTTGAGGGTTTGGGGAGGGGTTGTTTTTGTTTTGGCTTCTTTTGTTGTTGTTGTTTAAAACTCATGTACAGTATTTAGTATATATGTGTATGTATAGTTTAAGACTAAAGTCAAAAGGAAAAGCAAAGATTTGTTTTGTTTTTTTCCAATCGGCATCTTCTAGCAGTAGAAGTACTTGGTTCATGTTATCAGATTCTGGCCTAGAACCAGATCACAGAAATGAATCACAGCTGATGTAATGTACCTCTTAGCAGAGCTATTATGTGGTACCAGGTGCACTGCACTTCATGGTATAAAATCAGATATCTGCCCTTGTCCCGGGTGAGCAATTATGATGTCATGAGCTAGTTGCTTGGATGCAGTTCAAAGAGCTGAAGACAGATTACAAAAACCAGGGAAAGCAAACCTTGGGATTACAGAGAGGTCACCAGGTCTCCCCTCCCCTGCAGATATCTCTATTACCTCACCTGGTGAGATCAACTCTCTATGGAACCTGGTGGAGAAAATCGTGAGTCCCGGTTTGCACTTCTGCCCTGAAAGAGGAGAGGTTGTCAAGAGCTGTGGAGCCTCTGGGACGGTGAGTCTTCCAGAAAATTTGTTCTTGGGGGACTTCATGGAAGAGGAAAGCCCACATTCCCAGCAAACTTTGGGCTTTCTGCTCTGTTACTGGCATTTGAGATGGGATCAACAGTCCCTGATTGCAATTCTGGTTGCACGGAGTGTGTAGGTGTGCAGGTGGGTGGAGGTGGGTGCCTGGGCCAATGCACAGACTTGCACAACCCGATGTGGGTGGTCATGATGCCCAGGCTGGGAGCAGCCCTGTGCGGCAACACCGGGAAAAGAGCCAGGGAGGGAAGGTTTCTGCAGCTTCAGTCCTTTGTGCTCAGGAAGTGCTAAAGTCAGAACCTGCTGCCTAGGAAAGAGAATCTTTCTTCAGAGAGACTACGTGGACGTTCTGTTGTTGGAATAATTCACTGTGCTGAGTCACCTGAAATGTGTAAATGTCCTCAAACCATTTCATTTTTTGCCTTTACTCAAAATAATCCGTTACTGTCTAAGCAATGTGAAGCCTAGTACATGAAAGGTGTAGTTTAGGCCAATGAAAAGGGAGGTGACGCCCAATTTAACAGTTTCTCAGAAGCAGTTTAAAAATGACACTCTTACGCATAATAGGCTGAGGAAAGATATATTGTTTAAAACATAGCAATGCACCCACATGTGAAGGCAGGTGGGGGAGACTGCCAAAATATTACTGCTTTAAAAAAATTGCCTTTCCTCCTAAGGAAAACTACTCAGGGAAGTCGCCCCAGGTTAATGCAGAGGCAGCCATGTTTTCTGTCATGTGACCCTTAGCCCACAAACTGATTGGACCACAGGTGGCCACACCCCCAGCCCCCCAACCACGTCGTACCTCCCTTTGCTCTATAAGGTCATGAAAACCCTGTGATACAACTGGGGGCAGAGAGTTACACAATTTTCATTCAAAATAAATAATGTGGGTTCATTTGTTCAAAAAGCAGGGAGAAAATGTCATTAAATATAATAAAATATAAAGCTTTTTCCTTTTTCTTTGTTTTCCCTTTTTTTTTTTTTTTTTTGATGTGAAACAACAGAAATTTATTTCCTCATAGTTCTGGAGGTTAGAAGTCAGAAGTCAGGTTGTCACGAGGACCATGCTCCCGCCTGAAGGCTCTAAGGAAGAAACTTTTCCATGCCTTTTTCTTGGCTTCTGGTGTTGCTGGCCATCCTAGGTGTTCCATATGGATGCACCACTCTAATCTCTGCCTCCATTGTCTGTCATGTGGCATTCTCCCTCTAAAGCTTTTTCCTGTCTTCCTCAGTCTCTGGAGGTTTTTATTTGCTATTTAATGTCATTTTATTATAAGTAAGGGAAAAATAAAATTTAAAATTTGTACCATGAATTTTACCATTCTTCTCTATATTGTGCAATTCCTGCATAAAGGCAAATGTAAGAGCATTTAATTCATTTGCTGAATATCCAACATTACACAATTTATATTTTCTAGCTCACTCATGCATATCTATTTGCTTCTTACCAGAACATTGACAATGCTGCAAAACATGAATTCAACTGATTTTATTCCACTTCTTTATACACGCATAATCTAACACTCTGCTTTCAGCTTACTGATGAATAAGAAAGGACTAAAAGGAAAAAAATGGTTTCCCACTAACGTCTTTTCCTTCTTTGCCACCCTTTTCAGCTTGAATGTTTGGCTAATACAAAGAAATAACATGAGTAAGAAAGGGTATGACAGGATTCCCTGGTCATTTGTGTTTCTCACAAAACCATTGACTTCTCCCTGCATTTGAAGCAAGTTCTGGAACTAATGGAAAGTATGGCTTTTGGGGGTCATCTCTGTCTCCCTGCCCTTAACAGTCATACATGTAAGAGGATTACAACTTGCCTTGTACTCATTTTGAGTCTCTCAGAACTCCCATTCCGTGCTCATGGGGCATCACAAAGGTGATACGTGAATGGGGACGTGAGTGTTGTATGCGCCTCCTCTGCTCACACATGTGGTCCCTTGTCCCACGGGGTTTCGCTTACAAAACCCAAGTTCAAAATTACTATTAATCATTTTGAGCAGCAGAGCATAAACCAAGCCCGGGGGCTGCTGAGTGCAAGGTTCCTGTATCACACAGGTCTCACACATTCACAACAGTGGCCCTGCTCCTCAGTGACAAGGATCAGATTAGCTTGGCCAATCAGTCTCTCTGTTGGGAATTTAAACAGAGATGTAGCAATGACAGAAGCATCAGTCACTAAGTACCAAGAGAAGAAGCAGAGGGAAAAAATATCTGAGCCACAAACAAAACACTGTCAAGACAATTCACAAACTTCTGAACCCGACTTATCTAGAATTTTCCTGAGCTTCTGATGACCTCCCATTTCCATGTCTATGTGGTCTGAGCTCTACCACAGTTTCTGCCTTTCACATGAGGCCTGGATATGTGGCTGAAACTTCACTTATTACCACACTTACCCTCGTACTGTACCCCTCATTACTCAGCATAATTGCCACCATTCTATGTTTTTTGCAGCTAGGAGCCTGACACAATTAAGGTGAATGGTTGTTATTGATGCTATCGTTTTAGAGCAAAAGGAGGAAAGACATCTGGAGTTTAGATAAATTAACCCTCAAAAAGAGCGTGTGAATGTCCTTAGCACTTCCAGGTGAGGTGATATCTGTTCAAGCAGCAATTCCCTTCTTAGGCAAATAGAGATGAAGCAATCAATGACAGTAGTTCTTAGATTATCCAACTGATGGAACTATGTAAACACACAGCAGGATTTTCTTCCTGAGTTATTTATAACAGCAAAAAAAAATTACGAACAACCTAAATGTCCAGTAATACAGGATCGGTAAATAGATTACATCATTGGGATTGGATGGTATTTTTTTCAGGCAGTGAAAAGTCTGTTTTTAAAAGAATATTTAGCAGTGTACATGTCAAGATGACCATAATAACATCCCGATTACGTTCTGACAGTATAAATATTTACTCATTTATATAAATAGAACAAAAACAAGCTCTTTACAAGCCATTTGTCTCTGGACTAGAGTACTAAGAGGTGTGTGTGTTTTTTTCTATTTTCCATTTTATAATGTTTATTTTAATGTATTTTAAGCTTTATAAAATAAAAATACTAATACATTTTTTCGAGAAATTTATTTCTCCAAAAATAAATTTCTCCAAAAATTTATTAAGTTCCCATCAGTATAATTCCATACTCAATAAATAACTTTATAATTGTAATTTGACCTCTCGTGCAGTGAAGTATGATGATGTTTCTGAAGTCAGACAGCTCTTGGTTCAAGTCACAGGTCTGTCGTTTTCTAGCTATTTGACCTTTAGCAAGAAACCTCCATCAGCCAGTTTCCTTATCTGCAACATGAGGTTTTCAATAAATGACCACTTTCAGGGTTGTTATAAGGATTACATGAGATGATAAATTCCCTTTAAGCAGGGCTTATTGTTCATTCTGTTCATTTTACATTGAAATGACTAGGAGGGTAGCTGGCACATAGTAGCTGCTCAATAAATATTAAGTGAGTGACTGGGCATGTACAAACAACCATGCACGTATGTGCACACGTGAGCAAATGACAATGGGACTCGTAACGAAAATCAGACCAGTGTAATTTTATTTTTCTACACCTTTTTGCTGATATTTCACTTGCTATATGTACAAATGAGTACCAACTTTTAAAATCTCCAACTTCCTTTTATTAAAAAAATCTTAATGCTATGTTTCATCGCAATGGGCAGGAATTCACGTTCTGTCTTTAGGCTTTAATTACATTGAAGATCTAAGCTGCCATCATAACTGATAAACTTCTATTTTTAAATTAAATGTGTTTATCTAATATTAACAAGTAACCAATTTTCTGGGCTTAAAACTTTAAATAATTTAAAAATGAAATAGACATAAAATTGTCTTTTCTTTCCCTGTTGCTTTCCCCCTGAATCCCACCTCTCTCTCCAAACAGATAACCGCTGTTATCAATCCCTTCAGTACTTTCCTCAGGTTTTTAAATATATATCTGTAGTCAATTACATTGTGGCCCCAAGATACGACTAAACCTGAACTCCCAGTATCTGTGAATGCAACCTTAACTGAAAAAATAATTTGCAATATAACTAGGTTAAGGGCCTCGAGATGAGATCCTCCTGAATTTAGGGGGTGCCCTAAGTCCAAAGACAGATGTCTTTTTAAGAGAACAAAAAGTCAGGGGAAGATTTGAAACAGACAGGCAGGAACAAAATGGTCATGTGAAGACATTGGAGTAACGCTGCCACAAGCCAAGGAACGAACACCTGAAGCCACCAGACGCTGAGAAAGGACCTTCCCCAGAGCCTGCAGAGGGAGCACAGCCCTGCTGACACCTTGATTTTAGACTTCCAACCTCCAAAATTGTCAAATAACCAATTTCCCTTGTTTATAAGCCACAAAGTTTTCGATCATTGGTTACAGCTGCCCTAGGAAACTAATATAACATCTCTCAACATAAGAAAATGTGCTCCTTTCATTGTCTGTTTAACAAGCATGCGTAGAGTTTTGATGTGTTATCTACACTGCTGTCAGAAAAGTCAAAACCCTGAATAGTTTAAAAACCATAGGATAATTGCAAGAAAAATATTTTCGACGCTTTGATACTACTGGGGCTTAATTATAGTTCCTTGAATTGCAGCCACAGGGAATTTCAAAACACATAATTTAGCCTTCCTCTACCAAACGAAATAGTCTAGTGGAGCAAATGAGATCAGGGCTGTGATATTCAGTTCCTCTTACCCAGAAGGTAGAAGGAGTGCTTCATACTCTCAGAGAGAGGGAGAGGAAATTTACCTAAGTGGCCAATTTCAATTTCTGCATTTTCTAATTTTTAACACTGGGGCTAAGCTCTAGTTAATGCTGGAAACAAATGTGTGTTGCTCAGAGCCAAAGGCATAGAATTGTGAGTGTCGTGACTAGTGCCAGGCATTAACCCTTTGGTCGCCAGACAGAGGAAATAGGGAGGGAGGGAGGGGTAGGCTGGGGTTTGGGGTGGTCAGAGCAGTGAGGAGCCCCAGGAAGTGGGGCGAGGGGGGCTTGGAAGAGCAGCGAAGTACTTCGCCATTTTAACAACCAGTACTCTCCTCCAGCGCTTGTCAGCTGGATTCGGCTCCAGTGACATTGGTATCACCTTGTCAGATACTTCCCCACTCATCACCCTGTCTGATTCCACAATAAGACTCTGAGATAACTCTTATCCCCATGTCACCGATGCAGCCACTGAACAATCTAGGATGTGTGTAAACTGACTCCACCAGGGTGGCTCCAATAATAAGATGTGCATGCAGGCCCTGAACTCATATTTGGGGATTTCAGATTCAGCCCTCTTTTCATTAAACAACAGCTGCTTTTGAAATGACGATAAATCTTCCCAGCATGGGCAAATGACCAAGCTGGTTCTATTTCAGATGAGAGAACCAAAGAAAGCCACACCAGGCCCGGAGAAGAACCACGGACAAGTTGTAGTTGAGGGCGCCATGGGAGTTGTCGGGAGCGCCAGCTTTTCAAAGGGAGAACTCTCAAGGCTGTGTTATGGATGAGACCCGAAAATCCTGACGGGGTGAGTAAGGCAAGCATAGAGCATTCCTCAGCGAGTTACCTGACAGAGTTCAACATCAGAGTAAAGGCATGTTTATTTTACCCAGTAAATAGCAGGAAGAGATAACCCTAAATGTTCAAGAATATCGCAAGGGGGTTTATACTAATGTGTGGATGGCGTCCGTAAGAGATTATTTTACAGGGGAATGGGATTGAGAAGGGCACATCCTTGCATTTGAAACTGACACCAAAGAACGTAGTTTACCTCTTTGGGGGACCCCTGAAGCTCCCTGGAAGCAGAGCTTGTGTGTGCTGTGTGCTGATGAGGGCATCTCTGAAGGTCAGGTCTGCAGATAGACAATTGGCCTGGAGCTTTTGTATAAGACGTGCCAGGGCCATAACTGAGTTTTGCATCTCTTTCTATATATTTGCAGGCAGAAGAAATGAAGCATTTCCCTCTTTCTGGAACTCTGGTGGGCCCAGCAGTTGCCAACACTGAAGTATGATGTGTGCTGTGTGTGCACTTCCTACATGCTGCATTTGCATATTTTATTCCGGCTTTAAGGCTGAATAATAGATTCAGGTTCTGAGCAGTAGAAACGCTCCATAAATGATTAGCCAGGCTGTGCTCAGGTGAACCTTGGCCCACTTTTGCTGCTGCTGCTGCTCTTCGAGAATGAACCCAAGGCACACATCTCTGAGTACTGAGACCCGGGAGTCCAGAGAGGTTGGGGGGAGGCTGGTCCAAACTATTGGATGTTTTCCTGATGGCCAAGGGCTGCATTGTCTGTGGAATGTGAAACAGCATAGGAGGCCGGCACTGCCCTACTAAACCTGAGCATAAGTTGAAGCCTGCTGTTTACTGGGAGGAACTACCCATCAGTGTCACATGACACTAGGGGTTTGAATGACCTCAGTGGGGCACATGGCCACCTGAGAGATGTAATCATGACAGTTAGGAACAAATTTCTTTGTGGAGCAACGAAGTATTAATGACTTACCTTGTGTTCGGTAACATGTTGAAGACTGGAGAGATAAAAAGAGACTCCACCTAAAAAAAAAAGGTGAGGTAAAGTAACTACATGTTATTAAAACTAATAAGAAAATTAAAGACGTTGTCAGGCCAAAAATCAACATGAAAAAGTCAATGAAATTTAATCCAGGATTTGCTTCAAAATAGTTGAGCAGGGAGGGGGGATGAGGTGGGGGAGAGAGAAAAAGAGACTAGTTATGAGTTAATAATTGTAGAAGGTTGGGGTTGGGGACAAAGGAGTCCCTTATTCTCTCAAGTTGTATATACTTTTGAAACCTACCACTATAAAAAAGATTTTTGTAAAGCATCTCATTTATAACAACAAAAACTATCAAACACACTAAATTAACCCTTCCAAGAAATGTGCTATACCTACATAAAGAAATCAACTGCATCGAACTGGAAAACCTAAAGATCCAAATAGACAAATAGAAAGTTTCTGGATGGGAAGTTTTGCTTTCATACGACATCAATTTTCACCCGAATTAATCTAGAAATCCAATGTAATTTCAATCAAAATTCCAGCAGGAATTTATTAGAACTTGATTATCACGTTTATATGGAAAAGAAAATATGCAAGAATAGCAATGACATTTTTTTAAAAATGAGAAGGAAACTATCTTACCAAGTGTCAGAACACATTATAAAGCTATAATTAAAATAGTGTGATATTGGCATAAGAAAGGACATGTATTAATAGAACAAAATAGAGAATTCAGAAATAGACATGTATTTGTGGAAATCTAGCTTAACACAGAGACAGCATTTCAAATCCTCCCCTTCCTGATGTGGGACAAATTCAGTTTTTCATGTGGAAAAAATGTATTTGTGAATATTCATTTGTATGCTGACATATTTGTATATTGACATGTCTCTGTAAACTATTTCTATTTTTATGTAGCAATATAAAATTATGCATTTATTTTAAATACCTATTATGTATTTTTATACATCTGCTTTTGAACAATGCTTAATATTTGTATATATATTCCACATAGATAAATTGTACAAAGACTAAATAAAGGTAAACAAAACATTCCCACCTGTATGGTACTCACAGTTTACATATACAAATGTAGGCTATGTTTAATGTATATACATGAACATATATGCTTATATACATGAACATCCATGTATGTATGTATATACATTTTGTACATATGCATATATAGTAGTCTCCCCTTGTCTGTGGGGACACGTTCCAAGACCCCCAGTGGATGCCTGAAACCTCAGATAGCCCTGAACCCTATATATACTGTTTTTCCCTATACATACATACCTCTGATAACTTTAATTTATAAATTTGGCACAGTAAGAGATTAACAACACTAACTGATAATAAAATATAACAATGACAACAATATGCTGTAATAAAAGTTCTGTGAAAGTGGTCTCTCTCTCTCCCTGATAACCCAGAAGGCCACTAAGTGACTACTGGGCCAGGAATGTCTACAGTGTGACTATGCTGGACAAAGGGCTGAGTCACAGCCCAGGCAGGATGGAGAAGCACAATGGCTGGAGATTTCATCACACTACTCAGAGCGTGTGATGAAACGTATGAATTGTGTATCTCTGGAATTTTTCATTTAATAATTTCAGACCATGGTTGACTGCAGGTAACTGAAACTGCAGAAAGTGAAACCTCACATAAGGGGAGAGCCACTGCATATATTTGTATGTATGTATACCAGCATGAAGGAAGCTGTGGACACCCAGAGAGGTGCAGTGGGGGAGGTTGAGGAAGGCTTCCCAGTGGGAGACCTTGCAGGCAGAAGGAGATTGGTCCAGCCCAGTCACAGCCAGAGAGCCCAGATGGAGAGACGTGAAGGCTCCCCATGGTTGAGATGTTGTAACAGCACAGTGTGATGGCAGGAAGGGATCTATGGCAGGAGGGGACAGCAGTGAGGGTGGAAATAAATGGCGGAGCCAAATAATGATTGTCAAGAGTATACAACTCATTCTAGGAGGATCCAAGATGGTGGAGTAGATAAACACTCTGCCTGCTTTCTTCTGTGAACACATTAAGCTTACAACTAAGTTATAGAACAGTCAACCTGGAGAATCATTTGAAGTCTAGCCAAACAGAAGTTTTATAACTAAGGACATAAAGAAGCGACATCGAGACTGGTAGGAGGGGTGGAGATGTGAACTGGACTGGCCTCAAACCTCCATGTGGCAGTTGAGAATCAGGAGGGATATCTCAGCTATGGAGGTTCCCCCCAAAGGAGCAAGGGTCCCTAGGCCCACACCAAGTTCCCCAGCCCGAAGTACTGGTGCCGGGAAGAGGAGCCCCCACAACATCTGGCTGTGAAAAACAGTGGGGATTCCGACCGCCTGGGTGGGATAGAAGGCTGCGGGAAACCCAGACGTCCTCTTAAATGGCCCCCACACAGACGCATTTGCTTGTAAGACACTCACTCTGGGCTCCAGCAAAGGGACAGTGACCTGGGGGGTGTCGGAGGCATGTGGGGCGGGGGGCTGAGGTGTGTGGCTGTGGGACCAGGGCTGAGGACAGTCACCATTTTCCCTGTGTGGGGTCCTCTTTCCATGTAGCTGGCAGGTGGCCGCCATCTCTCCTGTCTTGAGCCCACCCCCAAAGGCCAAATCTGAATCTGATTGGTGTGGTGAGCTCTGCTGCTCCCCCATGCTGACTCATTGTAATTTTGCTTATATGTGGAATCTAAAGCACCAAATAAATAATAAAAAAAACCATAAATAAACTCATAGATACAGAGAACATTTTGATGATTGCCCAATGGAAGGGGGGTTGGAGGTATGGGTGAAAAAAGAGAAAGGGATTAAGAAATACAAATTGGTTGTTACAAATTTGTATAGTGATGTAGGGTATACTGTAAGGAATGTAGTCAATGATATTGTAATAACCATGTAAGGTGTCAGACGGGTACTAGATTTGTTGGGGTGATAGATGGGAGGGGGTTGGAGACAGGATGAAAAAAATGAAGGGGTTAAGAAGTACAAATTGGTAGTTACAAAACAGTCATGGGGATGTAAAGTACAGCATAGGGAATATAATGAATGATATGGTAATAACTATTTATAGTGCCAGGTGGGCACTAGACTAGTCAGGGGGTCACTTCTTAAATTACATAAGTGTCTAACCACTCTGATGTCCACCTGAAATTAATATAAAATAGTATTGAATGTCAACTGCAATTGAAAATTTTTAAAAGGAGGGAAAAGGGGAATAAGAGGTTCAAATTTCCAGGTATAAAACAAATAAGTCATGGGGATGTGATGTACAGCATGGGGAATATAGTCAATAACATGATAGCACGGTACAGGGTCAGATGGTTGCTGGACTTATCATGGTGATCACTTCTTTAGGCATATAAATGTTGAATAACTATGGTGTACCCCTGAAACCAATATAATACTGTATATTAACTATATTTTTAATAAAAATCTTTAAAAAAAAAAAAAAGAGAGAGTGTAAGACCCATCCTAAACTGAAGGGGGAGCCAACAGATGTTGGACAGGAGGGAGGACAGAGGGTAGATGTGACCAGGTGGGTGCTAGAAGGACCCTCTGGAGTATCGCTTGGAGATATAAGGACCAGACACAAGCTGACTCATCTGGAAGCCACTGCCGTGGGCCCGATCTAGAACTCAGGACGGGAGATTGGAGAGGAGGGAGGAAGGCAAAGGAAAGTTCAGGTGAGAGGACTGGCCTACGGCTGGAAGGAGGAGGAGGCAGGTCAGGTGTCATGCGGGAGACCCTGCTCGCTGCACCATTTGTCATGCGGGACGGCCTGCGGGGTCTCTGCTCCTGCTCCCCACACAAGAACGCAGGATATGGTGAGGCCAAAAAGGAACACCCACGGAGCCATAGGTAGGGGAGTCATACAACTATATTCTCTCTGGCGGCACTATACTCTCACTGGAGGCTGGATCCACACTGTCCGCAAACCGCCATCCACACTCGCCAGCCCAGCCGCCATCTTCTTGCTAGCCCCCATTCTCTCTCTTCTTCTCCTTCTCCCTCTGCTAGCGTAGCCACAGCAGTTATATTAGTGGCCAATGGGTCACTGGTTACAGCTGACGGCCAACTAGCCACAGCTGATGGCCATCCAATCACAGTTGATGGCCATTTACTACCTGAGCCAGCACCTGTCTATGTGAGGCCGAGAGCCTGGAAACTACTTTCTGGGGCTCTGCCCCCACATCAGGACACTTAGACAGGGGTCACAACCCTAGCCCCTGATAATCACCTGGGGGCTTTTTGACAAGTCAATTAAGTAGTGATGCAAGGACAATGCTATTTCTGTCGAAAGATCCTTGGGTCGTTCCGCCAAACAGCCGGAGTCGAGAACCACTGAGGCTTTGGGCCAAGATGGCTGCAGGGGGCTCTGAACTGCGGTAAGGAACCAGGAAGAAGTGCTCATTGGAGGAAGCCTGTTTGGCTGGAGTTTGCAATACCTGAAAAGCATTATACTGCAGAGGTTCATTCATCCACAGGTTTGTGGTGCCACAAACTGTCATCACAAGGCACCTGTCTTATGAGCTCAGGCCACCATGACAAAGTACCACAGACTAGGCAGCTTCAACAGCAGACAGTTATTTCCTCCATCCTGAGGCTGGAAGTCCAAGATCAAGGCGTCAGCAGGGTCGGTTTCTGGTGAGATGCTTCTCTTTGACCTGTAGGTGGCACCGTCTCACTATGTCCTCACCTGGTCTGTCCTCCGTGCACTTGCATTCCTGGTGTCTCTGTTTCTTAATCTCCTCTTCTCATGAGGACACCAGTCAGATCAGATTGGGGCCCTCCCTAATCACCTCATTTTATCTTATCACCCCCTTAGAGGTCCTATCTCTAGGTACAATCACAATGAGGTAGTGGGGGCTGAATTTGGGGACCATAATTCAGCCCATAACAGCATCTTAGTGGTGGTGGACAAATTCAGCAGAAGGCAGCTTTGTCCCTTCAGCCCTGAAGGGACTAGCTGCCAACAAGTCCTGTCTGATCAGGAGACGGTGACATTTAGGTGCTCATATAGGGCGTATATTGTTTACCTCCCTGCTGTCCACCTCTACCCGACGCAGATGGATGGAAAAAGAAGTTCTGATGCCTGTGTCTCACTGGGGGAATAAAGAACACACTTTTATTTCCTTAAAGTCCAAACAAGAACAGTTGCTTCCCACCCTTGTTGAGGGCGTCCTGTGCCAGGCACGGGACCCTGGCATACCATCTCATTTCATGCTCACATCAGCCAATATGCTACGGATCTACCATCATGATCTTTGTTTCTAAGAAGCACAACAGGCTTGGCATGGTGGCTCGACCCGCTAGAGGTCACTGAGCTGGGAAGTGGCCCTTGACTGGGCCCATCTATCTCCATAGCTCGTGCCTTTCACTCCCACACGATGCTGCTTCGCCTCAAGTTATGTCTACTACTCTTTTGCTTAGAAACATTCCTAATTGTTTTAGAACTAAAAGTTCTTAAAGAAATCTCAATCAAGGAAGTGATCTTCTGGCCAAGTTTTCAAGCAGTTTCTTAACCCTGTGACTCTGAACGCCCTTTACAGTGTCATGGACACGATGGTTGGCAGCAGCCCAGTTAGGACGTTCTCCTTATAGAAAGAACATGTGGAGTTTTCTCAGGCAACCCCAACAAAGAGATAGAAAAGGAGAGAAGAGATAATGGGGCCAGAGGTGGCACAGAAGACATGGCAATGACCGCTGAAGGGCGTTTTGATTCCCGTCTCCCGGCCACACCCAAGGCGGGTTCCAGAGAATGCGCTGGGCTGAGTAAGTGACATGGTCCATGCCTAGCGGTTCCAGAACAGATGGCGGGGGTGAGGGGGAGAAGGGGGAATAGAGAAGTCCCCCTGGGCAGCACACATGACCATCAGGAGAGTAGAACATCAAGTCAACACAAAGACCTACGTCTTCGTCCACCATCAGCCAGCTGCCAGTCACTCTCAGTGACAGAATTGCAGTGCTTGGTGGAAGATGGGTGGTTTGCCACCTTCATATAAGCAACATCAGTGTCATTCTATGTTAAGAGCCCCTTCCATATTCCACTTGGAAAAAGTGGCACGCAAACAGTATATTCCAAAGAGATTAATTCCCTGGAGAAGTTGTTTTAAAAACAATAAAAATTATACAGAAATCAATGTTGCCTATGATACTGGGCCTCGTAATATAATGATACGTACAGGGTTTCAGCCGAGGGGAATGCATTCTTAATGGCAAACCTGTGATCCATAGAGGTGGATGTACAGATAGCCTATAAGCTGACTTGCTGAAGAAATGCAGGGTCTCTGGTCCCGCTGCACGCGGGTGGACACAGAATATGGTGAGGCCCAAAAGGAACACCAACGGAGCCATAGATAGGGGGTTCATACTATCTCGATGGCGGCTGGGTTGGAGATACAGGCAGAAGGAGCCACGCGATCCGCACCCCACCATCGCTTCTCTGCCAAACCCCTTGCCCGTGTAGCCATGGCAGTTATATTAGCGGCTAATGGCTAACCAGCTACAGCTGATGGCCAGCTAGTTACAGCTGATGGCCATCTGATTACACCTGATGGCCATCTAATAACCGAGCCAGCACCCTTCCACATGGGGCCGAGAGCCTGGAAACTGCTCTCTGGGACTCTGTCCCTACAACATAGTTATTTTCTGCGTATACGCTTCTGGTGTCCAGTGTGCAATGAGATGGAAATCATCGGGGATATCTAGAAATCATCTCTGAGTTGAAAATATTTGGGTATTGCAGAAAATCGAATGAATTCACTGGGGGGAAAATTACCTTACTTTTCATAGATTGTCCAACCAGCATAAGTACACTCAAATAAAATAAATTTTCTTTCAGTAGCTGCCCCAAGAAGCCATAAAAAAAAATATTGGCACCGTCATAACAGATATGTTTGTACTTAATGGCAAAAACATATGAATTGGAATGAATAATCCTTATTGCTTAACAGATAGTTCACCCCCTACTGACATTATTTATGGGTGTTTTCTCAACTTTGTGGACTGGCCATACCTGAGTCCCCCTGAGGACTTTCCCTGGCCATCCTGCACAGGTGTGGTCAAGCATAAGTTTGGTTTCCAAGGGGCAGATGGGCACAGCTGAGACCATGAGGAGGCAGGTGCAGCCACTCCCCAATCTGCACAGCGACTGTGGGAGTTGAGGGCAGGGATGCAACTCCAGGTCCATTGTAAGTCACTTTGAACTGGTCCCTAGTTATGTAACTACATCTTTTCAAATGGAATGGGTGACTAACACATATAATAGATGCTATTATGTGTATAAACAGCAGTTATCTTGAATTTCAAATATTCTAATAGGACAAAAATGGATGTATTTTCCTCGTTATTCATTCAAATATATTCTGGTCCTTTTGTGTGATAATTAGTATCTTGCCCACCCTGTGCTGACTCACTCTGCTTCTTGGAGTGTCTTCTTTTTTCTCCTTCTCAAAGGACCCAGTCAGAGCCTGGAGTTGGAGACAGCTGGAGGGAGAAAAGGCTGATGGAAAGCAAGTGGAAACCAGTGTCTTCTTTCCAAGCGACATTCCAGCATGACTTCTGGGTCTCCAGCCACCAACACAGGGCCTGGTGACCCAGAGACCACACATCCCATGTCCTACCCCACATTTGTCTTTGTACCTTATTTGGTACCTCATCACTCATGTTTGAAAGCTTGAGATCAGGAGATGAATAATAATTAACCAAGACTAAATGTTCGGAGTTTCCCTCCCTGAAACAGCTCAGGTGGAACCCACAACAGTGGTCACCAGGAGAAGGCCCCCCCTGCGAAGAGAGCAGTGGACACTCGCACAGGCAAAGTGGGGATGGACTAGGTGGTCTGGACATGACCAGTGTAGACGGGCTATAAACAAACTGTGCATTCCACACCTGCTTTTTAGCTGGAGAATAACATCTCACATCTGCTACGTGTTGACCAGAAACCTGCTAGAGAGCTAATATTTATTAATTATTTTAATGAGCGATGTTATAATAACATTATAATATTATTAATTATCTCCATATCACAAATGAGGCGAGAAAGAATGAGAAGGTTTGGAAACTTGCTGGAAGTCATTTAGGTAATAAGAGGGAAAGCTGGACGGCATACTCAGCTTTTGTTCACCCTGCACACAGGCAGCTTAGCTCGCTCGCTAGAAAATACCTTCCCAGAGAGAGGGTCATACCCATCATATTCACTGCTGTATCCTCCCTGCACTTAGTAGGTGCTCAGTAAATAATACTGAGCAAATTGCAATCCGTATACAAGGGTTGCATGGCACAGCCAAGGAAACAAAGCAGTGAAAGGGATTCAGGTCTTCAGTGACTCAAAGATGCCAGAGGGAAAACAGGCAAACCCTGTGAGCAAACTGTCTTTCATGGCCTCCTTCCCCTTCTCCTGGCTCGCTATTTCCACAACTGACAACTGCTTCCCCCAACGCTGTTGCTCTCACCAGATAAGCCCCTTGAAAAGTTTTCTCTGAAGCCCAGCCAGCGTGACGTTTTAATGTCTCTTCTCCCTGCTGTTCTCCCAGACCTTGTAGCTTCTCTTCTGGCTAACTAGACCCACTTTATCTTTCAAAGTCTTGATTACTTTTTTCTATGCTACAATCATTGAAACACATTTTATATTATTTTCCTTTCAATCTTGGCTTGATTTTTACCCTTACATTTAGTCTCGTCATTATAACATCATTTTTATGTCTCAAAGTCTGATTTTGTTTATCTATCTGAATCGTTTATTATTTTACACTTGATTTCTCTTGCCCCCTCTATTTTCTTTTATTGTTGGGGCCACGTGTCATCTTTTGCCTCTGGTCCTCTCCAGTACGTCTCAGGTTGGTGTCATTAACTTTGGTCGCCGTCACTGTCATTCTTCTCACGTGGCAGTTTGTGTGATGGAGCTCAAGAGCTGTGGCTGTCACGTGTGCGCCCCACAGGCGCCTGGGCTGCTGGGTACTTTTCTCCTTTCTCTCTGCTCTGCAAGTCCCCTCAATCGAGACCTTCCATCTCCTTCCGTGCTGACTCTTGTTTGTCTTGCAAACAAGAGAAAAAAATTCCCCCTAGATCAATTATGATTCTCCGTGCACAGATTAGACATTTGATTATTGGAATGTGTGGTGTTTTTGTTTTGTTGGTTTTTTTGTTTTTGTTTTTACATCGTACACCAAGTTCCTTTTGGAGAGAGTCACTTGGGGGACATGCAACCCTCACTGTCACACAGGGACCCGCTGGGCTCAGACAGCTGTGCTAGGTTAATACTCCACTCTAGGCCCTTCTAATTTTGTAGCTAGTTCTATCTGGAAAGGAGCATTTTTCTAAAATCCATCCTCTCATGTCTTTAACCACTGGGAGCTGAGACAGTTGCACACACTTTGTGTTATATGATGGCAGGTCCATTAAGGAAGGGCTGGCCATGCAAGGCGTGGGCAGGTGTCGCTGAGTTTCCCTCCTGGTTTTCATGGGAGGAAGCCCAGTAGAAGCTCTGTAGCCAGTCTCTTTGAAAGCATTTCTAGGCAGCCTGCCTCAAAAGTGGTGTGTTTCGCGTATGACTGGAACTCATCAATGTGCAAAAATATGTGTTTTTTCAATTTCCAGTCCCTGAAAGAGGTGACCGAACAACGAGGAATTCTACAGGAGGTTCATGGGGTGCTAGGTGCCATTTCAGTTCTTACTGGGAGCTTGGAAAGATCCACTAGATCTGTAGACATGGTAAAGTTCAGGACCCCTGTCCCGGAGGCAGCCCCGGGCCCCTGCGGACCCCACTCTGCAGAGCATCTCCCCCGACTTCCGCCCAGAGACCCAGTCTTGGCCCCAACCAGCAGCCTACAGTCCACCTTGGCTTATCTCCTGGCCTAAGTCCCTCCCAGAATTGAGGCCCATTTTGACCCTCTACTTAGATCGCTCCCTCCCTCCTGAGACCTGCCGGACCCCTCCCCTTTGAGCCTCAGCCACAGCAGGACAGATCTCCAGAAACACAGCATCACCCACTCTCATTAGTGGTTTCCTCAAAGGATTGCTCAGTGCTTTTCGAGGGCTGTCAGAGCAGCTTCCCACTGCCATTCCTGCCTGGACTTCTCACCACTGAACAAAGCCAAAGCCTGCCTCACCGACTGATGAGGGTCCCGTGGCCCCCGCATGGGACTCCACCGCTGACACGCATTCCCAGCATGCCCCAGCAGGTTCTCCTTGGAAAGCAAAGCAGAACAGCACTCATCAGTATGCAAGAATGTGTTTTCATAGTCTCCAAAGCCTGAAAGAAAATTTTTTTTTAAATAATGCCGTAATAGCTGGATCAGTTATCAGATGACTTTTCTTTCTCTTTTACCCCCAAAAGTTTATAAATATTTTGTTCTTGTTTTAACAAAGAACAGAACTATTTGACTTGCCCAACGTAGTAAAGTTTATCTGGGAAATACATTCCTAAGAGTATCTAATATTTTTTTAAATAAGATAATGAAGTGAGGCATACTATAAAGAATATTATAAAGTGAAACAGAAAACGATGGCAAAATTAAAACAGTGTGGTGACGAGCCAGATACCATCAAACCAATTAGAAAGGACAAACACACACATAAATAAATGCAACGTATCATAAGGATAAAGTTACAAATTAGTAAGGAAATGAAAGACATTTTATCAAAATTATATTTGTACAATTCGTTAAAAATTTGAGAGATAAAATTACGTCCTTGCTTTTCCTCTTAAACCAAAAGGAATTCCAGACAGATTAAGGATTTTGAGTAAAACAAATCCATAATTATAACAGGAAAAAAAACCCCTGGTGAAATATTTATATTATATCAAGGTGAAATCGGGACTTAAAAGCTTGACACTGAAGTCAGACACGTCAACAGGTTGTTTTTGAGCAGGACAAGGCCTGAAACACAGAACAAATGGTGGCCCACGTTCACGTGAGCAAATGTCCAAAAGTTTTAAATCAGGCTAACACTTTGTTAAATTAGATCTCTTTTCTCCTTCTAACTTGACAAGCACAGTCATAACAAAAAACAAAAACAAAAAATTTACATAAAGCCATGGTTTTTATATCATTGGAAGTTGGCAAAATATCAAAGACTGAATTTCATAATCACTGTCGTGACTGGGTGTTCTATTGCTGAGCAAGCTGTATTTGGGTAAGTCATACAATAAATATATACATGACTGATAAATGTTGTATTTACTCTATAAAAATTACTTTCTTGCCTTCACTTCAGAAAAAAAATCATCACCATATTATTTCTCTAATTTTCCACATAATTTGCATCCCATTGACACTAGTGAGCTAAAGGATTAAAGAGTACAATTTAATTGCATTCCAAATGTACAAAATTTGAATGCTTTTCTTCAACAATGTATCTTGAATGAAGATTTTTAAAATCTAAAATTATTTTCATGAGTTGTCAAATAATACTTTTCTTCTAAAATAGCCAAGGTTTTTCTGCTAAAATTAAAAGACAAAGTTTTAATTAATGGCTGTCAGAGTTGTATATCACAATTATTTATGCAGAGCTGAACATTTTAATTTATTTTCATTAAGTCCTACAAAATATTTTAATAAAAATAACACAGTAGGCAAGTCCCACATTCACTGTCCTTGTTGCCAATAGAAGGAAATGGATGCATCGCACCTGTTCTGTTTACACACGTGTGTGTGTGACGAATTCTTACAGAGAGAGTGATGTGTCTGTACACGTATATATGAATTATTCAGTATTGTGATGTGCTGGTTGAGCACCATGTGCAATTGTGAACGTCACACTAATCTGGAAGGTCCCCAGATCCAAGAATTTGCACACACAAAAAGCAAGAAATGACACTCCGTCTGACCACGAAGTTGGACTTTAATAGGCTAGACTGTACATGACTCACACTCTCCAAGAGGCAGGGTTTTCCCCCAAAGCCCTCGTGTCGCCTGTCTGCTCAGGAGCAGCAGGGCTTCCCAACTTCAGGGGGGCACCGCACACATGCCATCCTGATGTTGGGACATGATCACCTTTTGTTTCGAGGACACGGGCAAGAGCTGAGACATTTTTTTCCAGGAACCTGAACATTAGTCAAAACAGCTGTTATTCAGGGAGTGGACCCCTCTGTACCCCTCTGCATACCCAATCCACAGGAGTCATGGGCTGCGACACAGTAAAAAAATAATAATAACCCTCTCGTAAAACAGACAAAACAAAACAATCTATGAATAAAATAAAAAGCAAACTAGAGTATAGCTGTGCAATATACACGACAAACCAAGGATTGATATCATCATTAAGTAAAATAAAGAAAACTTTACAAATATTTTTACAAGTGCCCCCAAAGTAAAATGTGCAAAGATAGTGACACCAGACAATCACAAAAGAAAAACAATAGATACGTACATATGTACATATACATTATATGTACATGTGTCATTCAAACTTGCTAATAGGCCTGGCCTTCCAGGCGGAGACCCTGGTGCAGCTCCTGAGCGGCCTAAGGCCTCACTGTTTGCAAGTTTAGGAGACCTGCTTTTTGAGAAAAGAGGGGATGGGAGCCCATGAGGACAGGAACTAGGAGGAGAATGGTGAGGGCGCCAAGGATGCAAGTGCAGGAATGGGGGGCGGTTCCCAGGCCTCAGAGAGACCCAGGAGCCAGGAGATGAAGGAAAGAGAGGCTGCACTTTCCCCCGTGGTGTTTGGTTGTGATTACAAATGCCAGCTGACGGCATATAACCATCATCACCGCTGCTCTGAGGGCCCGTTACGTGTCACACAGTGTGCTAGACACTTCCAGAGGGCACCTGTTTAAAATCTGACAGCCTTTTCCTCATTTGCCCAGAGACAAAATACAGTCCATGGCTCTGGGGAAGTCCCAGGGACCTCTGAAAGGCGAGTCAGTAACCCGTGGCTGTGCCAAATGGGGATTTGCTTTGCGGGGCAGGGGCCTGGGTGCTGTTTTAATTGGCCATATCTCTTATTAGCATGGAAATTAAAATCACCAGCTTTTGCTTAGTTATTGTAGTTATTGGACTTTGCATCTAAACATCACTTTTTTTTTTTTAAACACAGAGCTAAAATTTTTTGGCTACCAGTATTAATTTAAACTAGCAATAAACCTTTAACTACATTTTAGGACAAATCGCCAGTGTATTTAAAAATAACTTATTTTCATCTGCCATTAATTGTGCTGAGCACTTTCTGTTTAGCAAAGGACATTATAAGTCATTATTAAAAGGAAATATTACAAGAGCCACGTCTTGGAAAACACCCCTATTTGCCACCACGTCACAGATTGATCTATTAAATAACAGAGGCCCAGATAAAACTGTAACACACTTTTTTCTCAGTCACCCTTCTCCAAGCCACATTCTCACTGGAATACTAGGCTAAAGAGAGTGATACTAATTTTATCCAAGTTTTAACTAAATTGAGATAATTACAACCCCAGATTTTAGTTTTAAAAAAAATTGTTTAGTTGGGTTTTTTCTGTTTTTAAGTCTGTGTTCTATTGCTGCAATAGGTTACCATGCTCTGCTACCGTCCTGGGCCTCCCCCCACAGAGTACCATCTCTACCTCACAGAGAAACTCTCCCTGAAAATAACACTTGATTCCCGAAATAAAAAATTGCAGATGAAAGTGCTATCACTTGCCAACTTCAAAGGTGGTGGCTAAAGCAGGCTTTCTGGGTTTTATCTGAAATTATATCTGCTTTTGCTAAATAAACGCTATCTGGAAGAACAAGAAAGAGTGCCGATATAAACCCCTCTTGAGTCTGATATAGCAGGAGTGGGGCGATGTTTATTCCAAAGACCCCTCACAGAGCCACTAACACTGGCCAAGGTCATTTTCTTCTGCCTCTGAAATCTTCACTGATGGAGCTTCAATAAGCCATGAAAATTCCAAGGCCATAAAAGACAACTTCCGTCCCTCCTTTGCTCTTGTCTAAAAACTCATCTCAAGGTTTTATTACTGAAACCTCTTAGCAATTGCTATCATTGTTGCTGTTCTTCTTATTTGCACTGTGCTTTTCTGCTACTGAGATAGAGACAGAAGAAGCTTCACCAAAAGAGCTGACACAGTCTGGACATAGCCAGAGTACCGATACACATAGACGAATGAATAATTTTAATTACATCACTTTTGCTATAGTTAAAAAAAAAAATCCTCAGGTAGCTGTTTCACCGTAGGTCACACCGCTGGTGTTCAGGTATAGCTGTCCTTCAGCAATGAGTCAAAATTCACATCACAGCTGACACCTCTGTGTTCTAAGGTTAAGGACAATATGCCTACGAGTTCAGGCGCATAGCTGGTGCTTGTTAAAGATCTATTGAATGAATGTTAAGGAAACGTGTCCAGGAGCGCTGTTTTCATGACCGTTTCTGAGAAATAGCACAATCTAGCTGTGAGGCCTTGAGCTGCTAACTTCCTATGGCCAGTTTTGCAGCAGATAAGCCCTTGGCTTTGGCACTAGCCCCCACACTGGAGCAGACGCTGGCAGAACTTACAGAGATGGTCCATCCCGTGGGAACCACCGTGTCAAAGGGATGCAAACCTATCCAGACATGGCTCAGGAAATCTATGGCAAGATGCTGAGGCAGGCTTTTCAGTGTGGGATGGAAAATGAGCAGACATCAGGCAGGAAGCTGACACTGGTCGAGGTGGAGGGAAGGGAGCACAGAGATACGCTGAATTTCAGTCCCTGGGATGGACGGACCCAGCCCCAGCAGGACAGGACCGGGCATGGAAATAGGACAGACATCAGACACCACAGAATGAAAATAAGGACCAAAGCCAAGGACCAGGCAGAATTGCTTGGACCTGTGGTGAGCACAGTGTCTTGGGGCCCAGAAATAAAGGAGATTCATTTATAACAGACCACCCTGTCAGCGTTGGGCTAGTTGCAAAGGGGGAACCTTGCTAAGCTTCTCAGAGGTGGTCTGGCTGAGTTTAAATGTCTGTCTAAGATGGAAAGTGGAAGCAACTTCCCTGGGACCCCAGCCTAAGGAAGAAGAGAGTCCTCAAGACTGGGCTGCAGAAGGAGTGAAACCGACATAGAAAGTACGATTAGACTGAAGTCATTCCACAGAGGCTATAAAACCGTTAGATTTGACCCAATATGACTGTAAAAAAAAAACACCTCCTATCGTAAAAATCAGGGAGGAAGGGGAGGCAATAAATAGAATTTAGTGTCCCCACACTTAATTGCTATTAAAATCAGATTTCTGGTAGATAAGTGAATAGTGCATTTACCAAGAGGCGGCATTTACAAAGAAACTTTTGTTTAAAAATGTGTTACTGTAGATCCTCAATTCTTAAATCACACATTCAGTTCCTGCGACTATTAGGAAAAATCGTGGGAGACTTTGAAGTGGGCAAAAAGAAATAAAAAAGTCGCTGTGTTTTGTCTAGCACACCTTGCCAGGGGCCCTGCTCACTGTCTTTGAGCTATTTTATTTGCCTGTAAGTTGTAGAAAATTGATACTACTGCAAATTATTGTTGCCCACAAAAATGCAGGGATGGTAAACAGGACTTTGCTCACTGAAAAGAGGCACGTGGGAAGGAGGCGCATGGCTGAGGGACGGCACAGACCCAGGGCTCAATGCCTGGCAGTGACAGTGTCCAGAAGAGAGGTTTCAATGCCGTTGTCCTGTGGTAGAAAAAGCAGCCCTCCTGACACACAAATTATCTTTGGCCAATCAAATAAGCAACAGATATGACGGCCCGTGCAAATTTCAATTTGAAATAAAGGAGAGGGTATAAGTGAATTGACAAACTGAAACCATTAGTTTTGAATATGTACATATGTATGTATACTCAGAATATATATACATCTTCATATATGTATATATGTATGTATGTATGTATGTATGTATCCATGTATGTATGTATGTATGAATATTCAGAATATCTAACAGTGAAATGTTCCGAATATCTATGGAACTTTTAGAAGTTATTCATTTGCACATCTTTGTTGAGTATTTGTAGGCCCAGGTTTGGGAAGAAGGGGTGTGGGTAGAAAAAGATACTGGCCACCAGTTTAGGACAAGCTGACTCTCGTCTTACAGGTCAGCTTTACAGAGACTCTGAGAAGTGACTGAACATCCAAACCGTCCACCCAGAGGGGTGAGTGGACAGGGTGGATCCTCGGGCTTCCACCCCTGTTGGTCAAAACTTACTTATCAGAGCACCAGGGCCCCGTACTTTTGGTCTGGGCAAGTACAGACATGGGGGTCCCATAGGGCCACACCTCGGTGACCACCGGGATGCTCAGAGGCAGGAGACAAGAGACCCGTGGCGTGAGTGTGAGTCAGGGCACCGTCCAATCTCGCCCTCAGGCCACACCAAGGACTGGAGCAGCCACCTGGGTAAGTGCCTAAGGTGACCGTGGCTTGGATCCCTGCCATTGCCAGGGCGACTCTGGTCGGAAATCAAGGCAAGCGCTCAGATGTGGGAGGTGCACACACAAGTCCCAAGTCACACACAGTAACATTCCCATGGTCTTTATACATAATTTTATCTTGGCTTCATTTACTATCTTCCTTTTTTTTTCCCATGAGAAAAATGTCTAATCACGTCTGTGTTCATGGCTCAAATGAGAAGCCTACATTTTTTTTTTTGTTCCTCTCACTTTGCTTCATGCATCAACATGAAATCTATTTTAAAACAACTCTTTAAGGAGAGTCCTATTTTCAATATCTTCACTCACCTCGGAAAAATCACATCTTATGTGGGAAAGTGCACTGTCATAACTTTAAATTGTCCCTAGAGCCAATAAAATTCTGGTCCTAGGACCTGTATATATTTTAGAAACCACTTCCTGTTAACAGACCCTAAATCTCCCATAAAGAAGGAGTTATTAAATAGAGGAATGAGCAGATGGGTCTCATTTCCTAGTGTCTGGGGGGCGGAGGGGGTGCATATTTCTACTTGGATTAATGGCGTCCCTCTAACTCAGGAGCCCTCTCTTCCGAGTTCCATTTGAAATTAATCTACAGCCACATCCAACAGAAGCCTGGCCTTGACTTCTGAGTTTAGCAACATTTTTCTGCTTCTTTTAATGCTATTTTTGGTCTCTAATTTAAGTATCATATGTATAATACTCTTCCTTGATAAAAACTGTGTTGAAGAGCAAACGCGAGCTTTCTGACGTATGTTCGTTGTGGTGTGGCAGGTGACAGCATGACACATGACAAGAGCCTTGTACATTTTAGAGCTACACACAGTAAGTCGTCCAGGTAACACCACCCTGGAGAGGAGCTCGTGATTCCAATAATGGCCTTTCAGAGAATTTTGTTTGTTTGTTTGTGTTGGCCACCATCTGCCATGTCAGCTGCCAACTCTCTCCCACCCACCTCAGCCCCAGTCATTACCAGGAATCCCCAGGGGAACTTCACCGAGGTCACGTAGAGATTCTGGTTTCTCTGGTGACCTGTGGCTGTGTCCAGTGTTGGGCAAACAAAGCTCTGATCCCAAGCTGGGGACCCACGTTTCCCTCTGTCAAGTAGAACTTTTCAGTCTTTGCAAATTTTTCTTTCCTTGCCCAAGTGTCCTTTTTTGCATGAAGGAATGGAATGATGGGCGGGCAGTCTTTGCAATGGGTGCTCAGTAGCTCTTCTGGCATTGGCTCCCAGGCTCCCTAGCTCTTGAACAGAGTTTGGCTGAGTGGGTGGTTCCTTTAAGAGACATCCCTGGAGCCCTGTGTGTCCCCTTTCATAAGCCATGGTCTATACAGAAAGTTGGCACATTACCACAGAGCTCAATTCCACTCAGTTGTAAAAATCCTCCAGTTTGGAGTGTCCTGCGTCACACCTAGATGGTCAACAGGTCTGACAACCCCTGGGGGCAGACTGAGCCTCCAGCCAACATTCCAGGTCTTACAAGTCTTTTACCAATTTCCACAACCCAGATTCCAGCAACATGGACACCAGTCCTCCGAGATCTCTTCTTGTCACTCTTGCCCACTTTCCTGTATATTTCTTTAAAATGAAGCAGATTAGCTATCTTTCTGTCTCTGCCCCTTACCGTCTAACACCCTCAGGGTTTTGGATTTTTATGAAGCAGCTTATCACAGTATTTTCTTAAATAACTCCCTTTCAAAGAATAATTCTCGTTCAGTTATTAAGCTAATAAAATTTACATCTTCCTACACATATGGAAGATAGATAGAGACATAGAAACATAATATTCTTTAAGACTGCTACATTTTCAGGATTCTAGGTTAACATGATCCTAATTGTTTTGCTCTCTGTGAGTCAGAAGTTTCCAGTTTCTATGGCAATGTAGTACCTCCATCCATACCTGCCTTTTCTGAGCTGTCTTATAATTGGACTATGACATTTGATATCAAACCCAGGATATGCGGCTGAGTGAATAGTACATCATTTTGACAATGCGTTTTACAGTGAAACGTAAAAGCCCATGCATTCAGACTGTACATCAAACACATTTATGGGGTGTTAAATATTCAGGAAACGGGAATGCTGCATTAGCACTCGTCAGAGCTCACTCAGAGTCATCCCCAGGAGAACAGGGTGGGCATCTCAGCCTCCACCTCCAAGCCCGTTTTAGCGGCAGGTTCCTGGAAGTGCCAGGGGACCCGTATGTAAAACTTGCCTCTCGACATAATCCCAACTCATAAAGTCTGCTACTAGAACAGCAAGACTCCAATGGACATAGCTTTATATTCAGCCTCTTTTAGGACACAAAGTATGAGACCTCGAGAACCTTTTGTATTGTTGATTTGCTTTCTATTTCTCTAGAAAATGCATTCATCTGTATGACTTTTGTCATTGGAGCATCAAAAAGAAGACAAGAAAAAGTAAAGTGTAGGTCTCGGGCACCTGCCAGCGGCCCTGCAAGTGCTCGAGCTGAGTTCCCAGGACTGAGCTGGGTGCACCACGGAATGGGTTCCAGAGGCCCAGGCCAGATTTGGGAGGCCATTCCAGCACAAAAGATGTGCTCAGCATCACCTACCATTCTCTGCAGAAACACCCGTGAAGCCCAGGGAAGGGTGAGGCCACAGAAGGGCCCACTGTGGACAAGCCAGCTCTTTCATCGGTGAACATGGCTGAAAGCCTGTCCCATCTGACTGGCCTGTCCGCATCAAATCCACATCCAAAGCTGAGCAGGAGCCCATTGTTGCAACAATGCATTTCACAGTGAAAGCCCATGGCTCACCACTGTTTGGAGACAAACCAGTGAAGAACAGAACTGAGCTTCTGGGGATGAGCCAAGAAGGAGCTGATGTCCAGACCTGAATAAAAGAGGGCCACCTGGTGGTTCTCACCACACACACACACACACACACACACACACACACACACACACACACTGGTCTCTAACACCCTGAAAGCAAGCAGGTCCCTCAGCAATGCCATGGAAGTGGCTAGAGCTGAAAACAATAACAGCACATTTCCATCCACCCAACACAGCCCTGTGGTCGGCTCTCCAGTCGCGAGGGGATGTCTTCTGAACCCCGGGTCCAGGTGGGTGAGCGGGGTGAGTCCTGTCTATAGCAAGGGAAGTGATGGGATTTGACACTGACTGAACGCTCGCAGCCAGTGTGCCATACTCTGTGTTTGTTATAGGCTGAATTGTGTCCCATCAGAATTCATGTGTCGATGTGCTAATCCCCAGTACTTTTCAGAATGTGAGGACGACCCCCTTGAGATCTGTGAACACCGCTGCTCTGAGAGGAGAGAAGCAAATCAACTCAACATTTACTGGAACTCTACTCTGTGTAGACGCTGTTCTGGGCACATCACAGGGTGCCAGTTAGTAAAAGACACAGTCCTTGTCATTAAAATGATGACAAATAAAGCCAGGAAAAACTTGAATAATTAAAATGCTAAATAACAGCTGAAGATAACATTTGGGTGGATACCATATGGCAGTTCAGGAATAATTGCTAGGTGAATTTTAAAAATAACATTGCTATTTGTAGACTATAGAATTGTACACAAACTCCCACAGACATCTTGAAAACAGACTTTTCAGCAGGATGGGTAATAAGGACCAGTTCACAAAGTGGTCAGTTTTAAAAAATCTTGGTGACATTAGTCATTATTAGAACCTTCGATAAGGTTCTACATTTCTGTCTAGTGGGACACAGTGTTGATTTTTGTTTGTTTGTTTGTTTGTTTGTTTTTATCCAACACCTAACTAAAGGAATGTGGATTACCCAATTTGTGGATTTCTATAATAAATACTAAGTTGCAGGTTTTCTCCGCCAGCTATTTTGGAAATCTTTCCTGTGATTAGCTGGGGCTTGCTCACCACGAGTGAGAATTCATACTCCGTGTGATCTGGCCGAAGAAAACAACTGGGCAGGACCATTGATGGAGGCACGGAGATGCACTCTAATGCTAAAAATAAAGACCATTAGGTTTTATGCCCATTTTACATTATCTTCTCATTACCTCCTCCATTAGCACAAATAATTTAGTTTTAGAAAGTACGTCAAAGCTATTATGCAAGTATGAATTTTGTAATAAACTCTCTCCTTAGCTCTGCTTCAAGGTTTTCATTTTCAATCAGACATCGGATGCCTTTCCCAGAACTGCCTCTTTCCGCTTTAGAGAGAAAGAAAAGCACTGGCAGCATGTTTGGAAAACAAGGCAGGCATTCTCCAGCGCGACTCCCCTGAGTTACACCTGACGCGATGCGGCTCACAGGCATTGCACTGTCCTGGCCAGAGGAGCTGAGGAGCCAGGCCCTGCTTCTGGCTGCTGTCACTCTAGCCTTCTCCTCTTCCAGTAAAGTAAAACAGATGCCAGGTAAGGATGCCATCCTGGAGGGAACAGCCCTAGTTTATTTTACAGTAAACCATTTGCCCACTTTGGTCCTTTGCACATTGCTAGCAACAAATAACTTGAGACCTTCGTGTGACTCCCACATGAAAAGAGCCGGCATAGGGAATAGAATAAAACCGCCCCTGTCATTTTAAGTGACACACTCCAAGGGGGGAGAAAGAGTGGCATTTGTTTTGCAAGCAACTATGTACACCTAACTTAAGCCCAAAGTCTCCAAGGACAGTTAGGTGTAGATAGGCTTAAGAAAAGCCATTCTCTCTTACCAAGTAAAGGGCCGCAAGGCACCCAGTTATAGTGTCACATTTTCCAAGCCCCAATTAGGACAAATCTGCCACATGCGGTCAGAAAACAGACTGAGTATTTAAATTCAAGATGGTCCTCTGAGACCTAAGAGATGGCATGAAGTCAGACCAGGGAGAGGCTGTGCCACTCAGCCTGAATGGGAACGAAGATGTACAGTAGGAAAGGAAGCAGTTCTAGAAAGGCAGAGAAGAACCGAGGAGCCAGAGGCTCTCTCCAAGTGAGAACGAGGTGTGTGTGCTGTGCGTGTCCTGGCGCCCAGCGAGGCGGCCCTGGGTTGTGCCCTTCAGGCCGCGCTGCTGTGAGCCAAAAATGGGAAAAAGCCCACTCCTGATTCTCTGGTTTCACTCCTCTCTTCTGGACTGACAGGAGACCCCCTCCTCCTGACACTTTGCATGCATTTGTTTTTGGGTACGTATTTCTTAACGTTAGAACCACTGCGCAAAGCACAGCAGAACCCAATCTATTCATAAAAGAGCGGCAAAGCCAAGAGCCAAACAAACCTTCGCTGTTCTTCATATCCCACTAGTGCTGTGGAGTCAGAGCTGCCCTCACTTTCTCCAGGCAATTCCATAAACAGAACTTTGCAAGAAGATTGCTACGAAGTAAATATTTAGAAGGCATGCTTGCCGATAAAAATATTTCATTAATAAATATTTAGGGAAATGAAAGTGTTTCTGTAAATGGTACCCAGATGAGCAATTCTTGCACCAAGAGAAGAAACATCTTCAGTTAGTAATAAATGGGGAGTCTATTTTAATTCTTTATTTGGGGAATCCACACTCACTCAACAAAGCTGAAGACATTCCAAAATCTCTGGAAACTAAAGCTTTGGGAAGCAAAGCAAAGGGATACAGACAATTGAAACACGATGGAATGGTTTTAAGGAAATGGAGGTGTTCCTGAATGATCTCTGTGAGAGGGGAGAGTGCGCGTGTGCTCACAGGCACGAGTCATGTTTAGTCATTTCACACTGTTTTAAACGATGTATCAAAGTGAGCAAACCATCTGAGTGTTGTCTCGCATATTCTGAGGCTGTTCCGTAGCACGTAGCACGTGAAGGTTCCTGCATATTACACCATCGCTCCTTTATTCTTTTATTCCACCAACACTGATTGAGCGTCAGACATTGTGGGACAGCGTGGGACAATCCCAAGCACAGGCTTTGCTGGCCTGCCCTCGGTGACAAAAGAAACAGAAGTAAGCCTGGAATTGCAATCTGTGGTGAGCACCCTGGAGGAAAGCAAAAGGGTCTTTCCCGTCTCTGTGACAGAGGGACTCAGACTGGCCGACTACCCTGTTTTGCCTGGGGCTGTCCCAGTTTTGTACCCAAAGTCCCTGGAAAGCCTCAGTCCTGGGCAAACTGGAACAATCGGTCACTACTTGAGTTGGGTCCTTGAGTCAGGCAGGAATGACCACTGCTGGGAAGGGGTGCTGAGCACCGAAACTGCAGCCAGAGGATGGAGGTGACGGAACGGATGTGGCGGGAACTGTAGATTGGGGTGTTAGTGTGTTGATAATTAATGGGGGGTGCAGGGATGACACCCCTATGGAACGTGTCTCTTATCAAAGTGAAGTGACCTCCGTGCTCCTGGGGACGCTTTCACTTTGAACACGGTGAGTGACCCTAACACATCCTCCCTCACTTCCTTTTTAGTTCTTGTTACCTGACATACGTTTGCTCAATTATTTCCTCCTTGGCATCACGTCTCAGGCCTGACTTAGGGTAGGATAACATTGTTAGATTTTGTTTAATTCAATTTTTTCCTTTTACTCAGAGAATGAACCCATGTTTACTGGTCAGGACTACTTATATTTGGTCTTGCTTCTGTCATTGTGTTTTATGTCCTTCTGTTTGCTTTCTATTCTGTTTTGTTTAGATGTCTTTCCCCCCTGTTGGCTTTTGCTGTATAGACTTCTGCAGGGATTTGTAGGGCAAGTGGCATTTTGATTCTGTTAATTGTTACATCAAAGATTTTTTAAAATGCACTTAAAATGCATTTTTAAACTTAAGGAAACTAGCCGTCAGAATCAGTAAGAAAACAGGCCTGGGAGGTCCTTTCAGGAAGATGGTAGGTTTGTGGTGTGGAGATTAATTTATGTCTTTTCCTCTTGTCTCCCTACCCCACCCTCACAATTCATGTTCAATTAATCCAGACCTTTAAACACTATCTTTTTAATTATACCCTGCAAATTATTTGTTAACAACAAAAAATATGTTTTAAAATAGTGTCTTAAACAATGACACAGCTTTCCCTGAGTATGTTCAACTGCACACCACCTGCTTTTCCCAGTCATAATTGCCTCAATTTTGAGTTCTAGTTTAGGGATGGTTGATATTATATTTCAGTATTTCTTTAATTTTCACTTTTGTTCCATCTCCATTCTAGACGCTCTTTCTGAAATGCTATTATCCATAATCTTAGAGCTGTCCTTGGTACAGTTTTTCTCCCTCTCTTAGTCTCAGCCAACTCAGGCTGTTATAACAAATACCACACACAGGGGCCACTCGGTCAATTCAGCTGAAATCGAGGGGTCACTCTAGATACTCCTTCTCGCTCTTTCCCTCCACACAGCCTGCAAACTGTACAGTTCCTGTCTCTTTAATATCTGCTCTCTCCATCTGTGTTCTCCGCTTTATTCCTCAGCCACAGCCCTAGTCCCAACGCTCAGCACTTCTTGCCCCAACGTCTACAACAACCAGGTAACTGTTCCCCCTGACCTAAGTCTCGTGCCCTTGTGGTCCACCCTCCATATTCCCGACAGAGGGGACTTGCGATTTCATTATGTCCCCATTCTGCTGTAAGTCAAGAGTTTTCAGTCCGAATCACTTGGAAAAGTGACCTGTTCATCATTTAACTCTCAAATGCATTCCTCCCCAACACACACACCTGTGTGCCCGTGCGTGCGTGCACACACACACACACTCTCCCATCCACCCGGAGTCACCACCGTTACCCTTTGCAATATCTATGCCACTCAGATCCTCCTGCCTTTCCAACTGTTTGTCCCTCTGCTTGTAATGCCCAGAACCTCTTCAATTAATTCATGCCTGTCATCTTTCAAAATACAACCCCAACTGGTTAAGTAAATTCTGGCACATCCACACAGTGAAACCCTGTATCCATTCAAAAGAAGAAGGCAGAACTCTGAGTTTGCTTCGGAGCCAGCACCAGGATATTCTGTGTCTGCAGAAAACAAGTTGCAAGAGAGTGTGCATGGGATGCCATCATTTTCCTAAAAATGAATATTAGAAATACAAAGCTGCCCGCCTACGTCAGCCTGGGCCACAGCACAACGCCACTACGGAGTTGGCAGCTAAGCTGTGTGCTTCCCCGGGGTGACCACCGTGTTGCACTCATCCCTGCACCCCCAGCACCTAGCAGGGTCGACATATAGTAGGTGCTCAAGAAATATGTATTGAATGAACGATCGTGTGATAAGCAACCGGACTTCATGCTTTCCTGACCCTTGCTCCTGTGACACATTTCCTCCCAACTGCCACACTCACTCCTTCCGAGCAGATCCTCTCCTATCTAGGGAAGCTGGGAGGGAAACAGCCATGACCAAGGACATCCTGGGTGACGCAGGGCAGTGCTGGCCCAACGCTGTGGGTGTTGGACCCAGAGGTTACCCAGCAGACCACAGCGCTCAAGGAAGAATGCGAAGACCTTGAGGGCAAAATTGGCCAGTTTCAGAAAACAGTTGGTGGTTTAATTGAGCTTGTTGACCAACTTGCAGAAGAAGCAGAAAATGAGAAGATGGAGACCACTGGTGCTCAGAAGTTGCTCCAATCTATAGCAAAGCAGAGAGAAGCCCAAGAGCAGCAACTCCAAGCACTGGTAGCAGAAAAGAAAATGCAGCTTGAGAGGAATCAGGTTGGAGATGAAGCTTTGTGTAAAGTAGCAACAGAACAAAATGAATTTATTGACCAATTTCTTTTTCAGAAATGAATGGAAAATTTCATTTTATAGCAGGAGGGGAAAAAAAATAGCAACAACAACAACAAAAAAAAACACCTCAGAAAATTTCTGTACCATTCAAGAGACTGACTAATGACGCAGTATGTCATGTGAGATGATGTGTAAGGAATGCAGCATCTCTGAAGGCCAGAAAACATGCCTGGGGGAGCTTGTTCCAGATGTCAGTGCATATCTGGTGGTCACCCAGTGACCACGACGGCCCAGGTTGTCACTTCTTGCATATTTAGTCTAAACTGAGCAGTCTGTAAACTTTGGTCTTCTTTTTTGTTTGTTTTTTGTAAGTTCACAAAACTTTGGAAAAAAAACAATGAATTATCGTTTTTCAAATGGCAAAAAAAGAGAAATATAATGGTAGAAAGAAAAAAAATTCAGTGGAAAATTTGAAAAAAAAATGGAGGTGATATCTCAAAAAAAAAAAACAAAAAAAAAAAACAGAGCAAAAGGACAAAGAAAAAGGAAATAGATGAGGTGAATAAAATAAGGAAAATGGACATCAATCCAAGAAGTCAAACATGCAAATAATATGTGTTCCAGAAACAGAAAATGGAGGGACAATTTATTTTTCTTTTTATTAAAGAAAAAAGTCAGGATAGTTTTCCACAGTTTAAAGATACATGTTTCCAGATTGAAAAGGCTGTTAAATTATCCATCACAAATCATAATAGATGAAAATGGAACTATATCAAAAGATATCTCAATAAACTTCACAACCTTGGGAATAAAGAGAAGTTTTTATTACATTGAGAGAGAGAAAAAAACATACCCATAAGATGGTCTCTGCACATCAGAAGTGAAAAATGTGACGTCTAAGGGTAAAGTGATAAAATTCCTGTTAGTTGATCATACATTGATTCATAACTTACTGTCTTCCCTTCCCCACAGTTGCCAGGGAGCTCAGAGTTCAGATCCATGGTCAATGGCAGGCACTCTGATCAGTCCAGTTTTGTCAGGATAAACAACTCCTTCCATCTTTAATTCATGTTAGAAAGCTCTTCAACACTTATTTTTTATTTAATAGTTTTATGGCTATGTATTATTTACCATAACCTGTCTAAACCCTTTTGGAGGCACATGGGCAAGAAAAAGAAGCCAGAAGGAAGATCTCCCTTCTTTCCATCACACCTTCCCAGGTGTGTCCCACTTCTTGCTCAGAGCTTACCTGCAGCCCAGGGCGTCTCTATTTATGGCAACATCCACTCCTCCTGAATGGGTCTTTCTTCCCTCAGAATCCTCCATAGTCTTCTTTGGCAATGGTTGTCACATTTGGGGAGAGGAGATAGGAAAATCGCTAAGTTGGACTTTTTTATATGGTTATTTATTGTCCGTTTCCTCTACCAGATTTTAAAATCTGTAGGAGCATCCCCACTGTTGTATTTCTTGCAGCTACAACACTGCCTGGCACATAGCAAACGCTTCTGTTGATCTGCTTGGGCTGCCGTAGCAAAATTGCACAGACCAGGCACCTGAAACAACAGACATTCATTTCTCTCAGTTCTGGAGGTTGGAAGTCCAAGATCAAGGTGCTAGAAAATTTGGTTTTTGGTGAGAACTCTCTTGCTGGCTTGCAGATGGCACCTTCTCACTGTGTCCCCACCTGGCCTTTCCTCTGTGAGCTGAAAGAGAGAAAGCTCTCTTGTGTCTCTTCCTCTTCTTATAAAGATGCCAATCCCACTGGATGAGGGTCCCACCCTTATGACCTTGTTTAACGTTAATCACATCCCCAAAGGCCTCATCTCCAAATGCAGTCACATGGGAGGTTAGGGCTACAACATAGGAATTGGGGGGACGGGCACCATGTAGTCCATAACAGCTCTTACATGTTTGTTAAGTGAATAAATGAGTCTGGAATCTTGGGGCTTGAGGGGACTTCAGAGATGTGCATCTGCTTGTTTGACCCAAACTTGCAGAGGAAATGTGACCTACTCAGGGCCACAAGGGCAGAAGTGGGCACACCTAGGACTGCACAAGCTTACTTGTTACGAAGCAGCGACAGGTGGGAGATTTGCTGAGGGAGAACATCTAATGTTGACGAGAGCTGGGTTCAAGTCTTATGTGTCCCTTTCAAGCTGTGCATGACCTTGAGCAAATCTATTTAATCAACGAGAATCCTTTTTTGTAGAAATAGAAATAAAACGAGGTAAACTGCATAGCATAACGTCTGGGACTCCAGAAGCACTCAGAGCTGTTAGTTAAATTGGACTCAATGTTTCTTAAGGAAGGTGCTACCCTGGAAAGTCTATGTGGAATCCTAAGATGACAGAGGTAACCTGTGCCTTTGACTGACTCCTTCTAGACCCTAAGGCAAGGGGATCAGACTTCCCCAGGTCATGCCGGGTGGGCCACTTGCAAGGTGCTCTCAGGGGAAACAGCTGAGAAAGGCTCTCAGGGGAAACAGCTGAGAAAGGCTTGGAATTCAGGCTGTATTTTGAGCAGAAGTGCCAACAGAGAGCCAATCACCTGGGCCTGAGAGGTGCGGGTGATGAGGACCTAGTCACCAGTCCTTGTGCCAATGAAACAGGTCAGGTTCACAAAGGACTAGAAAGCAGCCCAGAAACCAGCGTCCCACTGTTTACGTTCTGCACCACGGCCGCTAGGAGAAGGAAGGAACTGGAAAGTGGTATCAGATACCCCGGATGTCTTTCAGTGTACAGTATATTGTGATACACTTTTAACATAGCACAGTTCTTGATCCATACTTCAGGACAAGTGCTTTTGTTACTGTCTAAACGAGGTTGTCACATACGAGACCACCAACAGATGATGCTTCGTACCCCTGTCTATGAAAGTTTAGCATCTGATGGTCAGAGGGGAAAACAAAGAAGCCCCCTCAACTCTCTTTCCAAGCATATCTGGACCAAATCTACCTGCTTACCGCCCCATGGCAGCCCTCTCTGAACATGTTATTATCTGGCTAACTGCCACCTGTCCTCTGCCCTACCCGACTCTAACGTGACCTTGTCTGGGGAGAGTGGCTGCAGCACCTCAGGCTGATACACTGACCAGCAGCTCAAAGGGAGCCACTGGAGAGGGATGGCCCCAAAGCTAAGCCATTGCAGCCACCTCCCAACACCGTCCCCTCCTCCCATGTCATGGTTCCAGTGGTGCTCTGCTGTCTGCTGACCAGAGCAGGTGAGCCTAACAGCTTCAGAATTCCTCTCCAGGACTGAGCTGTCGCTTTTAGACAAGCAATGAGGTCTGCTGGCGGCTGGGGAAGAATGAATAATAAGGTCGACACTGAGACTGTCTTAGAGTCCCAGAACCATGACCTCTCCTTGACACCCAGTGTCAAGGACAAATGGGTCTCCATGTACCAACGGTGGCTGGAAGCTCCGATTTGGGAGTGGGGCAGACCTAGAGTCAATCTCAGCTGAGTCGTTCAAATTCTCTGGTCCTTGGTGTCTGTATTAACCATGTCTTTTATTTTCTGTATTCTGAGGCTTTGGTATCTGGGATCATTTCCTAGAGATAGTAAACAAGCTGCCTGCAGGCATGTGAGCATGTGCTGTGCAGGACACCCAGGAGTGGAGCTCACCAGCCTCGTCTTCCTCAGCCCGCAGCACCTCACACAGCAAGCCGCTCACTGCCTCCCCACAGCCCAATCAAGCTCCATGCACTTGTGGATTCCCCTGGGACACCGCCACCCCTCTAAGCCAGTGCAAATCCTACGTTCACTTGGTCATCAGCCCTGAGGACACCTACTCTCACCTGCCGGGTCTGGGTCAGGTGTGCACCCTGACACTTGTTTGACTACTTATCACTCTATAGAGTAATTGTTTGCCCCATGACCACTATGCTTCTTAGATAGAAGGATCTAGAATGTACTTACTTTCCTATCCCCAGCTCCCAGCACACTGCCTGGCATACCATAAGCATCCTAGACATATTTGTTGAATGGATAACTGAATAAATGCGCAAGGACATGAATATTTATTTAGAAGTATTTCTAGAAGTTTCCTAAAAGCCACAGAACTCCTTTTAGCTGACTATTTTGTCTGCATCCCTTCTGGTTTCCACACTAGTGAATCCTGTGCTCCTGTGATACTCTCGCTATGCCCCTGTGGGTATGAATTAATTAAGGACAGCCAGCAGGACGGATGGCTCAGTGTCACAGCATTTTAGGGTTGGAAGGATAGAGGCTTCCCAGAATGGCAAACAGGTCACCCAACGTTTTCTGACAAAAACAGACTATTTCTGACAGCTGGTGTCTTACTGAATTCTTGGCCAAGCTGCTGGGGCAGCGGCAGAGGATGGAGCAACATCTCCTCACCTGGCGATACTTCACACCCCTGCACAGTCACCGGGCTTGGGGGCCTCGGCACCTGTGAGTCTCCTCATTCTCACCTCTCTCTGTTCTCCGCCCCCTCTTTTCACTCCAGCTGCACTGGTGTCATTGCAGTTCCATAGGGTGTGAAGCTTTCTATAGCCTCCAGGTCTTCACACATGCTGTTCCCTCTGCCTGGCATATCCCTCCCGGACTCCTTTCCCTTTGGGTCTGACGTCACCTCCGCTGAGGGCCCTGTCTAGCAGTCCTACCAGTGTTTCTTGATATCTCCTTTCTCAGCCGATGGCGGTTTCCTATGGAGCGCTTGACCCCTGCAGGCGTGTCCCTCTCTTTCGGTCTCATACCATCCCTGGAATCTCAGCACCATGAGAGCGAGCTGAGTCTGTCTTGCCTCATATTCTCAGGGCCACGCCCAGGGCCTGGCACACCGTACACGTCCAATACATATTTCTCGAGTGTACCAATATCATTCTTCAGGCTTGTGAATCATGCAAGAAGCACCTTCTCCCTCAACTTCACCCATAGAGCATATTTATCCAAGCCAGGGTTTCCCAACAGCCCCCTCTTCACATTGAGTCAGAGACAACACATTTGACATTCCACTTGGCCGTAATGATGATTTAATTTCTGTTGGTACACAGTCCATGGAAAAAGACCTTATGCTTTCCGCTCTTTCTTTTCTCCCTTAGCCGTGTCTTGTGTCTTTTCATTCTAATTTCCCCTTGACATGGCCATTTTGGCCATTACCGATTTCACTTCACCAAAGGAACATTCTTCTTTTATTTCCATGTTGAGCATGTCCTTGTGTGTGGAGAGATACTTTTATGAGGAGCACATATGAGATTTCCAAGTAGTTACTTCCTAATGTGAAGTATATCTTATAGGCGACTAGAATGCTATCACATATTAGCAGCTTTGGTAGAGTTCAGGATAATACATGTCCCTGGAGAGTTATTCCTGTTTGAGCTGCTATTTCTGGGAGTGTTATATCTATTTTTGAGAAGCCTCTAGAATGAATCGGTTGTTGGTGGTGGCTGGTGTGGATTCATTTTAAACTACTGCCAATTTTTATAGGAGGTGCCACGTTGGCAGTCCAAACGCATCTCACACCCGTCCTCTGACTTCCCATGCATTTTACTTTTCCATGCACAGGAGACTTCCCAAAATGTCCTCTTCCCTATGCAGTGAATAGAGGCCATTAGCGAGGAGCCCATGCTCACGATGAGACTTGACAAGTGAAATCCTTTTGTGAAGTCTGAAGTTCATGTTCTCGGACTGTCTTGTCAACCCTTTTCCCTCAAGGCAATGTGGTGAGCCTCTTGATAACTGCGGTGACTTGAAAAAAGACATTTCTATGTCTAACTGATAAAAAAAACCGGGGATCATTCTGTTGGTTTTTATGTGAACCAAAGAATAACTTATCAGTGTGTATATGTGTAAATAATAATGACAGTAGCTCATATTTATAAATGACGTATGTCCTGTGTGCCCAGCATTACACTTGATCAACCTGCATACATTACCTCATTTAATCCTTGCAAATAATACACCCATTTTAAGATGAGAAAACACCCAGCTGTTAAGTAGTGGAGCTGACAGTGAAACCCAGGCAGTCTGATTTCAGACCCCACCACACTCAGTCTTTATTTATTTGTGCATGTGTATGTATATATGTATATATATACACATATATATGTGCGTGTATATATAGAGACACATTCACATCACACACATACATCATACATACATGCATACACATTTTAAGATGAGAAATGTATATAACATGTATATAAATGCTAAGAAAAAGGTTCTGGATGGACATGTAACCCACGGTTAACCATGGGATCTTGCGAGAGGGTATGAAATTGAGGATCGATGCCTGTTTGTTATTCTACACACCTCTCTCATCATTTGAATCCTTTAAAACAAACATGTATTATTTTTGTACCAAAAAACCAAGTTATTGATTTTGCTGTACATGTTCCCATTAGACATGCTTACCGAGTAATTGAATGTTATGAATAGCTCATGGTTTTTCCTTTTCTTTTGTCTTTGGAAAGGTAAGTAATAAAAACTGGTGCAACGAGAAAGCAGAAATTCAACAAGGGAGCAGCATCTTGAGGCCTCCTTACCTTTCCCAGCATGAAAAACAAAACCGTCCACAAACAACATCCACCTCAATATGTAACACCATTTCCCAGCTCTCAACAGCCTCAAGTGCGATTCAAGCTATCGGGTAAAAGCATAAGATAAGTGTTCATGCCTTTTTTTGCTACTCTCTTTAAACATTCCGACCTCCATAAACTCCTCTTGTAGAATGTGGGCTGGTTTGAAGATGCTCATGGCACCAAGATACATATTATTCACAACTATGCACACCATGAGTCACGCTGTCTGCCCCTACCCTCAGCCCCAGGGGAAATGAGCAAGTGCTTTGTTTATTCACACTGTATCCTGCATTTCCACAGCACTTTGTCCTTTGTGATTTTAAAGGCAGGTCTCCAAGACAGCTTTTCCCAGACTGGACTCTGGCTTTATTTGACTAATTTTTGTCTTTGGCCCTTACTCCCTGCATCAATGTGGCTGCAGAGCTTTTCATGCTTTGGGCCATTCTGGTGCCTCTGGGAAGTGCTTTTTCATACCTTTGTCCATTTTCTACCAACTTGTCTTTTGCAATGCTTTGTAGGCATTTTTTACGCAGTGAGGATGTTAGTCATTTGCAAGAGCAGTAAGAATAGTAGCTACAACTTATTGAATGTTACTCTGTGCCAGGCACTCTGCTAAGTACTTTACAGGCTGCATTAATTTTTCATACCCATTTAGGAAACTGAGTTACAGGGAGGCAAAATAACTTGCCAGAGATTCCAGCCCAGCAGGCAGGTCCCCAGTGAGTGTCTCTGTACCACTGAGGATGACCTGGGTCCCCAAGCGCCCTATACCCTATCGTCCTCTCTGAGGCTTCTCTACCTGCCCCTTCTGAGTGACTGCCTCCTTTTAAAATCTACAGCATGCATTTTAGGGCTGTCAAAATAATATAAACAGAGCCATTTTAAAATGGAGCCGGACCTACCATCCCAGAGGAACTGCCTTGCATGTTCTCATGCCTCAAATTTTTGGAATGTTGAAACAGGGTAAAATAACTTTCGGACTGGGCCTAAACCAGCACTGTATTTCAAATAACTGATGGCAAAGATAACAAGAAGCGGTTATTATGACTACTAGTCTGAAAATTAAAAACATTTTTTTAGAATTAACACCACTCTGTTACTTTATCTGCACCAATAGAAATGCCTGTCTTCTACTGGTGGACTTGTTCCCCTTCCCTTTCTCATAAATACCCACTGCCTTTGTCTCCTAATCAGGACACTATTTGGGCTTCTGCCTGAATCAGTGCTTCCTGAATAGCTACTCTTAATTGATCTCAAATAAATGCTTATGGGTTCTCACTTTGAAAGGCCCTTTTTTTTTTGTAACAGGGCTAATTATATCCATTTTCAGGAATTCAATGGTCCACACATGGATGACACCAAAATCAGAACACCAGTCTCCACCCTTCTAGATCCATGTCTCTGTCTTCCTGTGTGTCCTTCTGAAAATTACTCGGACGTCAATTTGAGAGGTTGGAAACCAGATTCCTTAGCTAAAGAGAAGTCTCCAAGACTGAGGGAGCCTAAAAAAATCCTGGGTTTTAATTTAGACTCACACACCTATGTGATCATGATGCAATACGTAAGGTCTAAAGTCATCTATAAAATGTGAATAATCATATCTGTCTCACGAGGTAACTGTGAGGAATGATTCAAAGGGTGTCTAGCTCTGGACCTTCTTCCCCTGAAGACCTACCTGTGCTTCCTCCTAGTTTCTGTATGATAGGGTGCCCCCAGCCCTGCAGGGCATCCAGCATCAGAACCCAGCCTCTGGGGTGGCCTTTGGTCAAATTCTGGTTGTACCATTTTCTTGCTGTCAAATCAACTCTCTAAGCTTCAGTCTACTCATGTGTGAAATGGACTAATGAGAGTAGCCAAGTGTGAGATTTTCTGAGGATTGAGTGTGTCAATCTATGGAAAGTGCTCACCACACAGTAAGCGGTGCGTTCATTTACTGGGCATTTATTGAGCGCCGACTACGTGCCAGGAATGTTCTAGGCGCTGGGGACCCAGCGGTGTTCCGGCCATACCAAGTGTAAATGGTTGTGATGCTATGTATTCCTTTTGCATCCTGCTCAGCAGGAAATTCTCCGTTTTTGTAATTTTCAATGTGGATGCCTTTTTTCTTCTTACTTTTTAACTTTGCTCTTTTCCCTACATCCTCCCACCTGCCTTCCTTCCACCGCCCTCGATAAGCGTGTTGTAAGGGACCTTAGAACTGGGCGCTATCTTCCGCAGCCTGGACGACGCCCGCCCGCGGATCGTAACTTCACCCAGGAGACCCCGCTAGGAGTCGCCCGAGAAGAGATGAGAGATGGGGATGCCGAGGGCACAGGAGCGCGGCCAAAAGGTCGCGATGAAACAGCCGCGTCTAGATGCGCTCGGTACCAGGGACCTCGACCCCGGGGTTGCCCGGCGGCCAAGAGCCTGCTCCCAGGCCCGCGCCGGTAAAGAACACGGGGAGCAGGAGGGATCTAGGTGGGATCCCCTAGTCCCCACCGCCCTCATGGCGCGACTGTCGCGCCACCTGGTAACAAGCCCCGCCCCCGGCCTCCTAGCGGCAGCAGCTCAACCCCGCCCCCTAATAACCACACCCGCCCCCGGCATCCCGGCGGCCTCGGCTCGGCCCCGCCCACTCCGCACTCGCCTGCCCCGCACTAGGCTGTGTCCGCACCCCGCCCCAGCCTCTTGGATGCCACCGCTGGGTCCCGCCCACTCCCCAATCATCTTCCCCGCCCTTCCCTCCCACCCCCTTCCTCCCTAGTGGCCTCTGCTCAGGCTCCGCCCCCGCCCGAGACCCCGCCCCCGAGACCCCGCCCCCGCGCGCGGAGACCTCCCCCTGCCGCCGGCCCCCGCGGGTCCCCGCCCCAATCCGCGCCTCTCGCACGCCGCCCCCACCTCCGCCCCCGAGCCCCGCCCCGCCCCAGGGACCACCCTCCGCTCGCGGAGGCGGGTCGGAGCGCTCCTGGCAGTCTGGGCGGTCTCGGCCCCTCGCCGCCGCCGCCGCGCGGTGATTCCCGTGGAACCGCGCGCGCCCCCGGCCGTGCAAGCTCCCAGGCCGCGAGGAGAGCCGCAGGAGCCAGCGGGACGCAATGCGAGCCAGGTAGGCAGGCGGTGCGCCGGGCCGGCCCCTGCGGGAACTCCAGCCCCACGACCCGCCTCGCTCCCGCGGCGCCTGCTTGGGTTCGGCGGGTTTGCTCACCTCGCGGGAGCCGGTAGTTCCCCCGCCGCCTGAGTTCGGGATCGGGGTGCCGCGCGGCTTTGGGAAGCCTCGTGCGCTCCTAGCCGCTCGTCCGGGCGCCCTGGTCACCCCATGCGGGAGGGCGGACCGGGATTCCGGGCTCCAAGCCGCACTCGGAGCCCTCGCGTGCTATCGGCAGATACTCTCTCCCAGCTCTGGCGCTTCCCGGGGCGCCCCTGCGGGGAGGTCCTCCTAGGCTACCCCGCAGGAATATGCGGCGGGGAGCACTCGGCTCGCGCGGCCGTGGGGCGCCCCGAGGACTGGAGGGGCCGGGGCGCCCCCTCGCGCGAGTAGGGAAGGGCGCGCGGTCCCGGGTTAAACTTGGTGACAATGCATATTTCAACTTCGGAGATCCCTCTTATTAAGATGAAAATGAAAACCCAGGTTTCTGGCTTGGCCGTCCGGTGACCCAGCAGCCGCGAGGTGACAGCGCCGGCGGGCGGCGGGTGGGGACAGCTGGGAGAGACACGTTGTTCTCTAAGTGATGTTTCCCGGGGAAGCCCGCTCCACGCAGCGGATTGGTGGTCTGTAGGATCGACCAGCCTTGGAGTCCTAGCCCGGGGCTGGCCCTCCCTGCAGCCCGGGTACCCAGGCCTGCCCTGCCCCTTCCCACGGGTGGTGAGAGGCCGGGGAGGAGCAGCGGAAGGGCGGCCGGGCTCTCTACGTGCGGAGAGGGTTGGTTGGGGAGCCTCATGGATCGATGGAATTTAAAAAGGGAACGCTGAGCTGGATTTTATTCGTGCTTGTTCTTTTCAAGTTAGTGCAGCCGCTTGGTACTGTGTGCTTATCAGTAGTAATAAGTTAGCATAACTTTTGTTCTGATCTCAGAAACAGTGTATGCTCTGGGTAGAAAACATGGAAATGAGGAGAAATATACACAGTAAAACAGAAACCATCCCGGATCCCACAGTTCCTACTGGCCTTTAATATTTATTAATCTTACTTGGGGATCACACTCTTGCATCTTTAATCAATAAGTTACAACTGGAGCTTATCTAGCTTAAATCAAAAGTAATCCCTCATTGCAACTTTCCCTCCCCACCCTTCAAAGTGTGATTGTCTCTGAGCACCAGAGTTTGGGTTTATGGGCCTGGCTCCCTTCTCAGCAGGCCGCCAGCCCCCTTTCCTGTGGGTGGTGTCGTCCTTGCCTTCTGTATGCAGGCCTGAGATGGAGAGAGACAAGAGTGGTCAGCTTGGAACACTGGCTCAGATAGGATTGGCCTTGTGCCTGTCCACCCTCCCCTGTGGTTTTGGTTCCTTGCCTTGTAAAAATGAAGGTAATGATTCTCAATCTGTTTCTCAGGCCACCATAAAAATTAATGGGTGGTTTGCAAAGTGTTTTGCCATCCTTGGATGGACAGCGGCTGTACTTTATCGGGCTAGGGAGCATTCTGCTGTCCTACGTTGCTGTGGTCATCAAATAAAACAGTCTAGCTCCCATCTGGCCATCCTGACCAGGAGACAAACTCCAGGAATGCCTGGTGCAGCCTGGGGAACCATCCTAGTCCCCTGCCCAGGGCAGTTTCCAGGCCAAGCCCCTCAAAATGGGGCTTAGGAAGGAGACAACAGGCCCAAATCCACCTCCCCCTCTGCTTGCTGCATGTGGGCGATGGGAAGAGAGTCGGGGGCACCGATATTAAGATGGGCCCCAAGTTGCCCAGGCTGATGCTTGCCCATCTGTGGACTGCCAAGGCCACGCTGATCCTAGAGGGAACAGTTAGTTCTGGGAGAATGACTCAGAAAGTGCACAAACCTGGCTTCCTGGGGGTTTGTTTTATGGCTCACTTGTTTATTAAATGAACAATGAGCAGCTCAGATCTGCTGGGCCTGAGAAGCTTCTGTGAGCTTTAATTTTTTTTTTCCCCCCTAGTGAACCAAGACTCAGGCACCACACTTCAGTGTCCTTTTAAAAACAATTAGGAGGGACTCATACCATTAGTGAATTTCAGGTATGAAAAGCCTGGGTAGGGAGAGGTGCCGCACAGGTTGCCTTTTGTTCCCCTGGCACAGAAACCATGCTGGAAGATCCTCTTTCTGTAAACGGTCTCACGGGTTCCAGTTTGTCATTTGATAGTTTCATTTTTTTATTGTCGCTCCCACCAATGCTTTGATCTGCCCAAGGTCTAGTAGCTGATGGCAGCCCAGACGCGGGGGTTTCCGGAAGGACCCAGAAAGTGGACTGGACAGGTTACTGATAAGTTTCCTTAGCTAGGCTCATTGTCTGGTAATGTGCTTCCCCCTTATCTCAGGGTAGGGCGGTAGGGAGAGTGTGGCTGGATTTTCTGCTTTGCTGTTGTTTGTGAACTTGTGGCCGGCAATGGTTTTCCTGCAGGATGCTTGAACAGACTTCTTTCTTATTCTAATACTGGTTTCTAGATAATAAGATCTGCTAATGGAAGTGGGTTTAAATCCCAGGATGCTGGCCAGTAAAGTGTGAGAGGAGAGTGTGCTCCCTCTTCTTCCTGGGGAGGAGGCCACCTGGCTTCCTTCCACCAGCTTCTCACGGGAGCCCCTGACCCAAACAAGGTTAGGAGCCATGGGGTTCAGCCTCTGCTGACCACCTCCTGGGCGCGGGGCAAGCCTCCCTGGCTCCTGGCTTGACGTTCCAACCTTGTTTTGAATGTTGAGCATGTGGGCCTGTGGCCAGCGATGTGGGTTCCTCTTAGCTTTGTTGTTTTCCAATTTGACACCGAATTGGGTTGTGTGGCGATGTTTCTTCTGAGAATTGGAGTCAGGCCCCTGGGATATTTTATTTCCTAAGGCCCTGGAGATGGGTACTAGGACTTCTTTGTCCCAGGTCACTGCCTGACAACCAGGATTGTGAAAGGTCACCCAGCAGCTAAAGAGACTCCACAGAGAGCACACAGGCCAGCTTTGCTCCCTCTGTTTGCACCGGCTTCCAGAGCTGGATCTTGGCTCCCCAACTCTTTGCACAGTAGAAGCCTCACATCCTGCCATTACCCTCTGGAGGGAGTGACAGAAAAATAATTCACCAAGCCCCCACACAGCCCGGAAACCTGCCCCTGCTGCTCTATGGGCCCCAAGGGTGTCCCTGTGTTACATAAGAGCACCTGATACGGCAGGACCAGCGGCTGCTGGAGAGGGTGGCAGTGTTGAGCCTTTAGAAGAAGACAGGCTGCAGAAGGTGTTTTGGAAATAAAAGGCATGTGTGGTGTGTGTCAGGGAGGGAAGGGTGAAATCCCCTACAGTGCACACAGCCTCCCTTCCATCCGCCAGGTGAACAAATACCCTCCCAAACCACCAGTCAGTGCCTGTGGAATTGAGGGAAAGGATGGCAGACCGAGTTTACCTAATTTAAATTGGCATTTGGGGGCTTCAAGATGTACGAGGCCCCATGTGCACACTTTAAAGGCTCACAACTCCAATATTCATTCAGTAAATGCTTGAGCTGGGACTCGAGCCTGGATGTGCCTGGGCCCAGAGCTCTCTCAGCTCACATCTCCCAGTGTGCTGAGATTAAAGAAACAAATGGCTGTCAGTCATGCACTTTGGTAGCGTTAAGACACAGGCATGAAAATAGCAGACTGCCTGCGTCCCTTACACAGTGATAAAAAAGCTCTTCCTCTGAAGGTGAGGCACTCTTTAAAACCCATGAAAGCTTTTCAGCTGCTATGGAAGGTAGCCAGTTTGCACTTTTGTCCCCCAAGGCCACTGCCTTTCCCCCTGTCTGCAGGTTAAAGGTTGATTTATTTAGAAGATTGCGTATTTTGAAGTTGGGATAACTCAGCATCCACTATGGAGTTTGTCCTTGCACCATGAAAAGAGGGTATTCTGGGCAGATGAGGTCACTAGAATAAGATTCAGATTATGGGAAGGCTGTTAAGTAAGTGGAAGATAAGGGTTCCACCTTCCACTTACAGCCTAAGAAATTACATACTAATGAGATTATTCTTATCTGCTCAATGAAAGCAAGTCTCTGGGGACTCTGCTGAAGCCTGTTAGCCCAACTCTTCTGAACAGATTGAAAAGAATACTTTCGTGAAAGGATTTTGTGGTTCCAAATTCTCACAAATCATCCTCTCCCCTCTTTCCGTCTTCTCCCTTCCCCCTAGTTCTGCAGGCAACTGAGGAAAACTTGACTCCATTCTTGATGGAAGTCTTTAAAGTCTGCAGGCCTGAAAGGAAAACAAATGTTTCCTGAGCCTGTAGTGTGCTGATAAACCTGCTCTCTGAGAAAAAAACAACAAAGAGCTGAGGTTGTAGCATCTGCCAATTACCAAGGTGTAAATGCTCCCACCATAACTGAGTGCTAGCTACCAGTGTTGCGGTGGCAACATTGTTACAGTGTTTCCCTGAAAATAAGACCTGGCCGGACCATCAGCTCTATTGTGTCTTTTGGAGCAAAAATTAATATAAGACTCAGTGTTATATTACATAAGACCTGGTATTATATTATATTATGTTATGTTATGTTATGTTATGTTATGTTATGTTATGTTATGTTATGTTATATTATATTACATAAGACCCGGTCTTATATTAAAATAAGAATAGATCTTATATTAATTTTTGCTCAAAAAGATGCATTAGAGCTGATGGTCTGGCTAGGTCTTATTTTCGGGGAAACAGTAACAATCTGTGAGCCAATCAGAGCCAGCTCCAGCTCACCTTTCTTGCACTGAGCCCGCCTGCCCAGCCCCCTCGTATAATGGATGAAAGGGCTGTCTGGCTTCTGCTTGAACCATGTCTGCTTAGAAGCTGTGCGGAGAGAATTTGGGTGTCATGGAGGAGCCTAATGAGGGCAGCAAGAGTAAAGTGCTTCAAAACTCAGGCCGCATCTTAAAATCATCTGGGAACTTTGAAAAACAATTTTTTTTTCCTTTTTAATCCTTTGCAGCACCCTTCCCCAGTTGAATCAGAATTTCTGAGGGTGGGGCCCAGACATGAATAGTTTTTAAAAGCTCCCAGAAGAGCCCCCTTTATGTCTATCCAATATGAACCCCATTGATGCAGGGAATTTGTGGAAAAAGAAAGTGAGTGAGTGTCGATGTTTCTAAGTTTCTTTGAGTCAAACTGATGGACATGCTGGGAAGCAAGGTTTCAAACGCTCCAGAGAATGACAGTTTTGCAGTTTCTTTTATACACTGAGAATTAGGAGGGAACGGAAAGAAGATAGCATGAAGGTGGGAGACAGCAAGGTGGGGAAATCTCTGTGATTGGATTACAGGATAGTAAAGATATGTGCCCTCGAGAGTGGTTACACCTCAAGGGGTCTGAAAAAGAGGTGTTTCAAAAGTGAGTTAACCTAGATGCACAGAAAACAGTGGACAGGGCTTGCTTAAGGCAAAGATAACCTTTTCATAGGCTTGGGGTGTGACTACCCACCCTGACCTGTCCAGTTAGGAATGTGTGATCAGATCGCACTGTGGGGTTACTTTTGGTCGGATTTATTACAGAGGACATTTTCATACACAAGAGGTAGTTTGGGGCCACGCATGGCAGACCCTGTATTTGAGGCCAATGAGTTGAAACTTTGCCTTGTGGGGCCAGCAAAAGTTTTCCCGCAAGAAGCTCTGAGTGTGAGGAAGAGGCCGGCGGAGGCCCAGATCTTCCGGTTGCCAGTTGTTGATCTTACTCCAGTGGCCCTTTCCCTCTGCCATGGTGGGCCACATCCTCATTTTGCCTTGGTTGTGTCTGCTGGTTTAGAACAGACAAGGGTCTTGGTGGAAGAAGGGGTCCAGTTGAAGCAAGGAGATGGCTCCTTGGGTGGGCGTGGCGAGCTAACCTCGGATGTCAAAGCAGAGAGACAGAGTCTACAGAAGCTTTTTGGGAACCGCATGTGAAGAAAGGAGACACTCGACAGCCCAGGACTTTGTAAGAGTCCCTGAGCTTGGTTGCACATAATCTGATTATATTTTCACTATCATAATAAACAGTAACATTTGAAAACGTGAGAGCTTTCTTTGGAGGCAGCAAGCACATGAGAAGTGAGTGTCACTGAACTTCTGAGCCAGTCTTGTTAGCAGATCTGGGACTAGGAAGAGGCAAACGATGGCCTTGGGGTGTGGAATTTAAGGAGGCATCCCTTGGCATTGCACACACGTAGGGGTCGCCCTGCTGATCGACCGATGGTGGAGAGAAGGCAGACTCAGGCCTCATTCCGTTGGACTGGAACGCGTGAGCGTGGAGGAGCTCAGTGGAGACTTGAGTGGAACAGTGGGTCCTGGGAGCACATGTCTTGGTCAGCCGTGAAGGTGGGGCAGGAAGGCCAAGGGGCAGGACTGAAGCAGCTGGCAGTGGGAGAGAATGTCCTGCGTGTGTCCCTGAGGCCAAAGAGGAGAAGGCTGGGGACGTGGAGGAAGGGGATTGGGAGCCCAACACAGACCTGAGAGTTCTGGGTAAGGAATGATCAGAGAAATGGCCACTGGAAGCCGGGAGGTGGGGGGGGTGGAGGGGCTGGGTTTGGCTTCTTCAAACCGTGTGATTGTGGTGTGGGAAGCTTCTAGAAAAAATAGAGAACACGGAGGATAGACCACAGAGAAGAATGTTAGTGATGAACTCAATAAGATTGTCACGGGAGAGTGTCAAGACAGGAGGGACCCAGGGTTGGGTCACAGCAGCCGGGGTGCTGGCTGCCGGCGAGGTCTGGTGGGCATGACGTGGAGTGGTCCAGCAGGGAGCCATGGAGGGTCCAGTGAGTGGGCGAGTGGCCAGAGATGGGCGTGGATGGTTGTCATCAGGAGGGACTGGTTTAAAAGGCTTCCCCAAATGCCTTTTCAGGTTGTACCTCGGCTACTGGTTTTCACCAGCCTTTGTGAGAGGCTAGCTGGGGGCCTCATTCGTCCGTAAGACCGAGGTGCCTCATGGGAAACCTGTCCTGTCTCCCCAAGTCAGAAGCTGACCACTGCTTCCTGACATGTCTGGTGTCCCCCTAGACGGGGCGCTGCTGGGTGTCGGGTTGCATTTTATTTATGTCCATGTCCTCATTGCACAGAATGTCCCATGAAGGAAGAGATTGACAGGTGAAGGGGGCGGCCAGGCTGAAAACTTAGGGTGGCGACTCCCCATAGAACCATGTAGGGACAACGCTAATATTTTCTCCTTAACAGTTTAAACAGATACTTCTTACCGTATCTGACAGACGTAATTTCTGGCCTATGAATAATAATCGGCTTGCTTAGTTAGATCTGCTGTCAAGTGGCCATCCCATGGTTCTGTGCAATTTAATTTTTCATTCACTGAGGCTTACTACCCACCTTTGTTGACCCATTTTACACTCTTGCCCTTTTTGAAAGGATTGGAATTTTTAATAGCTTCAGGATACAAAGAAGTACATGAAATATTCTAAAAATGCACGTATTTTTAGACATTTTAAAATTACCCTTAGAATTGTAGCTTTGACCAGTGGTATCAGGTATTTGTATGTGTCCAGTGCACACACGGAAAGTAAAGGTGCTGTGTTCAAGTTGAACTGGAAGTAGTAATTGCAGCTGTCGTGATACATAGAAACAATTCGTGTAGCGTGCTGGGCCCAGGGCCTGAGAGCAGAGCTTCTCTGAAGATGGTGTGGACGGTGTTGGTAGGAGCGAAACACAAGGTCATCTCGTGTTTCCTTCCCCCTTCCCCCCACCCCACATGCCCCCTGGCAGAAGTGGTGAGGTGTTTCTTCCCCTTGTGACTTCAGAAATCAGTGTTTTGGCTGTTTACAGGAGGAGGGCTCTGTTGTGCTTATGTGCCGGTCCGCTGGCCACTGGCTAGCTCGCCTTAGTGGTGCTGTAGGACCATTACCCCAACATTTCGAATTCTGGTCACGTTTCAGGCCCATGTTGGAAGGTGCCGACTCTGGGTGACATCACAGCACATCGGTCACTGCCGGACATCCAAAATGAGTTCCCCGGAGTCTGCTGACTGCACATTGTTTGCTTATATTTTAGTAGAAGCACCTCTGCATTCAGTGCTGTTCATTTAGAGGGAAGTTCATGTTCAGAGACAGATTGGGGATCTGTTGAGTGTTGAACTTCCTCAGCTCCAGTCAGGGCGCGTCAGTCAGCCTGGGAGAGAAGGAGGAGGGCGGCTGCCAGGAACTCATTTGCTTCAGGTGGGGACCAGGGGCTTGTCAGTCTCCTTACTTCCATTTTATTCTCAAATAGTTTAAGCATCTGAGTCATTCAGATTTCAGGTAATTTGACATTTAGATACTAATCTCAAATATAGTTACTAGGTGGTCACACACGCACACACACACGCACACATTTGAAATACTCACATTCACCTTTGAACGGGATTTTCTGTGATTTCATGTATTTACTGGGCTTTTCCTCTGTCAGGCACTGTGCCCGAATCTTCTGTAAATGGCTCTTTCTTTTCGGTCAATCACATACGAAACAGCCTGGTTTGCATAACTGAAAGTCATCGTATTTGAGTCAAGGAAAATCCTTATTAAGAATTAAGTGACTAACCATCCATCATGTTCTTCTAACTGTTTCGCATCCAAGCCCTTGTCGGGGAACAGAAATAGCTGAGATGACGTTTTCAGGCCGGACCGCAGGAAGTTCCTTTTTTTTTGCAGTGGGGTCTCCAGTGGCTCTTCTTTGGGACCTGTTTTATTTTTGGTGACATCAAAGGCTTCTCCGTGGCACACACCCGTCTGTGTTTGAATCTTTGGCTTCTGTTTACTTGTAGTTTTGACCTCGGGCACGTTTTTGGACTTCTTTGAGGCTCAGCTTTCTCCTCTGTAAAATGGTGGTGGTGCTGCTTACCTCCCCGGGGCTGAGAGATGGAAATGTGGAGATGGTGGACGTCACTGCCTCACCTGAGGCTTCAGCCCCACACCTGTCAGGAGCCCTTGGTCACTGGTCTCTTCTGAGTCCTGTTCTTCCGTGTTGAGTAAATGGAGGTTTTGTTCTGTGATGTTTCAGCACCCGAGTAAACAGGAACGCAGGACTTGGATATTTTTAGGGGTTCGGTCTGACGTTTACAAAGCGCACAGGTGTGGACTCGCGCTGTGGTGCTGTGGGGCCTACCTAAGGATTAGGACCCCCAGTCCTGGCCTCATTCCTCAAATTCCTGGGAGCAGGAGGGAATGTGTGAGGTGGAGTCAGCAAGTTGCACCCACCACACTCCCAGGCTGGGATGGAGTGTGGCTCTGGCTGGTGACATGGGCGACAAGCAGCTGCTTGCGGAAGGGGTTGTAAGGAGGCCTGACCTACCCTGGGGGGCGGGAGAGGGTGGGGTGAAGAAGCATTTTGTGTTCAGTGTAAGTACTTCCTAGATATGTGAGTATGAATTGTTTGGGGATGAGTTTCTTATGATTTTCCCTTCTTTTATTTAAAAATACTTCTGCACTTTAAGGTTTGTTTTTTAATCACTGGAGTAATTACTTATTCGTATAGAAACATTAGAAAATGCAAAAGGAGAGAAAAGTTCACAACCCTTGAAAGTCTGCCACCCACCCATAACCTGACTCTGGACCATTTCCTGTGAGTCTTTCACAGGTTTTCACATGTGAAGCTAGACCTTCCAAACAAAATGGATGGTAGAGTGAGCGAGCGCTTGTTTTGTCTGCTTGGACCTGGCACATAGTAATTCTTCAATAAGCATTTGTGCAATGAATACTATGCTTTTTAAAAAAGTGCTTTCTATCTAAAATTGTTGCTGACATTTTCAGGTGACTAAGGACAGTTTTAGGTCCTCAACTTTACTGTCAGGTTTGTACAGGGATGCACCTTACTTGTTTAACAAGTTTTTATTCATTATAAACACGCAGTGAATATCTGGACACACACATCTTTCCATGGTGCGTGTTTCTCCTTGGGATGATTTTTTTTTTTTTTTTTTTTTTTCACTTTCAGGCTGCTTAAAATCCATAAAGAACTCGTAGTTGTATTCGTTGTTGGGTGAGTGTATAACCGCTACTCAGAAAGGCACCTCCAGAGGGAGTGACACGGGGGCAACCCCTGCGTCTGTGGAATAAAATGCAGTGAACTTGAAGACCATCTTAGATTGTCGGCAGCCCTGTGGGAGACTTCATCGCCCGTTATCCACGTCCTGACGTGCTGCACGGTGCACTTTTGGGGTGGTGGTGGGAAGTGCACCCCTCAGTTTTAGGAGGCACACATACATGCCAGTTTCAGGAACATTAGCATTTGGGGGGAACCGTGTGTTTCAGGCAGAGGAGATGTTTCTGTTGGGAGGTCTTCAGGGCCCACCCCCTCCTAGAAAGGGGTAAGTGATGGACTTCCAAGTGTTCAGCTTCAGGAATGGTCATTGGAAGCTCCTCAGGGTCATGTCATTGTAGACAGCCAGGCATGCATGACTTGGGGGGCTGTGTCCCTTGATTGGCATATTGTGACAATTGAATGGCATATTGATCTGGCACAGATTTGATTTTCAGAACCTCCAGGTTCATCAAGAGGAGAACGTGCGTGATGCCGTCCACTGATGATGAGGCCGTAGTTCTTATTTCTAACTGCTGTCTGGTGTCACAGGACTTCTTCATTCTGGCAAGAGAAGAACTAAGTGATGGGCGGAATGTTCTCTGGCTGTGTCCTGAGCGTGGCTGCCTCCTCGGGTCTTGGCACCACGCGGTCTCTCTCAGGCATCAAGCATCTGCTGGGACATGACACGGCACTTTGGGGGCTGCTGGGAAGGCGGGAGGCTGGCTCGCTCACTCTGGTTATTTGTTCTGGTGCCAGGTCCACCTCAGGTGTTTGGGGGTCAGGAGGCCCTGACCAGGCCTGAGAGTTGAGCCCCTCTGTGACCCTCTGGGACACTGCCCTGGGTCTCTCCTGCTTCTGGTTGGCTGTTGTGTGACTTGAACTTCAATCCCTCCCCTGTGAGCCAGGCAGGGGATGGAGAGACCACCAGAGATGCCTCTGTTTAGGGAGAACAGGTCAGGGTGCACGAGATGTGCCGGGAGAGCAGGACAGGCTCCCCAAAGAAGCCCACTAAGTGGGGGTACTGGAAGGAATTGCACAGGTGCACGCAGGGGGCTTGGGGACAGTGGGCGGTTGGGTGAATGCAAGTCAAAAAGGGGTGACAGCTTTCTGGGAGCACCACAGAGGACATGAGAGGCAGATGGCTGGATGAACAGAGCCTTCTGGCCTTCAGTCGGCTTTGAACTTTTGTCTTGGGGCACTGGGGAGACTTGGATCAATGTGCGAGCATGATTTGAAAGGGGCCAGGGAGGGGACCTGACACAGCACACACCTCATCCTGGATCCCTCCTCACAGCCCTGACACCCCCTGCAGCCTATAGGCTCCCGGGACCCCACTGTGTGACCCACAGGAGTGCTTCTCCCTCACGGATTATTGTGAGAGGCTCCTGAAATCATCTGATTAAATGGCCCCTCTGTACAGTTTTAATTAAGAGTTATCTTTATTTAAAAATGACACTTCGGAAACGAAGCTGACGGTCGGATTATCGAGAGCGCCGCAGCATTTTATATTCTAGAAAGGAAAAGTGTTGATGAAGATGTGAAGATTTCCAGTTTAAACGACATCGGAGGGACTGGAGAGATGGATCGGAGTACCTCCAGGTCCCCTGAGCCGCTGACCAGCTTTAAATGTGGCTGTGCCCCCAGGCCACCGCACACGGGGCACCAGGCTGGATGGACGAGTCCTGGCATGCCGTGTCAGCTTCTGAAACTCACCAGGATAGGCAGTGGTCCCCTCCTGACTGTCCCCTTCTCGGCCCCCGTGAACTGCTGGGAGGTTGTGGCTTTGCTGGCCAGCCAGCAGATTTCGTGTTTCACCCACATGAACCTGGCCCATCCCGTTTCTGCTTCTGGGGAAACTGCAGTGGAGCCTTGTGCTCCAGTAGGACAACCAGCCGTCCTTGAGGTGCTCAGAATAAAAACCATTACTTCTTCCAGGTGAAAAGGATATGACTAAGAGCTAGAAAATGATGTCATCAACACTGCTCTCTCGTCATCAGTGAAACTGTCAAGTAATTGGCTGCTTGCTAAATTGGGAGTATGATTATTCTGGCGAGAAGCGGGGTTATTTTGATGAGCAGGAAAATGGAGAGAAGAGCAGTGGTTCCCGGGGATCAGGTGGGTGGGGGCTGGTGCATGTAACAGGTGACTAAGGCATTCAGGACGAAATGGCGATTTACGGCTTAGCCGATGATTGTAAATTAGGCGTCCTGGGAAAACTTGAGCGCGTGACTTTGAATATGTTAGGTTGTTCATGGTTGTCCTTTGCCTTCAGATTTTACTGCTGGGAATTGCAAATAGGCCCCTCAGTGGAGCCTGTGAACAGGGCTGGAAGGGAGTACGCAGGCAGAGGCTGTGGTTTGGGTGCGAGGGTCCCTGGGCGAGTTTGGGGCAGTGGTCTCCTGGCATTTGTAACAAAATGAAGGCCACTGTAGATGTAAAATGTTTGGGGAGAAATGAGAAGTGGTAGCTGATGTCCGTAAAGCCCCTACAGGCAGTCGTGTGCCAGGGCCTTTGACTTCTCCGACCCTGATGGAAACCCAGTGGGGTAAGTGGCATTGTTCACACCCTGCCGACAACAAAGCTGAGGCCAAGTGTCCATGGACATGGCGACTTTCGAAAACACCGGGCAGCAAACGGCCTTACATGCTGCTTGTGCCTGGATGCTAACTGAAGGCATGCTGACCCCAAACCGTGAGTGCCAGGCTTCCCTGGGCAGCGGCCATTGCAGGTCCACAGACCGCGAGCACGGGAGGATTGGGGCCACTGAAAATGACACGCCACCAGACGTTTCCCTGGCGGCCACCGTTCATTCTCAGGTGGGTACTGCCATGGAGTGGCTTCCACCTCCCTGCCCGCGGTGTGTGTTTTACACGCCAGCGTCTTGGATTCCGTTTCACACTGACTGCACCTCCTACACTGGAGGCTGTCTGTGCCTTTGAACCCTCATCTTCCTTGGAGTTGTAAGGATGCTCAGAAACTCCCAATAAAGTCGTTTTCATGGATGGCAGATAGTATTGGTGACAAACTAATGTGAGCGCCGCATGTCTGGCAGAGAAAGTGTAGCACTCTGCTTAAGTGCGCCAACCTCGTGCTTGGTAACACAAGTACTAGAGAGTACGGATCCCCCTTTGCTAACAGGTCGTGTCCATGTCTTCTGCCTTTGTTGGGCGTTCTTGCACAGCACAGGTATATGGGGCTTATAACCATCACAGCTGGGACGTCAGTAGCATTTGCTGTGTGCCAGCCGATGTCTTCGCACTTTACCTATAAACTCCTCATCCTTACATCTCATGTGAGGCGAGGCACTCTTGGCGATGCCTCTATAACAGATAGGGAAACTGAGGCACCAGACAGGTGGGACTCGTCAGAGCTGTGAGTGCAGCAGTCAGGATTTGAGTCCAGACTGTCACTGATAAGCCCCTCACTGGGTGCCTGTTCTCCCCAAGGGTAGGCAAGTCCCGGGGCAAACAAGGTGCTTTCCACCAGACCAGGGAGCAGCGTGGGGGAGGCAGGCAAGGTGAGGTCTCGGGTGAGAGGAGGATGGGCAGGTGATAGGCAGGTGGATAGTCCGAGGGGCTGATTTCCGTCCACCAGCAGGAGCCAAGGCTTGAGCACAGGGAAGAGACCCGAAAGCTGGGAGAGGGGGTAGTTGGGCAGGAGGGGCTCCGTCTTCTCCCCCACTTCACCTTCACGCTTGGCAAGCACACAGGAACCCTGCTGTTGTGAGGTGTGTCTCTGTGTCCACATCCCCCCCTCATCTCCATCGAAACTGTCGTTTGTCAAGGTCTACACCTCGCAAGGCGCCCTGGATCCTCACCACCAAGTGGTAGATGGTTTAGAGATAAACCTTTATACCTGAGAAGCCTGCCCTCAAATATCTCTGTTTTCTGGTGCTTTTCTGATTAGCCATTGTCTGCAGGAACTAGTGCCCTATGGGAAGCCTCCCCACTCCCGCCCTGCCCGGGATTGAGCCATCTCTGGTTTTCCTGCTGCCACCTGTGGGGAAGCCCCACAGGACTTTACCTTCATCAGGTGACAGTGGCCACACCCAGGGCCATCGGGTCCTCTCACCTGTCCATCAATGCTGATGGAGTGGATGGTGAATAGGACCATCTGTGCCCTAGTCCACCAAGAGATCTGGGACTCAGGATAGCTTGGTGATAATGGTGATGGATTGATGGAAAGTTCCAGAATTGCCTCTTTGGATGTGTGAACACGGAGGGGATATTTGGAAGTAGCAACATGGCTAGAACAATGGTGGGGGTGGTGAGGGGTGGTTTCATCTGTGTTTCCCTAACCAGGTGCTCCAGGGAGAGTCACCTGGTGAGTGCTTACAGCCAGGTGGACCCCAGGGGGTCCTTGTTCTTTCTAAGGGGTCTAGTTTTTATTTTAATATCCTCTTTTAACCTAAGAGTTATTTTTTTAAGTACTTAATTTTTCTCTTCTCTATTTTCCCTTCTTTCTTCCATCTTATTTCTAGTTAACTTCTGGCATCATTGCATTGGGGCCAGGGGATGTCTGTACAGATTTCTACTTTGGGGACGCTTACAGAGGTTCAAGAATGTTTCCAGTGTTGGCGAATGTCCTTGGGTGCTTACACATCATTTTCTCTGTCACAGGTTTCGACTTGGATCGATTAGACCAAGTTCATTGATTCCAATATGGTCTGTGTTGCGGCCCATCTGTTCAGTCTGTCGGGCTGTCAGGTTTCGAGAGCTGGGCGCGTGATTCCCGGCTGCGGTTTTGTCGTTTTCTCGGGATCAACACTAACGGTTTTTCTTCATGTACGTTCTTTCAGAATGGTCGTTGGATCTTTTTGTCACTTTACATTTTGTCGATGTAAAAATCCTCTCTTGTGTGGGTGTATTCAGTGTGCCTGGTCCTGAATTTTGCCTTTCCTGACACTCCTTTATTGCTGGGTCCGCTTGTCATAGGTCTGTTTCCCGCAGTATATGAGCGGTTCTTTTCACGGGGTTCAAGTCTCATTCTAGATATTTCCTACTTGGTGTAGTGACACACAGGATTGGTTTTATGATTTGGTGACTTAAGTACCTGGGCTCTCGGTTACCTTTACCACCAGGAGAACATTTCAGCCGAAATGGTTTGATGAGTGTCAAGAATGGGTGTGGTGTTGGAACTCCGGGATGCGGCAAAGTGAGTGCCTCGCAGGGTGACCTCATCTCTCTCTTCCCAGTGTCTGGGGGCGTAGTTTTCACGAGAAGTTTCAATTGCATGTTGTTAAATCTGCCAATCCTGTTATGAATTTCTTGTTGCGCAGAGTACTTAATGAGTTGGGGTTTTTTTGCAGTAGTGTGTGGTTTTGATTCTGTGTGTTTAATGCCCTGATCAGGAGGTGACCCAGGTTCATCCCCCACCCAGGGCTCAGGGTCCCCCTCTCTGTATTTGGGAGATTGTGTCTTACTATGTGTACTAGTGGGGTTCTGTGGGACTCTACAGTCACATGACGTCCCGTGTGTGCCGACTTCTGCTGCGAGTGATGTAGCTTGTGACCTGGGCCTCTGCCTGAGTGGCAGACCTCTTTCCCCTTGTTCCTGCATGTTCATTCATCGGTCCCCTCGTGAACACGCACTGATGCCATCAGCGTGCTGGGCGTGCTGCAGCGATGGTCTCCACCCTTTGCCGAGAACAGAAAACACCATCTGATTGTGTTTCTTCCAGGCCTGCAGATGCCATAGTGGTCCCCCATGATGTGTTTGCTTTCCTGGGCCTTCCCCCTGTCACTTCCTGTCACCTCCTGCCTGTGAGACCTGCCTCCTTAGGCCTTAAGGCTCCATGTCAGACACACACACTCTCTGACCGCCAGTCGCTCCCCCTTCCTTCCTCACTTCTTGTTTAGTTCCAGATATGGGTCAGAACTCAGCAGTTGCAGGCACTGATCCTGGGGGCTGACCCAGGTGGCCTTACCTTGCTCCTAAACTTAAGGGGGGTCTCCGCAGGGCTCCTCATGCTTACAGGTACTGCTCACCAACCCCGCCCCCCCACCAGAGAGGCAGTTGGCCTGGGCCTGGGGCCCCGCATCCCTAATTTTAAAAGCATCCTAGGTAACTATACTCAGCCAGACTGAAAATCACCCACTTACGGTGACGCCATTGGAATACGTGTTGCATGGTCTCATTCCTGAGAGAATGGTTTTCCTGAGCTTTTGGTGTGCTTACATTTGTTTGCTCTAAGCATAGTACGTGCTTTTGTAACAATTCCAAACATGACAGGCACCTGGCAAGTGAGAAGTGAGTCTCTCTTCACCCCTGGAACAGGCTGTGTCTCTGGGCTCTCCTGGGACTCCGGCCTTGACTTCTCAGCCTTGACTTTTGGGGCTAATTCCGCTGGGCTGTGGGGGAGTCTTCTGTTGACTGTCCTGTCATGCAGGTTTCCACGTCTGTGTTCCCAAGTGGCTGAGGCATCGTTTGGGAATCAGGGTCACTCTTTGCCTCGAACAGCAATTGCCCAGGCGTGTGTTTGTGTTTCTAAACTGCCTTAGAGCTAAGCTGTGCGGCACCAGGCCTGAAGTGAAGGGACTTAGGCTGCAGGGTGGCAGGGTGTTGCCAGACACAAATCATTTCAGAAACTACATGAGGAAAACGAATAGACTCCTGTTTATGACCTCCCTTTCTTTTTAAACATTTTTATTTATGATTTTTAATTTTATTTATTTGTTTTTAACCCCCCACAATAGAAGATTTGCCATCTTAACAGTTTTTAAGTGGGCGGTGCGATAGTGAAAAGTGTATTCACTTTGCTGTGCCGCAGACCTGCAGAACTTTCCATCTTGCAAAACTGAGTCGCCCATTAACTAGCATCTCCCCCTACCCCTCAGCCCCCAGCCCCTGACAACCACCAGTCTGCTTTCTATGTCCATGAATTTGAGTGTTAGGCAGCTTGATTAAGTGGACGCATACCGTGTTTGTCTGTGACTGGTTGATTTCTCTTAGCATAATGTCGTCAAGGTTCATCTATGTTGTAGCAGGTGTCAGAATGTCCCTCCTTGCAAGGCTGAATACTATTCCTTTGCATGGATGGACCACATTTTCTTTATCCATTTGTCCATGGACGTTTGGCTTGCGCCTTTTGGCGGTTGTGAGTCCTGCTGCTATGAACATTGGGGTGCAAACATCTCTTTGAGACCCTGCTTTCAGTTCTTTGGGGTTTATACCCCGAGGTGGGATTGCTTTGTCATATGACAGTTCCATTTTTAATTTTTGTTTGGCACCTCCGTACTGTTTTCCACAGTGGCTGATCCCTTTACATTCCCACCAGCACTGTACATGGTTCCAGTTTCTCCATCCTCTCCCGCACTGGTTATTTTCTGGGTTTTATGGGCGTGTGGTGATAGCACCTGTGGTTTTGACTTGCGTTCCCTGAGGACTAGTGACGTGGAGCATCTTTTCATGTGCTTGTTGGCTGGCCTGCCCCTTTTAAACAGCATTTATTTACTTAGATTTTCTGTCAAGTGTTTTTGACCAGCCGTTTTCTTTATAGGTACAGGAACTGCTTGTGGTAAAAATGAAAACTCAAGTGAGTTGTTTTAGATATCGTGGGTCTCTCATTTCACATGTGCTTGGGGACCTTGTTTCTAAACAGACCATTTAGAAGGAGGATTTCCTTCCATGAAATTGGGAACAAGCCTCCCCTGGCCTTACTCCCAGAAAGCCGCCTCCCCCTGCAAATTGTTGAGAGTCGACATGGTTAAAGTCCGTTGTGATGAGTAACATAAATAAAATGCCCGTCACCCTGCAGACTTGAAACCTGAGAAGCCACCCAGTGACTCTGAAGTTTGGCCCTTGACTGTGTCTTGTGTTTGTCTCTGAGTAAACCACACTTACCCGAGATTTGGGAAGTACAGCCGGTAGGAGGAATCAGAAGTCGTCTGACTACCTGTAACTGTACTGCTGTGCGATCAACACCCGGGCATCTTTTCACAAACGGCGCCATTCGCGTTTGCTCCTGCAACCTGCTGTTTCACTCAGCAGTCATGGGGGACAGCGCTTGCTGGCCACACTGACGTCACCTGTGTGCCATCCAGCTACTTAGCCCTCCCTCCGAGGTGAGTGCCATCTTCCGGGCAGATGTTTGCATCACTTCTTCATGGCCCATGCAGGGATGGACGCAGTAGTTCGCCCACTCCAGTGCACGCACCAAAATTTCCCTCCCAGCTGCTCCCTGAGATGGGGTTTCAGCAAGCACCCCAGCACAGCAAACAGCTTCCCTTGTAGGAGCGGTCCCAGTGCTCTGTCCTGAAGTGAAGCCGGCAGACATCACTGGCAGCCCTGTACGTGGCGGGCACCGGTCTTAAAGCCACCCCGACTTCTTGGGGACACATGCATGTTACAGACCCCCCAGAACAGACAGTAGATGCTTTCTCTCGCTTCCCTCAGCCACAGGCTGCCCAGAGGCCCTTCTCCCCTTTCTGAAGCCTGGCTTTTGGGGGAGCTGTGGGTGGCAATGCCCACATGGGCTGCCTACCACCGAGTGTTTTTCTGGGTCTAGTTTGATAGGTGTGGTTTGGGAAGTTCGCTTGAACTATGGAGAAGGAATGTGTTCACTTTCAGCTCCTCCCCAGCTGTGGGAAAACTGTCATTCAGGGATTTGGGAGAGTTGTGAACTTGACCCCCTTTGCTGCGTTGGGTGGAGTGGGGTGTGTCGCCCTTTGGGCACTCAGCCCTCAGCTAAGAACGATGCCCTGAATCACAGCTCAGGGTGGCCTGGGCTCACCTGCAACCCAGCAGCTTCTTGGTGCTGGGCTGGCCCTGTGTGTCCCCAGTGACCCCTCAACTGCAGGGAGCCTGAGGGCTCATTCCATGCTGCATGGACCAGGGACGAGCTGTCTCACTCAGCGACAACAAGGGGTTCGCTGCTGGGCACAGCTCCTACTCGCCCCTCCCCGGGCACCACAGGCTGGTGTGGGGGTGCTCTTTGGCCTATAGGTGGGAGGAGGGGAAGGAATCAGGTAGCTCTGAGCGAGTCAGCGTGCCCGCTCTGCGGGGGGAGGGGATGTGGCTCATCTTTAACCACAGCTGGTTGCCGGGCCGCAACACGTGGCGATTTGTGATGGGGATAGTCATAAAACACCCTGGTGACAGATGGGGCGTGTGCCGTACACCCGGCACACGTCTGGGCCCTGCCCCTGGAGCAGGCTGAGCCAGGCCCAGCAGGCATCGCTCTGCCTCGCACTCTGTGGAAGGGTAAGGGGTGAGGTGAACGGCTGTGGTGCAAAGCTGGGCGCTGCTGCTGGAGTCCGTCATTTTGCACTGGACAGCTCCTCAGCAGACGACGAGTTCGGTGTCTGTTGAGTAGTTTGTTATCCCAAGACTGAATCCTTCCGGCCTCCGAAGGATGGTGGCAGTGGCAGCAGCAGCTCCACAGCGGCTGCTCTGTGCTCAGTGGGTGTGAGGCAGTGCTGAGCGCTGCCCAGAGCTGCTGCCCTTGTACAGGTGGAAAAACAGACATCCCCAGGGAAGTTCTGTCACCTGCCGAGGTCACAGTGGCAGGACTCAAACCTGGATACACACCCAGCGCCTGAATTCCATCGTGTAACAGTTTTCCTCTGCCCTTTCCTGGGGAACTCACGTGTCATCCTGGCATCCTACCTGTGAGGCAGGTCCTGTGACCATCTTCATTTAGCCTGTGGGTGAACTGAGGCACCAAACAGTTCCCCTAAGCTTTGAAGGTCAAACAAAAGTAGTCTGACCTAGAGCATTCCATCCTAACCCCCACTCCCGCCAGCTGCCTCCCTGCTTCTCTTCCCAAAAGGAACTTAAAAGAGGCTGTGTTTCTTTTCCCCGTCTCATCCTCAGGTGTCCTCCAGCCCCACACAGACACTGATCTCTCCAAATTGAGTGATGGGCCCAGCTCAGCTACGTTCAGTGCCTGGGACGTTGTGTGTCCTCTATATGTGCCTGTGTCCCCGACGCTTAGAGGCTGTCATCCGATGACCCCTGTGAAGGACACCCACAGACCTGAGGGACCTCATCAGGTAACCCATCCATCCATGCAGGGTGGCACCTTCCCCTCAGCACCCGCTCACCTGACCAGGTGTGCGTCAAAACCCTGAGCGGGGCTCGTCTAGAAATTGCCTTTTTTATAAACAGGCCACGTTATCACCTTTGTTTATTTATCCAGCCGCTCAGGTTTTAAACTCCTGTTGATCTTATAGACAGCTGACAGTTCTGTGTCACTAACTTAAATCCTTAGGTGGGAACAGCGTGTGTATGTGGTGAGGAGGTCGCCCGATGTTTTACACAGAGCTGCCTGCAGCTAAGCCAGGTCTGTCCTCAGCCTTGTGCTGGGTACTTTCCTTGGCTTGTTTTGGTATAAATAGCGGAACTTGTGTTTACCCCCTCTGGCTGGCAGTGGATGTGGGGAAGTCTTTATGCAGAGAAGGAACCGGGGGCCTGGAGAAGGGAGTTAACAGCTGCCAGGTGACCAAGGTCAACATCAGCAGTGGTGAGTGGTGGTGACAGTATGCGCCCTTGATATGAAGAGATGATACGAAGGCCACAGGGTCACCTCTGTGGTCCTCCTCCCCAAAATCCATAAGCCCAGAGTAGCCAGGAGAAAAACATCAGACACGTCCCAACCGATGGGCACTTACCAAATTCCTGGCTGGTCCTGCTCAAAACTGTGCAGGTCATTAAAGTAACGAGTGTCTGAGGAACTGTCACAGCCAAGAGGAGCCTCCGGAGACCTGACTAAACGTCATGTGGTGTCCTGGATGGGATCCTGGAATGGAAAAAGGACAGTGGGGAAAAGCTAAGGCAAACTGAATGCAAGTGGACTTCAGTGACTCCTAATGTATCCACATTCCTGCCGCCCTAACGTCAGATGTTACTAGTAAGAGGAAGCTGGTATTGGGAGGTAGATGGGAACCCCCTGTGTTATCTTCCCTACTTCTCTGATTTTTCTCCGTTTCCTCTTTTTTTGGTTTTGTGTCTCAGCTCTGGATTTTTGTCCTGCGGTTACCATGAGGTTTGTGTAAAATGTCTCATACATACCCTAGGCCCTTTTTCACCACAACTGTTCTCTACATCTAAATCTATTCTGAAAGAAAGAGTTTGTTTAAAAGGAACGGCAGTGAGGCCGTGGTGGCGGGGGTGTCAGGGCCTGGCTCTCGGGCCAGCGTGGCCCTCTGCACCTGTGTCCGCTTCATGCAGTGACCACAGCTGGTGTCTGCATCTGGGTGCCCTGCCAGTACGGCCAGCAGGAGCGGGTGCCTCCTGCCAGGGAGAAGCCTGGGCCCCCACACCCTGCCAGTACCCGCTCAGTTCCAAAAGCCACGCATGGTGGGCCCAGCCCCCTCTGGGTCAGGCTGGGGCCCTGTTTCCCCACAGTGCATGCTTTGTTCTCTCCTGGACCAGACATTTAGAGGTGAGCTGCTCTCCTGGCCAGCGAGGGAGCTGGTCTGCAGACACAAACACGCTCATCTCTCTGCCAGGTGAACTTGAGAAAGGGAGCCGAGCGGTGGGGACAATGGGCCTGTTTATAAACTGCTCCGAAATTCAGAGTCTGGAGCGTTAGGCTTTGGGGGGCGGTCAGGTGTTCAGGGCAGGGTCCCAGGGCCCCCACTAATCTTGCTGTGGACTATATGTCGGGGGTAGATGCTCGGAAAACAGGAGGAGGTTGTCTCCTCCAAAGATGGCTGAATGAAGTATGTGCAGAGTGTACACAGCCGCATCGAGCCATCTGCTGCTTTAGCTGTTTTCTGCTCACGCCAGGAGTTGGCACTGGCAATGAGCACTGTTGCACACCCAGTCCCGGGAAAGTCACTGAATGCACACGCTCGCATGCAGACCCCTGGCCCTGCACTTGAGCTTGTAATCTTAGGTGAGAAGGCTTTCTTCCAGGACCCATCTCCAGGAGAGCAGGGCGACAAATGCTGGTCTCCACTGGACCTGCCCTGGTCCAGCTCAGCCCCTCTCAGCTCGCCTGGGGTCTTGTTAAAATGCAGACTCTGACCCAGCAGGTGGAGGGAGGGGGCGAGGCTGCTGGTCCAGGACCGCACAGAGTAGCCAGGGGGTCCGTGCTCAGCAGAGGTGCGGACTGGGCGGGTGGTGGGGTGGCCTCTGGGAGGAGTGGGGCTCGCGCTTCACTCCTTGGAAGCCGGGACTGAAATTTTGTCAGGTGGAGAAACTGGGAGATTTAAAAAAAAAAAAAAAAAAAAAAAAAAAGCCTGAATGTGAGTAAAGGGGTAAGATTCAGCTGTAAAGAGACCAGGGGGTTGCAGGTGGGGGGAGCAGTAGAGTTGGGAGTGGTCCGAGGTGGCCTGTGGGTGACATGCGAGGTTCCACGATCAGAGAAAACCAGCAGGGAGCACGTTTGTTAGTGCCAGCTGTACCTGCAGCCATGGTAAGGGCCTCGCCCGTGTTCTTCACGCCTCACAGCAGCCCTGTGTAGAGACAAGGGCAGGTCTGCTGGATGCTCAGGGCTCCGCTGGTGGGCGAGGGGGGGAGTGGGGCAGTCCAGACGCTGCTCATGGCACCTGCGGCTACTCAGGTGGGACAGCTGGCATGTCCCAGGTGACAGGTTCACACCTCAGGCCAGAGTGTGTGGTCCCCACGCTGAGTGCACACAGAGGCCTGTGAACTTCCTGTGAACTTCACATGATGTGACAGAGCCAGAGGGCTACTTCGGTGTCCTGACTGCACCAGGGGCTACTCATTAGCCCCTTCCCTGCTGTCTGGGGTTTCCAGCAGGTTCTTCTCCTCGCCACCCTTTGCTTCTCAAATGCGGGCAAACAGACCTTGTCCCCCACGGAGACTGTCAGCCCGCTTCAGTTAAAAACCACAACATTCCCCATCCAGGTTCCTTACGCGCCTAACGCATGTTAGAGAAAACGCCCCTCTGGTCCCGCCCTCAGCTCTTCAGTAGGAGCCGGCTGTGCAGTTGTGGGGAGTTTTCTAGAGGAGCCCTGGTTTTTCGGTGCTGGACTTCCAGGGAAGGCCTCACAAGAGGTTGCTTTCCTCCTCTAAGCAATTCCACGTCACTCACGATCCGTTTATGGTTTGCGTTTCCTCACTCCATCCTGGCAGTGCTTTGTCAGTCATTCATTCCGCAGTGTTTGGGAGTCTGAGGCGTTGGAGTGTAGAGGGGTAGGCAAAATGCAGGGCCCTGGGCACCGGCCCTGCTTTCATCCGTGGGCTGTAGGAACCAGACACCCTTTCCTCGCGCCCCACAAACCCTGAGGCTGAGCTGGCGTGTGCTTGGGCCGTCTGTGCCCCTGACCCACCCGTGGGCCCTGGTTGGCCGCCTTCCCACCACAGGCGTCCTGCCTCCCGTGAGCCTGTGCAGAAGGTTCTTTTGTTCCGCGGTCCTGGCATGACTGAGTCAGTGCTGAAGCCAAACAGGATGTGGTCTGGGTGGCTCCCAACATGCAGCCATCAGTGGCTCTCGTTCTCAGATGCCTCGAGAAGGACAAACCCCCCAGCCACAGGGCGTTTCGAGGCCTTGGAGGGGAGCCCTGGGCTAATGAGGAGAAGAGGAGAGACTGAGAGTTATAGAGTCCACAACTCGCGCCTTTAATTACGGGAACGGGAGGAACAGGAGCGGGCAAGGGGTGGGGCAGATTCCGGGAGTCATCACCCAGCCTGGGAGGAGAAGGCTGCCAGGTAACGCTGGAGGCCTTCACGTTTGGTTTGGCGTGGAGGAAGACAAGTGTTTCCGGGGTGGAGGGCCTGCTTGCAGGTCGGAGCTGGTCTGTTCCTTTGCAGGGCCGGGCGCGTGAGGAGACGGTGGGTTTCCGAGGTCCTGCAGTGTGCAGGGCGCCTGTCCGGACTGTTCCATGGGGCCCAGGGGCCAAATCCTGCGGCCCCTAAATCTTGAGATAGTAGTAGTGCTTGAAAATATTTGGGGTGAACAGAAAATCCCGAAACCAGTAACACTCCTGTGGATTGTATAGCCGCTCCCCAGCCAAGCAGTGGACTTTCACCCTTCACTTTGAGGTTCCTGATGCCCCTGCCCAACCCGTCTCCCTCTCACCTGCCTCTCCCCCCTCCCCCTGCAAAGGGGCTTGATCTAATATGCGTAACGCATTTAAGGTCGTCCCTAGCCTGGATTTTCTAGTTTTTACCACATCACCCATACACATTGTGTCCCGATGCAATGTCACTGTGTTTCATGGTTTTAACTTCGGTGTAAATGGCCCCGTGCCCTGTTTGTGGCTGCCTATGTCCACTACGGCCCCCGGGGGTCCCCACCTCCCTGTATTCACGCCCCTGATCTGGCTGGCCTGGCACCCTGCGTCTGACTGATAGAATTCATCAAAAGTGATGGATGGCACTTCCGTGACGAGGTTACATAAGGTGATAGCTTCCTTCTGGATAACAGACTTGCTGTCTTGCTGGTTTTGATGCAGCCAGCGGCCATATAGAGAGGCCCACGTGGCAGGGAGCTGAGCCCTCAGCTGACCTTTCACTCTGGGGGGCAGAAGGGGGCCTGGTGGATATCAGAGGGCATCCGACCTGCTTTTATGCTTTCCGTATTATTAACTACAGACTGATGTTTATTGGCTATTCTGGTTCCTTCTGATGCGAAGATCCTTTTCATGGTTTTTGCTCATTTTTCTTATTGACTGGTAGGAGTTCTTTGAATTTTCTGGAAAACGAGCCCTTCTTGGCTATGAGCATTGCAAATGTTGCCTCCCAGTTTGTCGCTTGCCCACGTGGGCTGTAAAAACCCAATGAATCCTGGGGGGCGGGGGTAATCTGCAGGCTTGTTATTGAGGTGTTCCCAGTTCTGGCTGTGCTCCTGTCTGGCATCGTGCCTGGGAAACGGGCTCCTGCTTATTGTAACCTTCTGGCACTGCCTTTCTGAGGCGGAGTCAGCGCTCTGTCCCCCTCCAGTCTGGGCGTGCTTTCCTGTTCAAATAGCACGCTTTGGTCTCCCGGTCATTTGGGAGAAAATCACTGAGTCCACACTGCACCTTGGGCTCCATCCTTCCCCGCCAGCCGGCAGCCACTTTGAATCTGCATTTTGTTGTGGACTCTGGAGGTGGCTGGTTTTACTGAAGGAATGTGGGGCCTGGGGAGAACGCCCCAGCCACTTAGAGGGAATGCATTCCTGGAGAAAGTTAAAATTAGAAAGAGCTGCTACATTTCCTGCCATTCAGTCGTTTGTGTTTGTTTTCACAAGGATTCTTCTGGTCAGTCTGCAGTGGGTTTCTGGTGGGATGGGAGGTGAGGTCCTGCTTGTCAGATGGAGGGGATCTGTTTCCATGGCAATCTTTGTAGTTGAGCGCTGCTGCTTTGTTTGAATTCTTGCAGAGCTATGCTGGAATGGAAACATATTATCGAAACAACCCTTTTTCATAGCTAGCAAGAAATACTTTATTTTTTCAAAAGTCCTTTGATGGGAAGTGAGTGTCATGGAGAGGACAGGTGTGTTAGTGAACTCTGGAGGGAGTAAGCCTTAGCCCCACCTGGACTTGGCTCCTGACCACCCCTCTTCCCCCCCAGGCCACTGCCCACCTCTCTCCTTGAGGCCGGAAATCTTGGGAAACCCCTCTGACTGGCCCAGTCTGGGGGTCCACCCCGTGCCTCCCCTCTAGGGTGCCAGGTTTAGCAAATAAAACTGCAGGACAGCCAGGTACATTTGACTGTTTGGGACATACTTACACTAGTAAAATTGCTGTGTGTCTGAACTGAATCCCCCTCTTACCTCCAACCGTACTTTGCCATCTGTGATCTTGTTTTCTTGGGGTGCCTGGACGTCTTCCAAGAGCTGGCTGGTAGCAGTTGTGGGCAGACCTGTAGCTTCCCTAGGTTTGTCCACTTCTGTGTTTGGACGTCTCCCGGCGCTGGCACTGGGCTGGCTGCTGTCCCTGCCGTAGTAAAGCCTGCGATCCCGGGTCATGGAATGTGCTGTGCCCACCTGATGGAGGATGGAGCATGTGCTGCCAGGTGCACAGCCTGCCCAGCTTCATGTAGCTCTCAGACTGCAGTCAGGGCTCGCAAGCCCTCCTGGTCTGTCGGAGGCAAAGCCCAGGAGCTGGAGGGCACTGGAAAATGTACCCATCACCTTCCCCAGAGAGCATGAGTGCTCGAGCTCGGCAGGGACTCCTCCCCAGGGAACTGGGGCCTCGTGAGCTCACCTGCGCCGGCCTGCCAGAAGTGCTGTCCTTCAGTGGGAGAGGGAGAGGTGTTGCTGACACCTGGAGTCAGGCGGGTGGGAGCTGGGCCTTGGGAGGGTCCTGAGGTGGGATGTGTGTAGGGGTTTCGGGTGGGGCTGCTGAGCAGGCCAGAGGGAAGGGAATTGGCAGCGGGTGCTAAGGAGGCTGGAGGTGGGATAGGCTTCCAGGTGGGCAGGTGGCAAGAGGAAGCAGGCACTTTGCATCTGTGAGCAGGGGAAGGCATGCACCGAAGGTGAGCCAGCGGGAAGGTGGAGAGAGGCAGGTGGGACGCAGTAGATCTAGTGGCTCCAAAACCAAGCTGCAGGTCGCAGGTACCGGGGGCTTCATGCTCAGGAACCAGGTCCTGCTAACGGGGCATCTTACTGGGTGCTGGGTGCAGGCCTGCGGACCGAGCTACAGTAGTGCGTGACACAGGCTGTGTCCTGCCCCCGGCCCGACAGGTGCGTTTGTTACTGAAACGGAGTCTGACTGCTTGGGGGGATTCCATAGCAATTTCCTGAGTGCCTGCTGATTCCAGCTGGTTCTGGGTGAACAGAACGAAGTCCTTGCCTTCAGAAAGCATTTATTCTGGTGGAAGAGAAAGGAAATGAACGAATGATAGACAAAGAATGTCACGAGTGACAGCTGAAGCCAGGAGAGAGAGAGGGGAGTGGAAGCCCGGCTGTTTCCCACAGCGGTGTGATAGATTGAACAACGGCCCCCCAAAGATATGCAGACCCTAATCTTCAGCACCTGTCACTGTTACTTTCTATGGCCAAAGGGACTCGGCAGAGGTTTTTAATTTAAGGAGCTCGAGATGGAGAGATTACCCTGCATTATTCGGAGGGGCCCTAAATATAATGTAACCAGAAGTGTCATTTCAAGAAGGAGACAAAAGGAGAGCTGACTACAGAGGAGAAGGCCATGTGATTAGAGAGCTGTGCTTTGAGGATGGAGGAAGGGCCGCGAGCCAGGAATCCGGGTGCCACCAGAGCATGAAAACACTGGGGAAGTGGGTTCTCTCCTTAGGACCCCCAGAAGGGACCACACCTGCCAGTGAGACCGTTTCAGATTTCTGGCCCCCAGGTTGTAGGAGAATGAATTTGTGTTTTAAGCCACCAGGTCTGTGGCAATTTGTGACAGCAGGCCCAGGAAAGTAACACAGGGGCCTGGTGACATTTGAGCAGAGCCCCAAATGTCAGTGACTCGAGGTCATAATTCGTGGCTCTCTCTGAGGGTGGAGTGTGCTTCCTGCTGACGTGTGGGCTGGGACCCTGGGCCCTGAACCAGGATCCAGGCCCAGCGGGGAGTCAGAATTCCTTGGGAACCGTGAGCGCTCGTGGCCTCTAGCCTGCATGGGAGCCATAGAATTTATATATTTTGAATGTAAAAATGTCAGTTGCAGTATAAATACCCTTTGCTTTTCTCCAGATTTAGCCGAGTATAAATGTATCTTATTGATGGAACAGAGTATTTCCTTGGCTTTCTAAATTGGGACTATTTAACATTGTCCAGTAGCCCATGGCTTTGCCCAGAGCTGACCCAAAGTACCCGTTGGTATCACCCAGCTGTGTGTGTGACTTGTCCAAGAAGCCCAGCGTCTAGTGCCCATTTCACATTTGCCATCTGTTCTGGTTGGGGACCCCCAAGGCCACGCCTGGGGCCAGGACTCGGGGGCTGATATATTGGGAGAGGTGGGCTCCCGAAGCAGGAGGAAGGAACTGGGACTGGGAGAGTGAGATGAGAAAGGGCGAAAGTTGCAGCGGGTGAGGCACTGAGCTCCTGGCACCGGGACTGGGAGACCCTCTGGGGACCCTCCTGAGGAACAATGAGCATGTTCCTCAGAATCGTCCCTCTGCAGGGCTGGAGGCTGGGGCGCTGACGCCAGCGCTGCCCTGGGGAGTGTGGTGTGTTCCTGCAGGCAGAGCGAGGGCTGGGGGCTGGGATGTGGGGGGCGGGGGCTGACAGATTGCACCCACCCGTATAGAGAGGATCTTGGCAGGAGTCACTGGTTGTACGTGGATTCCATACGGCGTCTTTGTGAAATCCCGGCTTGGCTTCCCTGGGGGTCATGAGAAAGGCATGTATTTCAGCCCCATCCCACAAGAACGGAGGCGTCTGGCATGGTCTGTGGTAAGAACTGTCAGCCACCAGGGAGACAGAGGGCGCTCAGAACGTCGGAGAAAGCTCAGGTGTTCGGGGGTGGGCATGGGGGGGCACAGAGACCACGTGCCCCTCACCGCAGTGGGACTTTGGACTCCTGTGTGGCATCCTCTCCTGACACCTGTTTAGAGCCCAGTCAGCCGAGGTGGTCCCTCGCCTTGTCCCAGGAGCCCCTTCTCCATCTTGTTCTGTTCTCCTCCGAGCAGCTTTATATCTTGCTGTCTTCTGTTTTCAGCCTGGTGTGATATTTAGGTACCTGCTTTCCCTTGCTTTCTAGAGTGCAGGACCCACGTGTTTTAGTTATCTTGTCAGCCCCTCTGTGGCTTAGAAGGAACAGAGCCCGAGTGAAGATTTGTGAGATGACGGTGATGGGTTGAATGAAGCCCTTGTCCCTCGAAGCCAGGTGAGCAGCGCCCAGAAAGCTTGCACTGCACTGACAGTGGTGTTACCCTTTCCTGCCAGCTGACGGTGGCTTGTGATGAAGGTAAGAGTAAGTCCGCATCTAGAGCAGAGAGACTAACCACATAGGTCCTCATGGCTCCGTGGGAAGCGAGGGGTTGGACAGAACCTGCCTCTCCTGTCCCTTCGTCACACCCTGGACTGCTGTGTTCTGGCCAGGACCCGATTTCACGCGCATTTCAACCTGCAGTTAGGAGCTTAATCATGAGGGAAAGGACCCCCTGGGCAGCTGTGCCCTTTCGTGGTCACCCAACCCCTTCGTGTGACCACCGATGGAAGGAAACGTCTCCCCAAACGCATACCACCCCAGCGGACAGCGTCCATGGGATTGGCTTCTTCAAGTTTGCGTTTAAAAAAAAACAAAAACCTTTTTTTTTTTTTGAGATTGCGTTTTTAAAAATATCTCGTTTACAAAGTAGGATAGTCCCTGAGGTTGGAGACTGCTTCACATTTCTGGATAACACTGTGCTTATCTTGATGAAGAGGTTAGAAACTGAGGATTCATTTGGGGGAAATGTCTTAAAATACAGAATGGTCGTCTTACAACTTTCTTCAGGTCTTGGCTTCAGAAAAATGTTTGTTCCAGTGATTCTGTTTGTGACCCAGTTTCTTTGACAGTATGGCTTGTTGTCTGAAGAGGGGGTGGGGAGTCTAACACATAGATTAATGAATTAGGAATCATTTGCTCTTATAAAATCAGCATTCTGCCCTTTGCCCCATTGCTTTGGCCAGGTTTTCTGAACTGTGGGTGTTATCACGGTCCGGACAGAAGGCAGGTGGAAGCCCCGCGCCCCTTTTGCAAAGCTGAATGGGGAAGGGGGCTCCTGAGGGCCTCAGTCTGGGACCAGTCAGGCGTGGAAGGGAGGTCGTATCTGTTGGCAGGAGGACTGTCTTGGGTGGCATCAGGTTGCAATTTTCCCACTCTTCCCTCTTTCCCTGTTGCTAGGGTGAGAGGTGACTGGGGTGAAGATTTAACCTCCAGGAAGGAGATCCAAGAGGTTAGATGGGGACAGCTCTCCGTTCGAGGACACACTCTGAGGAAGGGGTAGCTGTGGGGCTTCTGGAAGAAAGGAACCAGCACTTGAACCCCACATGTGCAGACCCTGGCGGCAGCGTTGTTTCACTATTACTCACGCACCAGGCGGGGTCATTCCCCACCCCACCAACGCTCAGCACATGGGTGGCCCAGCTTCAGAGGCGCAGCCAGGATTCGAGTCCGTGTTCAGATGGGGTCTGAGCTTTCACACACTAACTTGTCCTAAATATGTCCAGCCTCTTCTACCTTTGTTCGGAGGCTGTTTATTCTGTGGCCTCTCCCGAGACTCACACAGAAACTCCCTTTATCTGGTGCAGGCAGGAGATTTCACTTCTTCCTTCTTTAAAAGACCTGGGAGGTTTTATAACTTCTGTCATGCAAGAAGGAAGGAAGTGCGACATTGGGACCTCTTCCAGCATTTGTGCCCTCACTTGGAGATATCCTGCCTTACTGCATGCAGCTGCTCAGTCTTCCTTTGTTTTCTTTGCATCTGACCACGATTCTGTGTATCAAAGTGACTTTGCCACCACGTTGGGTGTGATCCCAGCTTCCCACTTGATCTCCAGTCATTGAAACCGGTGAGCCTTAGCTCTCTCCTCTGCTAGAGAGCACGATGAGGCCTGTCTTGCCCTCACTGTTGTGAAAACCAGCGACAAATGGAAAAAAAGTACATTATCAATTATCCTGCATTATACCAGTGGTTTTCAAAGTGTGGTCCGGGGACCAGTAGCCTCAACCTCACTTGGGGGCAAGTTAGAAATGCCCATTGTCAGGCCCCTGGCCTCTCGGGGAGACACCTGCAGCCTGTGTTTCAGTCAGCCCTCCGGGGGCAAGTCTGATCCTGCTAATGTGGAGAACCACGCCAGATTCAAATGGAAGGAGCTAGGTTCTCAACCATTTACTCCACAAGCGTGTTTTTGAGGTTTCTACTATGTATTTGGCACCAAGTATCGGGTCCTTTCTGTTTCAAAGAAGAAAAGGGCAAAGTCCCTGCCCCCAGTGTGACCCACAGGCCAGGAGAAAGGACAGAACAAGAAAAAGCCACATTCGGTGGGGATACTCCCGCATGGTCTGGAGAGCCCTGTATTATACCTGAGGAAACTGAGGCCCAGAGTCAAGTTAGGTGATTTAGCAAAGGTTATGGAGCTAGTAAAGGGAGGAGCTGAAATGGGACCCCACTGTGTGAGTCGGGTCATCTCAGAAGTCCTCCGTTCACAGGCTGCCCCCACCACCTGGACAGCACACAGGCAGCCGCCATCTCCCCATTTATTCACGGGAGAAGGTTACGGGGTCAGAACCAAAAGCCTCAGGACTTGCCTGGGCAGGTCTCCTTCATCAGCTCATACGCGGTGATTGTCATGACATTGGACTTGAACCTCCAGCCCCACTGAGCCCAGAATGGGGCACCAGGGCAGACGGTGAACGTCCCGCAATAACTGGTCGGTGAACTGGAAAAGTTAATCAAAGCCTAAAAGAAGAAGATATAAAAAATAAAAATGAAAAAAGGCAGAGGGAGCCAAATGTATGTTTATCTGCCAGTCCTTCTAACGTTGGGTGAAGGTCTGTTCTGACCATGGTTTGCTTGACAGCAGAGTCTTGCAGGAACCACAAATGGGATCCGTCCTCTTGATTTCCAGTTTAAAATCAAGCAGTGACATAAGGACGCGGGTGAAGGTCCAAGTCCAGAGTTCTTCTAGATTTTTTTTTTTTAATTAAGGTTTATTGGGGTGACAATTGTTAGTAAAGTTACATAGATCTCAGGTGTACAATTCTGTATTACGTCATCTATAAATCCCATTGTGTGTTCACCACCCAGAGTCAGTTCTCCTTCCATCACCATATATTTGATCCCCTTTACTAGAGTTTTATTACTTTTTCCTCCAGTGTTTAATGTGGTCTGGTTTGCCAGCCTGCTTCTAAGTGATGCACCTTTGTGGGGTCCTTCCGAATTACCCCACTTGGGTGGTTGTGGAGGCTGCTCTGGTGGGGTCATTCATTTATGGCATAATTAAATACATAACAGTTTTGTAACCAGGCCTCCCAGCTCCAACCAGAGGGAGCAGGAGCCCACAGCGGGGGAAGCGGCCTTCTGGCCAGAGGTGTGGGAGTCCACGTACCCCAGAGAGAGAGTGGGCTCAGTAACGGCCGGGGCCTGTCGTCTTCACCCACACAGACAAGCAGGAGCCTCCACCCAGGGAGGAAGGACAGCCAGAAATGCCCCACACACAGTGCATTAAACCACCGACTTGATACCCTGTCAGGTACCAGGTAGGAACCACAGATGTGTAGAGTGAATGGATAGACATGTCATGAAGCCATTATGGGTGTCTGGCTGTTTCTCTCAATAAGCCCCTCCCTTTTGTGCATAATATTCAATATAGTAGATTTAATACAGGAGAGAGGAAGGAATGTTCCTTACTACATACTGTATAGAATTCGACGTGCTGCGTAATTATAGGAAAGGTAAGTAAACCTGTTCTCTCTTCCGTGTGAAAAAATTCCGCCACGTCAGTCAGTGAGGTGTCACCCACGCTGACTGGGCCGTATGGTCCACCACATGACAGAATTTTTTTCTGGTTAACAGTTATCATAGTGTTGATTTTGATAGCGTGAAATATAAAGGCCGTTGCCAGTCTACCCAAGTGTTATTTTCTCAGTTTTGTAAACTGGTTGTCTTAGAATTTCTCCCATAAACGATGAAAACCTTAGGGTGAGGTCCACAGCCAGGCCGTGAGCTCCTGACTGTCCTGAGTGTCACTCACATAAGGACTGATTGTCACTCGCATAAGCACAGGGGGTGGGGGGGTCCCTGTGCTGCCGAAGGAGACCAGGAGCGCCTCCCCTCTCAAGGTGGGAGCCAGCTCCAGGTAGCAGTTTTGAATGGATGAAGTTTCCCCTTTGGGCTGTGTCTGTCTCCATTTCTAGCCACACCTTGCTGTTGTTTTTCTTTCTTTCCCTGTTGCCATCTCCTGTCCCACCTGCTACCTTGGCCATTGCTTCTGGCGTCCAGCCCCACGCCTGTGGGTGATGCCCACTGTCCTGTGCTTCTCTCTGCCCACCGCAGCCTGACCTTTGCCCCACTGCATAAGTCGGGCTGGTGGAGAACTGGGGTGGGCAGATGTTTTCTGCAAAAGGCCAGACAGTAAGTACTTTCAGCTTTGCGGGCCAAAGGTTTCTGTGTCCTCACACACAGAAGGGAGAACGATGGACAAATACCTGAACTTACGGACACTGCGGTTTGAATTTCATATAATTTTCACATCACAAAATAGTATTCTTATTTTGATCTCCGCGCCTACCCCCAACTATTTAAAAATTTAAAAACGTTCTTTGTTCAGGGGCCATACCAAAACAGGTGACACACTGGAGTTGGCACACGGGCCACAGTTTTGCCTTCGGTTTGTGACAAGAATGTATTGGGTTCTACTTTCTCCTCTTGTCCTCCTCCTTGGGACTTTCAGGAATGGTAGGGGCCGGAGGGAGAGCCCATTTCTGCCACAGAGAGACCTCCAGTCTACACACTCGCAGACGCGGGCTGTGAAGGGTCCTTTGGCCGATGTGTCCACACGCATCCAGCACGGTGGCCTTCAAACCTAAGGAGTAGGCTTGGGAGTTTCCCAGTTTCCCCAGAGCCACCCTGACATTGCGTCATCTCCGCCTTAAAGAGCTGCGTGCTGGGCACGTGAGTGGCTCAGGCCGTTTAGCCCAAACTGAGGCTGTTGGAACAAAGCGTGACGTTGCAGGAGTCTGCTGGCCTCAGGAAAGCACGCAGGTCCTGCCCCGAGAGGCGTACCCTGCAGCAAGGACCTGCCCTTGGTGGCTTGATGCTGGCAAGCCAACCTATTGGTTGAGGTGACTAAAGAGTTTACAGAGCATTTTCAAATCTGCTGCGGGCACAGTAGCTCCTGTCGTGGGCATTCGTTTGCCCATTTTGTAGATACAGTGTGTTAGTTTGCTAGGGCTGCCGTGGCAACGGACCTGTTGGGCGGGTGAAACAGCAGACACTGACGGTCTCACAGGTGTGGAGGCTGGAAGTCTAAGATCGAGTAACAGCAGGGTTGGTTCCTTCTGAAGCTGTGAGGTTGATTGTGCCAGGCCTCTCCCTGGGTTCTGCTGGTTTGCTTGGGACCCTTAGTGTCCCTCGGTTTAGAGATCCCGCCCTCATATCCCCATGGCACTCCCCCTGTGTGTGTCTGCCCCAGACTTCCCCCTTTGTGAAGAGGCCACTTATACCAGGGTAGGGCCTCATTTTAACCTGATCACCTCTGTAAGGACCCTATGTCCAAAGAAGGTCACATTCTGGGGGTACCGGGGGTTAGGACTCCCACATATGAAGGGGGCGGGCAGTTCCATCCATAGCAAAGGGAAGTGGAAGGAATGGGTGTGTGTCTTGTTGGTGACTGTCCTGGAAGGAGTATTTGGGACAGAGTTCATCTCTTTGTGTGAATGTGGCTTTCCGTCTTAAGTTTCGTGAGCCTCTAGTTGTTTGTGTATCCATTGAGCTTTGCAGACCTCCTCGGGGAGGATAAACTCTCTGTGGTTCTAGCATCAGCTGAGACGGTAAGCTGTTGTTAGAACTGCTGTTAAGAGGTGCGCAGAGAACATCAATGCCATTCTCACAGGAGAAGACACATGTGTTGGAGGCTCCTGCAGATGACGGACTCTTCTCAGCGTCGCTTCTTGACACTTCTGTGGTTCTTGGAGGTTTCCCCCCAATTTGGTCTAGTGACAGCGTTGATGTTTCTTGAAACACACACTCAATCAGGGACTAAGGCATCTTGCAGACTTCGGGACTGTATTCTAACTTGATGAACCCACACTGAATCCTGTGACTTGGGCGGTGGGGGGTAATGGGGCCTGATGACAGCTCCCTCGGGAGAAGAGCTTGGCCAGGAGATGGTGCCTGCTCTCCCCTCAGGAAAGCTGGTGTTTAAAAAAAAAAGAAAAGAAAGAAGGCTGGTGTTTGCAGAAAGCTGAGGCTTTCAGAGAGGTAGAGCATGGAGCTGGGAAGGTGGACAGGACCAGTCCACCTGTTACACCCACCCTGGACCTCACGGGCCTGACTGTTCACAGCCAGACCCCCTCCCCGTCCCGATGCCCACACCAGTTGGCAGACAGCTCCGTGTGTGCCTCTGTCCCTGCCCAGAGTCCAGCAGGACGTCTCTGAGCCGGCCTGCTTGGGCGGTTCTGGGGCCTCCCGTACTGGGTATGAGGTGTGAGTTTACCAGGGCACCCCCATCCGGGGACCTGCCAGGGGTTCCTGTAAGGAAACACGGCTCAGCTTCAGGGCCTGAGGGCGGTAGAGCGAAAGCCCCTGCCTTAAGTGGTCCTCTGGAAGGAGTGAGTGAGAAGCCCCAGACCTAGCAAGCCCCTTACCCCAGAGTGCTAAGCGCCTCCGTGCTCAGCAGCAGTGAGGAAGGCGGGTAAATGAGCTGTGAAAGTGAACGTGCCAGGCTCCATACGGGAGAAAACCTGGCAGCTTTCTGCAGGTAAGACCAGGTCGCAGTCTGCAGCTGCTCAGCCAGCACTCACGTTGTGCCTGGGAGATGGGCGCTGGGCAGCCTGGGGTGGGGTGCACACCCAGGAGCCTGCCTCGCCAGCCCCCTGCCCGCCTCTCGCCATCCGTGAGGGGCCCGCAGATGGACCAGTGCAGAGGGAAGAGGCCCAGAGTGTTGGGAATGCAGGTTGGAGACCCCCGTCACCCCATCCTAGATTTGGGGGGGGGGGGCAGAGAGGAAAGGAGACAGCCAAGTTCTTAGGCTGGTGTAGGGACTTTTGAGGAGGGCCTTTTAAAAATCAGGGAAAAGCAAACAAACAAATGCATACACAAGGTAGAACAAATTGGAAAAGTCAGAGAAGTCTGAGGAAACAGAAAAACACCCATCAACCCACTTCTGAGAGGCCACTTCTGGTAATATTTTCACTTCCTCAGGCCTTTTTTCAGTTCCTTTCCCCCCTTTACCTTGATGAGGTTCTCAGCGGCTCTGTCCCTACCAATCTGAATTCGCAAGCATTCTGGAGTTCTCAGAACATTCCGAGTCATCTTGGCCCTGGAGACGCGTCCAAGATAAAGGATGGATGGACAACGGCCCCTTGTTTCCTGTCCCGAGCCCCTGTTTTCCTGTCTCCTTCGGGGGTCTAACTTTTGGTCGTGTTTGAATGTTTTCTCACGTCGCTGCCATCTTCAAGAGTTCATTGGCTGTAATGGAGCCTTTCCCTTTACCTGTGTGGTTTCCGTCACTGCTGCACATTTGGAAGGTCTGCCTTTACTGGCACAACTGCATCTGTGCTACCGTGTCTCCCGAAAATAAGACCTAGCCAGACAGTCAGCTCTAATGCGTCTTTTGGAGCAAAAATTATAAGACCCGGTCTTATTTTACTATAAGACCAGGTGTAATATAATATAATTAATATAATATAATTAATATAATGTAATACTGGGTCTTATATTACTTTTTGCTCCAAAAGACGCGTTAAAGCTGATTGTCCAGCTAGGTCTTATTTTCGGGGAAACAGGGTAGCTTGGCTTTCCTTCTGGTTGATCCCCTTCCCTTCCTCCCACCTTTCTGTACCTTTGGAATTCCTTTTCCTGTTGAAGCCCCAGGGGGACACAGTGTCCCCAAGACAAGTCAGCTGCCTCAGCATCACAGGGCATAGTCCGTGTCCTCTTGTGATACTTATTTTAATTGTACATGAAATATGTACACAGAAGAGGGTCAGTTCTGGGCTGTCTGTTCCAGCAGGGAAACCAACGCAGTCCGAGTGTCTTAATGTCGGGAAGGTGTCCAGAATGGGATTCCCGCCTCCCCTTTACAGCGTGACCACGTCCAGGGCTCCTCTAAAGTGCCAGAGCCCCTCTGTGACCCTGTCCAGACGCCTGTCTGTCTGCAGGTGGCTAAGAGGGGAGTCACGGGGTGACCTTCAGTCCCGCTTCTCGTCATTGTAAAGTTCAAGCCCCTTTAAGGCATCCATCTGGTTCTGTACTTCTCATGTTAGTGCCGTGGGACTCGCGCACCCTCCTAGGGACCCGGTGTGGGGGGAGGGAGCCCCACTTCTGCCAAGGTGACTGAAGTGCGTCTTCAGGGTTCAGCTGATAAAAGGATTCTGTTGTAACGGCAGGTGAGGGAAGACACAGCATTGGGGGAAAAAATAACAAAAAAGTCCTTGTTGCAGGCTGGGCTCCCCGGGAAGCCAACTCTGACACACGTCGCCGTGGAAGATGTCTGTTGGGGAGCACTCTTGGGGTCAGCACCCACGGGAGGAGGGGCGGGCAGAGGGAAAGTGGGGCTGCAGTGCTGTCTGAGCAGAGCTCGGACCCTGGGAGGGAGCAGGGTGAGGGGCCGCTTCTTCACCCCTGCATGGCTGCCCCAGGAAGGGCACTTTAGGAAAGGGTCCTGCAGGCCACTCTCCCAGCAGTTGGGATGGACGGGGCATCTGAGTGCCACATGGCATGTCCACCGCTGTCCTCACCTTACCACGTAAACTCAGTGCAGAATATAGTCTACTCTAGATGTGGACGAGCCTTGGAGGGAAAGCGCAGAGATGAGTTTTTCAGCTGAACGAGACTGAATCTTAGCCATGTTTCCCGTTTTTGTCTTGCAGCATCTCCTTACTTTTCTGGATGGAAGGCTGGGTCCCGGGACCCTGCCTCTGACGTCAGGGAGCTGGTGGCCTGCTGTAGGTAAGCGATGCAGCCAGGGAGTTTGACCGAGTCGCCGTACCTGGGCTGTGTCACAACCGAGAAGCACAGACCCGTGTAGGGAGATGGGTTCCATATGTGTGCACAGCAGCTCAGGAGGGCGAAGTAGCTTCCAGAAGCTGCCAGTGGCCTGCTTGGTCTTTTAGGGCGCTGCAAACATCTCCCTCACGGCTCTGTCTTCACATCCTGGTCAGCTCTCCATGCCCTCCGCACGGGAAGGTCAGATGTCACCGTCGTGCCTGGCACAGGAGAATTCCCAGAAAAGTCTCTCCTTTCTGTTTACTTTCTGTGACTTTCCCTTCTGTTGCCACCAATGGAACCTTCTCGCTCTACCCAGAAACCAGATGGGCGGCTCGTTCTCCACCCTGACAACCACGGGACAGAGCCCAGACTGGCGGTCCTGTCGTGCCTGCACAAAGCAGTTACTCTTATAATGTAAGAGGTTCTGAGTTCCCAGACAATGGCCAGCAGTGCCGAGATGGGAGTTGGGGAGCTCCATTTGGCCCCCTGGTTCCGGGTCAGTCCCGCTGGGGCTCTGGGAAAGCGTTTGTCCTTGGAATACAATAGCAGAAAATGTTAAAAGGAAACACTAGGTGGTTCATGAGACATAACTGGAGGCTTTTGGAAATCCCAGCATAAAGGAAAGAGTAAAGCGTATCCTGCTAGAATGTTCTCGGGTATTTTCTTGGCTGTTCTTTGCAATAGAAGGAAACCATCTTTTGTAAAGTCAGTTGGGTTAAGAGCTTCTGAGTCACATGGTGTGCTGCCTTCTTGTGTATAAAAACAACAGAGCCTTTCCTCCTCAGGTGAAAGGACTGGACTGCCTTTAAAATGGACATTTGCATAACCCTGGGTCATTGGGGGGACTTCAGAGGAAACAGCTCAGAGGCTGCGGTCTTTTCAGGGTCATGTTTGAATAATAAAAGCCATTCCAAATTGGGCAGCCAGTGGAATTTTTTCAGGTTTTTCTTTTTTAAAAATCATATGTATCTGCCGTCCTCATGGGGGGAAGGTGATTGGTTTTTGTCCCAACAGTTTCCTCTCCCCACCTTTTATATCTTGCAAGCAGGACCCCCTGTGCTTTAGAGTGAAAGAATGCTTGGGACTCTTCAGTTATGACCTGGGGGCTTTTAATAGTGAAGTGAGGAATTCCGGAATGTTTGGGTCCCAGGTCAATCCTCACCCACTGAGGTCTCAGAGACTTAAAATACCTCTGTCCAGGAAGCAGCCTCAGGCCGGCCTTGCCTTCCGAGAGCAACCCCCTTCCCTGGAGGCTGTGGTCTGTTTGGGTCTCCGCCACATTCCTAACATTCTTCTGGCTGGGCATTGGCTGGAAGCTGAGGTTCCCGGAGTCAAACACAAGTATACAGCTGGGTTCTTCTCTCTAGGTCAACCTGATACCAGCGGGTTGCTAGTGGCTTCCTTTCTCCCCCATGGTCTCACCTTTGGATCTGCGGGGCACAGGTTGCCCAGTGCAGGCCCCATCCTGAGCAGGGCAGGAGGAGGTTAATGGAGGGGCCCTGCCTGTGGCCCCTCCTTGGCTCTGGCAGTTCCCTGGGTGTCGTTTATGTGGTTTGCTTTTTCTGGCACTGAGACAGAGTTACCAGAGCTGCTGAATGTCTGGGAAGAGGAAACAGGAGGGTGGGATGGGGCCTGGCCATCTGGAGATGAGCCAACGCGGTGCCCTCTGTCTCCATCTCAGCATAAAGGGCTCCTGGGAACGTCGCGAGGGAGATGCACTTTTACCTGCCTTGGCAGAGTGGACCCGTGTGTCTCACAGCATTTAAAAAGACCATCCACTGGCTATGGAAACAAAAAGGGGGGGAATCTTGACACATTTGGCCAATTTTTATGTCTTTCCACCCCCCCCCACCCCCAAAACATACATGCAGTGTTTTCTGTTTCTTTTTTTTTTTTTTTTTAAATCTGTACGCCTTCAGTACAGACAACCATTTTTTAAATTTATTTATTTATTTATTTATTTATTTATTTATTTATTTTAAAGATTTTATTGGGGAAGGGGAACAGGACTTTATTGGGGAACACTGTGTACTTCCAGGACTTTTTTCCAAGTCAAGTTGTCCTTTCAATCTTAGTTGTGGAGGGCGCAGCTCAGCTCCAGGTCCAGTTGCTGTTGCTAGTTGCAGGGGGCGCAGCCCACCATCCCTTGTGGGACTCGAGGAATTGAACTGGCAACCTTGTGGTTGAGAGCCCACTGACCCATGTGGGAATCGAACCGGCAGCCTTCGGAGTTAGGAGCACGGAGCTCTAACTGCCTGAGCCACCGGGCCGGCCCTTCTGTGTTTCAAGATCTGATTTGTCTCAACTTCATTGTGAGATGGAGCTCGCGGGGTTTTAGTTTCTATGTCCAGAGGTTTGCTTGGTGCCTGGATTTGCATGTAATCCCTGCACCTCCCAGTGATGGTCTTAACCTGTTACTGATCCCGCTGTGAATCCCCATCAGTAACAGTTTATTAAGCACCCGTGGCTGCTGCTGTCAAGAGATGGACCCAGTGAGGGAGCAGGAATGGTGTTGACCCCAGTTCCCGTCACTAAGACCAGTGTGAAGACAGGTGTGCCCGGATAGAACGGAACTTGGCCCACCCGATCCTTGGGGAGCATGCCATCCCAGGAAGGAGCTCGGTGGGGAGACCCAGGCTGGGTCCCAGGGCTCTGCCGGTGCCGGTCAAGGTGGGAGCTCCAGCTCAGGACACTCCATCCCTGGGGCACTGCGTCTTGCCCTTTTATAGATGAGGCTCAGAGGCCAAGATCAGGGGAGTATCGTTAACAAGTAGCAAAGCCCAGGCCTGGAGTCCGAGTCTGTGTGCCCCAGGCCACTCCGTCCCTGCTGCCTCCCTTACCTGGCGCCCAGGAGAGTGCAGGAGCTAGGTGGGCAAGGGTCCCTGTGGCCAGCACCTGCCAACAGAAATGAATTTCCAGCCACAAGCGTGAGCCACACAGCTAATTTTTAAAGTAGATGAAATTAGATGTTTTTCTCTTTGAACAATAAGTTTACTTGAAAGTCGAGGATGCAATTAGGAAATGAGCTGGGTGATCTTAAAGAACTGTGCCATTCAATGACCTGGACTCACCCACTCTTTGTAGAGGTAGCTGGCTGGGTACCCTCTGTCTGTACCACATGAGAATCACTGACAAATTCTTGCTCTTCTTACATTAATTTTCAGGCTGGGGATCGCCCAACTTTTCTGATTGTATGGGTTTTGTTGTTTGTTTTTCTGATGTGAAGTTCACATACTACCCAATTATCTGTTTCAAAGGGGACAATTCGCTGGCCCTTACTACAGCCACAGTGTTGTGTAACCATGGCCACTCTCTGGTTTCAAACCTTGTCATCACCCCAGAAGAACGCCCCCATCCATTGGTTGGTTATTCCCAGTGCCCCCTGCCTTCAGCCACTGGCATCCACTAATTCGTTTACTTTGGAGGTATGAATTGGGCTCCAGCCTGTACGTAGGAGAGGTCCTGGCTTTCACATGTGCTTGGGACGGATGGAGGAAGGCCAGTGCCCTTAACATCATGACATCCAGGCCTGCGGGGGCTGTCACTGGCCAGGTGACCTGGAAGCACTGGTTCTTTGCCTGCATGGGCGCCTCTTGGGGTAAGGTCTGTCGACGTAAGAACATCCACACCTGTAGAGAATTTTTATAAAAATGTATTGGAGCCAAACAGAGGATCCACCTGGAAACAAAATCTCAACAGAGTGAATAAAATGCTCCATTGGAATAACAGTTTGCAGCTTCTTGTTGCATTTGGACTTAAGGAGGGGACGTGAGGAAGACGACACACAGGTAGGAGAAAGCCAGGCCGGGGAGTAGATGCCAGGATACTTAACCAAATGATGTGCTCTCTCGAGGGTAGTTTTGCTTCTGAGGGGTCTGAAAAAGAGGCGTTGCACAGGTGTGTGCACAGAAACAGTGGACAGGGCTTGCTTGAGGCAAAGAAACTTTTTTCTTGAAGGGATATGCCAGGGGTGTGACTACCCACCATGATCCACCCAGTTAGGAATTAACTTATGGTCAGATCACCCTGTAGATAGAACCCCTTCTTGTCCACAGGTCTGACCTCACAGTTGTCAGCGGGTGACCCAGGAGCACAGAGAGGGGAACCCCGTAGCTATGTGTCAACCTGAGACATCTCTCAGCCTCTGTCAAAACCACTGCAGTACAGTACTTCATATGCTGCTGCTCCTTAAGTACAGGGCTGCCACTGACTATGCATGAGGTCGTGAGCCCCGAAATGACAGGAACCTGAAGCTGTACCCTAGCCACACATTAGACTAAAAATAGCATTTACGTGTTCTAAAAAGCCTTGTGTTTTGGCCTCCTAACTAGCCTGCCTTTTCACCCTCCTTAAAGCCGATATGGCGTGAGGACAATGAGAAACTTTTGACGTACTTGAGGCATTGGAGGTAAAAGGTGTGAGTGAAGAAGGATTCCACCAGGGTTTGTTTCAAGAGCCGACCAATCTCTTGCTACAACCTGCTTAGACTTAGGAAGAAATTTCCAGTCTAATCACAAATCCCACCCCACATCTTCCTATCTCTCTGACTGGACTTTCCCCGGCTTTGTGAGTTCATTATTTAAAATTGACTGGGCGGGCTGCAAGTTAGGAAGGGCAGGGAGAACGTATTTCACGCTCGAGCTAGAAACATGTCTCTGCAAAGAGCTTATAGCTTTGGTCTTGTTTTGTAAATATAACCGAATTTCAGTTCTGAGCATATAAGCACTTTACGTAAATTAATTTCCTTGGCCCTCAGTTTCCTCCTCTGTACAAATGGAGCCAGTGTCTCAGGAGGCTCTCAAAGATAAAAAACAGTCAAATACACACTCAGACTTGCTCGACAAGGAAACGGGAGGATTATCACAAAGATTCAGAGACGAAGCACAGGAGATCTGGAAGGACCCACAAACCGGAATTTGAGAAATTAAGCTGCTCTTCAAGAACCGCATGTTTCCCCCACCCGTGTTTCTCCTTTCGGCCTCTGCGGCTTGCCCAGCGCACACCTGGCCCAGGAATGGCCGCAGCCAAGGCACAATTGTCCAGTGCAGGACCTGCCCCTGGACCACGTGTGCATTTCCCAGCTCCCAGCTCTCAGAAGAGGAGGGTTGGGCTGGCTCGCTCTTTTGAGCCGGCAGACTGTGGATCGATGTCCACTGCTGATCCATTGGGAGGAGGCAGGGCCATGGGGGTGGCCAGGCTGGGGGCGTCCCTGGGCCAGGGAGTGATGGCCATAGGTGCTCGCAGGAAAGCGAGGAGGTGGCATGCTTCATTCCCACCCGGGCTTATGTGCAAGCTCCCCACCCCTCCTTCCTTTCTTCCTCCCTCTCCTTCCATCTTCCCTCCCTCGCCCTCCTGCCCCACTCCTCCCTCTGATTTTGCCACAACCCCATCACTTTGGGCAAGTCATTTAGCCTCTGGGCCTCCCTTTTCTCGTGTCTTTATTGAGGGGCCCTGCACATCAACCCTCTGCCTCCTCTGTGGACGTGTAGTTGATGTGGCCAAGGGGCAGCCCTGTGCTGACGTTTCAGTTCGTGCCATTTCTCAAGCACACTGCCCTGACCGCAGGCCACCCCAGGGGTCCCAGAGGTCCACGCAGGATTAACGTGACCTGCTGGCCAGTGAATTACTCAGGGCCCCTCCTTCCCAGTGGTGAGCAGGTGGCCTCAAGGAAGGCTGAGTAGAACTAACTGGGGTCTCCCTGGTGGACGTGCTCTGATGGTGTTTGGAGGACAGCAAGCTGAGGTACTCCTGTCCCCATTCGATAGACACAGGTCCTGGTGTCCCACGTGTGGTGCAGGAAGGGACCTAAAAGGCCAGTGAGCCAAGTTTTGATTTGTCAGAGGAAGCAGACTTAAAAAGCCAGTGGCTGGCCAGGGTCACACCGTGTCTTCCCATTACAACGCACCATCCGCTCCCCACCCGATGGGGCTCGGCCCCTGGTAGGGTCTGCCTCGCCGTGCCTGTCTGTGTTGTGTGGCTGTTGTCCTGGCTTCTTGTGGACAGGGGCGCTGTCCCTCTCCTACCCCCCACCCATCCCCGTGCAGCCCTGGACTTCATGCTCAGTAAACACAACATGGTTCTTTTTCCTTCTTTGTCAGCGCCCACAATCCTGTTGATACTTGCTGTGTCTACATATGAGCTGGAATGTGTGGTCGCACCTCTGCCTTCAGGTTTTGATGATGAATTATAAAAAGCATTGATCGATGCTCTGGGTTAGCCTGGGGTACCCTCTGATAGAGAACAGTCGTCTGGGCCTAGTCATTGAACCTAATTTTTATCAGTAACAGAAGAGGTGTGTGTTTACCCTGATGGACTCTTAGCCAGGGTCCCTTCAGAGTCTGGGCAAAACGTTACAGGCCTGGGTGGTTTTCTCAAGACAGAGCCCATAGCCCTTATCGGATTCCTCAAAGGATTTGCTCAGGAAGGCCTGGGACCTGCTTGGAGATAAGGGAACTGGAGATAAGCTGGCCTGGGCTGGTTCCCACTGCGGGACTGTCTCCCCTGCGCTGGACTGCTCAGCTTAGACCAAGAGTAAGCTTCACGGAGACCACGGAAACTCTTCATTCCCTTCCTCTATTTGTTATTTCTTTTGCTTTTTTGTTAAGTCCAGATATTATTTGCTCATTTACAGAATGGGAAAGAGACCTGACTTATGAAAATTATCTTTGGATTTTTGTTGAACTTGGACTAAGTCTGAACGAAACCTGAAAATCAAAGGTGCTCACCAGGTGGTTAATGGAAACCCGGGGTCCAGGTGAACGGGCAGCATCCACCAGGTGACTCACGGGCTGTCCGTGCATAGCTGACTGGAAAAGGGGGTGTTCAGGCTACAGGTTGTGCAGGTCTCACCGTGGCATTTGAAGAGGAATTAATGCTCTGGCTCCTAGCGAGGAGGTTGGGGTTTCCAGTGAACGGCGCGCGAGGTGCTGGGGCGGCGCATTTGGCAAAGAGGAAGCTTCCGGGAGAGAAATGGCATGTACAGCGTTGGCCAACCTCTTCTGTGGCTTTGTCTCATATTTACATTTCTCCCAGTGGTTTACAGCTTGCAGCGCTCTTGTAGGCTTGTTCCTGTTTTCTCAGGGAGATGTGGGTCGAGCCGGCTATTAATTTGAGCCTCTTTTTAGATGAGATCTTGTGCCTCAGAGAAGCTGAACGTTGATTGACTGAGGTCAGACGGGACCTTCTGACACCCTCACACAGAGTCCCCAGAGCCCAAAGCCTGGGGTCGGGTGATGGAAGGCTCAGCAGGGTTCTAGAACTGTCCTTTAGCGGAAGGAGTGGCCTGATGGTAGCAGAGGCCACGTGGGGCCTGGGTGGACCTCTGACAGGAATGCTGCACGCCAGGTTCCGTCTGGCTTAGATCTCTTGATTTCAAAAGGACTTAATGTAATTTGAGAATGGGTCTCTGTGTGCCTGGGCATAAATATTTGTCAGGAGGCAGTTTGCCTGTAAGTCAGCAGGAAAGTGTGCCCACGTTGGGACACTGTGTTTCTATGGAAAGTCGTCAGGGTCCCACGCGTGAGCGGGCCTCTGAGGGAACCTCAGTGCGGACGGTACGCCTGCGTGCGTCTGCCATTGACAGGGTCTGGAGGACAGGGTGTGGCCTGGTGGCAGGGGCGTGGAGCCCTCCCCTTGCTGTCCTTCCCTGAGGCTGGTCCAGGAAGCACAACGGGGGCTGCGGCCAGCAAGTCAGAGATGAACTCCCTCCTGGCCAGGGGCTGGGGACCCTAAAACACGGGACTCAGGTGGCCTAGATCCTACACTCAGCCCATGGAGGCCGGGCTACCAGTTTATTAATTTGACAGGAGAAAAGCAGATCCTTTGGTGATACAAATAGAGCAACCTGGCTGGCAGATGGGCGGGTGGGCTGAGAGCAAAACGAGGGTCCTCAGTTAGATGGAGCATCTGCGTGTGGTTTCCTGAGTTGAGAAAAAGACCCCCTTTTCTTGGGGACCCTTTTCCTCCCACTTCACTTGTGTGGTGCTGGCAGGGTGAGCCTGTCTGTGGGGGACTCTTAGTGACCAACAGCTCTGTGGCTTCGCTGACTGACCCCTGTGGTGCCTCAGTTTGCTCATCTGTGAAATGGGAAGGAGAAGCTTCACAGCCGTGCCCCCCGTGTCGTGGAGTGGATCTGGGCTGCGGAAGCCGACCCCACAGGACGGTGACCAGGGCCTGGAGGCCGGGCCGCATTGACTTGCATCCAGGTGGTTCCAGGGCCTGCCCCACCCCCGTCCTTTCTTCAGCTTGATTTTGGTGCCCAAGTCGGTTCCATTTTTCCTTAGCGAGTTTGAGTTGGGTTTTTAGAGTCCTGAAAATCACCCAAGATGGCCCCACTGCTGTCCTTATCTGGGGTGCATTGCTCCAGTGGGACCGCAGGGTCTGAGGTCTCGTCGGCGCCTCTGACCAATCACCGCCTCCCGCCGTTGCTGGGGTGCAGTCTGCTCACCTCTCCTGTTTATAGCTTCTTCCTTAGACAGACCAGGCCCCCTCCTATCTACACATAGCTTTCTTTTCTGGTCCTTTAGTAATTTATTCCTGATGGTAACAAAAATATGTCTCAGGGTATATAGTCCTTTTTAACAAAGGTACCTTTTCAGACTGCGGCGTACGTGACATTTTAGCTCCAGATGGGTTCTGCTAGACCCATTCCTAAGAGACATAGGCGTGTCACCGTTGTCCTGTTAGAGTGACCTGTCTTCTTTACAAGGATTCTTTTCTTAAACATTTTTCCTTGAACATACAGGTTTTGAAGTGTCACAATTCAATTGTATGTAGTATATTCACAGAGTTGTGCGACCACCCCGCTGCCGCGTTCCAAAACATTTCACCAACCCACAGGGGGACCTTTGAGCAGTCATTGGACGTCCCTCCCTGCCCCTAGCTGCTGGCAGCCACTAGTCTGCTTTCTGTCTCTACGGAGCTGCCTGTTCTGGGCTTTCCTATACGTGGAATCAGACAGTATGTGATGTTCTGGACCTGTCTTCTTCCGCTATGCTGTTTTCAGGATTCTCCATGCTGTAGCATGTGTCATAATTCCCTTCCTTTTATAGTGATATTCCATTGTATGATAGACCACGGTGTGATGGCCCGTTTATCCGTCAGTGGACACTTGGGTTGTTTCTTCCTTTTGGCTCTTATGAATGGTGCAGCTAAGCGTCATATTTTGCAATCCTAATTTGATTCTAAGAGCTTTCTTCTCTTCCAAGTTCTGGGAGCAAACCCTAGCTTTCATGCCTGCGCCCTCCATCTCCAATCTCCAGGAATTTATCAACCTCCAAGAGGCAGGGCTTGACCTGGTGTTGAGTTGGTGGACAAGCTGGGGCCACTGTCACACATAAACCAGTTTGGGGTTGTCCCTGTGGATTCAGTCACCTGTGTATTGACACAGCAGTGCCAGGAATGGTGAGTCACCGGCAGGAAGTGTCACTTACTAGGAAGGGGAGGCGGGGTGTCAGTACAGACCTAGGCCAGGTGTTTCTCCAGGTGTGGTCCTTTGTCACCTGCATCAGGTTCACAGGGGAGACTTGTCAGCAAACAGCTTTCCAGTCCTCCTCGGTGCCCCCCATCCCTCAGCCTTTCCACACCTGCTGTGAGGCAGGTCTGAAGTGACTGCAGCAAAGGGGGCTCCCTTGCATCCTGATCTGATCTGCCAGCTGAAGGGACAGGCTGGAGAAAGCAGGGTGGCCGCCCCCGCAGCATAGCTGGGAAGCTCTCTGGTTCCCTTGACCCAGGGTCCCCGTCTGCCCATCTCCCCAGGTCACAGTCACCTAACTGCTCCCCCCCGCCCCCCGCCTCTGCAGTCACAACCCCCAGGGCGTTCCTGTTCCCCACCTTCACCTCTGTAAATGAACTCACCTAAAATGATGCTAATCCACGGTGCTTTCCTGTGGGGTCTCTGCATGACAGCTCCGCCTGTCCCTACCCAGCGAAAGTGGCCAGGCAGGGCCAGGAACCTGCATTTCACAGACCCTGAACTCCTTGGAGCTGGGCAACCACTGGCCCAGTAGGTCACTGGCGTTCTCGGCTTCCTTGTGTCCAGACCCTGGACTGACCGCCCTTATGCCTTTCAGAGCATCCGCCAGTGGAAGCAAACGTTTACCGACCCTTCCTGACCTCCAGATTTTGCAGGTTTAACACACGCCTTACAGGCAAAACGTAGTATGCCTGTAAGAATGACTCCCCCCACCCCCACCCCCACCCCACCCCCAAGGCCCCCTGTGCACAGACACTTAGCTTCCTTTCAGCGACTCACTTGCAATCCCTTGGCTGTGCCCCTGGAAGTGGAGTTCCCCGCCCCCCCCCCACCCCCCCCAGAGGGTGAGGACCTGACTGAGTCCCTGCAGCTGTTCCCACCCAGCCCTCTGGCTCCAGCCACTAATCCTGACCTGGACTGGCGGGGAGTGGCGGAAACCCGAGAAAGCTGCCCTCCTGTAGGGGCGGCTGGACAGAGGACAGCCGGGATGGGTGGGGGGCAGCCTGGCCTCCTGTGTCTCTTCCTGCTTTATTCTAACAGTTTTTCCTTCCTTCCTCCCTCCCTCCCTCTTTCTTTCCTTCCTTCCGTCCTTCCTTCCTTCCTCTGGGGAAGGGCATGGTCAGAAAATCTCAAAAGGTCCACTTTGCTGCCTCGGGAGTATCGTACCCAAATTCATGGGTTTGGGTAAAAATGGATCAGTCAGAAAGCTGTGGAGTCGCCTGTATGTATAAGAAACATACTCCCTTTATTTGTAGTACATTGTTAACTGTTACAAAAACATTCCAGAAAGCAAGCCAGCAAGACGAGTGCAGCCAGGACCGCAGCACGCCCAGAGCTGCTGGTCTCTGGACTCTGGGCCCACCTTACTCTACCTTGTCACCTGGGCTGTTTGGCCTCCAGGGTCCAGGCAGGGCGTGAGCCCGCCGCAGATGGGAAGGTGGGTCTGTGCCGTGTGGGCCTCCAGGGTCACCCCTCCAGCCTGTGGCTCGAAGAGGGACAGAGACAGAGGGAGGTCGTGGAGGAGGGACCAGGCGGGCCGCAGTGACAGCAGCGAATGGCCCCTGTGGTGTGGAGGTTGAGATGAAGGCTTGGGGTATCACACAGTGTCTGTACATCCTGGGGCAAGTTGGTTCTCCAAATCTGCTTCGTTATCTCTGCTCATCGAACATGCTTGGGAGATTTCAGTTAGTGGGTAAAGCCCTCAGCATGGCCTGGCCCATGGGACAGGGCTCTATCCACCAGGTGAGAATTGAAATGACTGCTGTTTATCCAGAGTCAGGTGGACCCATACCTGGGAAATAGAGCAGGGAGGCAGATTGCAGGCAGTTTGGGAATGGGAGTATCTGAAAGAAGGCAGAGGGGGGGTGGAGGGTGACCTGGCCAGAGAGCAGGTAGAGTCTAGAGTCTGGGTTGGCCTGGGGACCAGGTGGGCCACCTCCTGCGTGCTGCCTGTTTTTGTAAATAAAGTTTATTGGAAGCCAGCCATGCCCACTCATCAGCTATGACTGTCTTTGCCTTTTAGACCTAAAGCCAAGTGGATCCAAGAGGCCACATGGCCCGCAAAGCCTAATGCATTCACTGTCTGGCCCTTTGGTGTCACCAGGCAGGGGACATCTGGCGAGGTCTGGAGACATTTTTGGTCCTCATAACGGGTTGGGAGGTGCTGCTGACCCCTGGTGGGGTGGGTAGAAGCTGGGGTGGTGCCGTCCTGTATGCACAGGAAGCCCCCACAGAAAAAAGGAGCAGGCCCCAAATGTCAGTAGTGCCGGGATTAAGAAACGCTGCTTTCTAGAAAAAGTTTGCTGTTTCAGCTGGAGACCAGAGACTGGACTGGATGGGGGGAAGGAGGCATCTGGGGTGAGTGCCTCTGGGCCGTGCCCTTCGCGAGGATGGGGGTTAGGAGTACGTGCCGCTCTGGATGGGGCTGCGGCGGCTGTTATACAAGACAGGGCTGCCGTGGAGACATGGGTTTGGGCTTCAACAGAGACTAGGTGGCTCTTAGCCAGTCCCTGGACTGTGGCTCGGCCCCTAAAGAGAGAGAGTGAGCAGAGCGCAAGGCAGGAACAGACACTGGGGACATCGCACACTCGAGGGCAGGCAGAGGAAGACAAACCTGATGGAAGGTGGGACGGCCCAGTCACAGGGGCGCTGGGGAGACCCCTCAAAAGCCAGCTGTGTGGGTGGCCGCAAGCTGCCAGGTGAGACAGGCTCAGGAAAGCACCCTTAGGGCATGGGTCCCTGTGGGCCTTCATCTCCAGCCCCAGTGAGAACACTGTGTCCGAGCTGTGGGTGGGGGAGAGAGAGCTGGTTCCAGAGGAGGGCAGCAGGGCCGAGCTGTCTGTGCAGGAGGAAGGACAGCGGCTGCAGGAGCTGTGGGGACAGCCGGTGCCATGGAGGATGTTTATGAGCTAAAAGGAGGGCGGCCCATTCCCAGCCTCCTCAGCACCAGCCTGCCAGCATGAGCCCCATGCCGGCTTGTAGGGAAGGAGGCCCCTGCTGCTCAGGGCTGTGGCTTCCAGGCTGGGGCTGTGCGGTGATTGACAGCACAGCTTTCCCGAGAGGAGGAGGGGCCAGGGAGAAGGTGCCACTGAGAATCAGGTTGGATTTGTGGTGTCAACCACGACAAAGCAAAGCAGAGGACAGAGACACAGTGCGGTGGTGCCCCTTTCTGCTTGTGGGTAATTAGTTTCTTTTCCTGAGTTTTATTCTCTGTATAAAATAATCACTCTCAGGCACTTCATCGTTGGAGGTAAAGGAAAAGCTTCTCCCCGCTGCCCTGGGTCCTGGCTATGCCCTCGGGCTCTGGGCCACACTGGCTACCTGTCGTGTGGGTCATGTGGGTCGTCTCGAGTCACCGTCAGAACTGTAGGGACACAAGCTGAATTACCTGAAGGCACGGCCTGGTGCAGTGTCTGGCAAACTGTCCCCTGCAGGCGGCCATCAGGTCGGTTGAAGTCCATTTCCTGTCTGGTACAGGCTTGTAGCAGAAGCTTGTGGAAGAGGACGCTGATCCACATGAGGTTTACTTGATGCTTATGTTTAGAAACCCATGGGAGCAGCCGTTGCATCTGTTCCCCTTTGGGGGCCCTGCTGTGGTCCCCAGGCCCGGCTGACGCCCAGTGCCTGTGTAGTCAATGCCCTGACCTAAGAAACACACCACTGCTGATGACCGTTAGGTTTTCAGGACAGAAACCTCCCTGGACAGACAGGAAGAAGGCTGTGGACACAGGAAGTCTTGCTTTGGAGTAGAGTCACTTTCACGTACAGTGAGATTGGAGCAACCCCAGGGCCTGCGTCGGTTTCAGTTCTACATACTGAGTGGCCGTGGCTGTGCGGGGTTCTGGGGGGTGCTGGCGGTGCTGGACGCCGTCCTGGCTGAGCCAAAGCATATGGCCTGACTGGGGAAACACAATGAGATAAGCAGTTACAGTCTATTCATTAGGTCCTGTTGTACGGTGCCTTGGCTGGGGACCACAGATGGGGTGTTGACTCGGAGGGAAGCTTATTGGTGTAGGACCGGCCATCCCGTGGACCTGGCAGATGCCCTGTGCCCTAGCGTTGGCTCTGAGGAGGCAGCAAAAGCAGTAACTGATGGGAAGATGCCTGGACCTCTGTGGTGGGTCCCACGGTCCCCCCATGTCACACACAGTTCAGTGATGCACGGCCACGCTGAGTGGCCTGGGGTCTTCAGCACACAGGCAGGTCATCTGCACAGGACCAGCTGGTGCTGGTTGACGAGGGCGATAGTACAGAATGTGCTCCCTGAAGTTCTTTTAACGGGAGCTGAGGGAGTTGCCGTTCCCTGCCAAGTTCTCGCGCTTCTTACTGTGCTCCCATACGTGTGCGTGTCTCACACAAAGAAAGCTCCGAAGTGTGCTTACACCTCTTGTGTCCGAGTGGGGCATGTGAGCAACTCCACTAGAAGAGCCTGTTTGTTCTCTTACAACCAGCAACCCATGTGTCCCCAGACCTGGCCTCCTCCCAGGCCACACTCACGTGTCCCCTTCACCTGACTGGCCGGCCCAGCCGAGTGCCCACGGGGCTGCTGGGCCGTCCGCACCTGTTGCAAAGCGGTGAGTTTTCCCAAATGCTTGGCTGTGTGTTCACCTGGTCCAGTCACTGCCCCATCACAGGAGAAAAGCTCAGTCAGATTCCCGCCCAGTGCAGTTCAGTTGGATCAGCTGTGCAGGCAGGGCCGGAAGACCTTTCTGCGGCAGGAACCACACCTGCCAGGCCACGCAAGGGCCCCGGAATTCCGGAAGCCACATCGGGCTGCTCGTTAGCGAGCCCACAGTGGGGGTTCCAGGTGTCACTCATCGGTTAAGACACATTGATCTCTTCAAAATCAAAATGTTCTTAAGGGCAGAGCTGCCCAGCGGTGAGAAGAGCTCCCCTCCCCTGGGTACTCCAGTTCTGCAGCCAACGGATGACCCATCGTTTCGAGGGCCCTTGTGCGTGTGCCTGGCACACGTCTACAAAGAACTTCGCCCGCAGAATTTACTGTGGTGGGTGTGGTACTCAGGAGCTTGTGTGTGACACCCAAAAAGTACTGCTGCCCTTGAGTGATTTTGTGACGGGCTCAGGGGTCGGGAGTCGGTGACAGCAAAGCAGTGCAGGCAGACTTGGTGGAAGGCCAGGTGAGCTCGACCAGGTGTGGCCGAGCAGAAACTTCCAGGCCAGGGGAGCGGCACGCCCACCTGAGCAGGCTGCATTTGGGTTTTCAGTGGGACAGGCTCTCTGAGCTGGTCAGAGGTTAGGCTGATGTGGTCAGTGCCAAACCTAAGGGCTTGCATTTGGGAAGCTGGGCGGGAGATGGTGGCTTGGCTGTTGAATGAGTGGGTTTTCCCCAAGGAATGAGGGCATGCAGGTAGTGGGGGGCTTAAAGGGCTCTGGGGAAGGGCCAAGTCCTCACAGATGGGGAGAATTTGGTTGGGCCTAGGGGCGGCCAGGCTGGGGACCATCTCCCATCACCATCTGCTGTTGAGGCTGAGAGAATGGGCTCTGGGTTCTAAATAGAACGACTGTTGTACTTTGGTGGGTGAGTGGGTGAGTGAGTGGGGTCCAGGTTGAACAGTGATTCTCTGTCCTGTCTGCGAGTTAAAATTACATGAGAGCTTTTTAAAAGTGAAATTATTGCTTAAAAGCTACCCCAGGAGTTTGTCCTCAGCACCCAGGGTTGAGAAACTGTTAAACCGGGCGCCCTTTGGGGAATAAGCGTGTGGACATGGCTGGGAGGTGGAGGCTGGGAGTCCTGCCGGTCGCGGGAAATGGAAGGGAAGAGGGTGAGAGATGAGAGAGGCAGGAGCCTCCCAGCCAGTGGCTCAGGTTTACAGGGTACCAACGACATTGATAACAGCCCTCAGGGAGGACGGGGGTTCTCAGGAGGGGCGGTTTTGCCCCCCAGGAGACACTTGGCAATGGCCAGACATTTTGGGTTGCTGGGCGCAGAGATGCCTCTGGCTTGCAGTGGGCAGAGGCCAGGGATGCTGTTAAACATCCTACTATGCACAGGGCGGCCCCCAACCCAAAGTGATCCCGTCTAAGCAGTTAATGAGCCAAGACTGGGAACCCCTGACCTGGGAGAGGCAGATGAGTGTTGGTGTTTCACCAAGCACGTGGCACGAGTTAGCAGATTTAAACCAACACCCTTGGAAGAGATAGATGGTGTGATTGTCCTTGTTTTTTAGATGGAGGCGTGGAGGCACCAAGAAGTTAAGTAACTTGCCCATCTGAGGGGTTTCAGACTTGGAACAAAGTGACTCTATTGATGAAAGGGGAGGTCACCGAAGGTGAGAAGATGGTGACTGTGGTGTTGAGTAAATAGGGACGCCTCCAAGTAGAAATGCAGAGAATGTGTGGTTTGTAGGAGACTGGGTTTATTTTAGTCCCTGGCACATGGCTGTTTGGGGACACCAGTGCTGTGCCCACACGTCCTCAGTCTCCAAGGAAGACAGTGAAGGGAAATGATAGTCACTGAGTACTCTATGCTCCCCTAGCTGGGCAGATTTTACTGTCCTCCTGTTGCAGGTGATATAAACAGGCTCAGAGAGGTTAAGTCACTTGTCTGAGATCACACAGCAGGCCTTTGCACTCAGATCTAACTCCAAAAACCCTGTGTTTCCTTCTTTGTGCCATGTCATCACCCAAATTTAGTCCCCACTGCAGTCCCAGGAGGAAGAGGAAGACACTGGTGGTATTGTAATAATTTATTAAAGGTCAGGTGAGGAAAGCAGGGACTAAGCCAGAACACCATGCCAGGACTCGGGGAACAGATCTGGGCCCCGACTCCAGCTGTGGGGCTGGAGGCAGGGTGCTGAGCATTCAGACGGACCCACTGTGTCTTATCTGTAAGCGCAGGGACAAAACGACCCGCCTTTCGCAGGAGGAAGAAGGTCGGCCTACTTGGGAGAAGACAAGTACGTATGTACTCACAATTACAACACACGTTCCCCAAACAGCCTTTCCTTGCCTGGTCTTCTTCCAGAATTCTTGTCTCTTGAATCAGTAAAGGTGAGATTCAGTTTGTGCCAGAAGACACATTAAAAGTCTAACTGCCGATTGACAGGGGCTGTCTGGCCTCCGCCGTCTGACCTCCAGGCCTCAGCGCTCTACCTGCGTGTCCGTCCTGCTGCCAGCCCTTTCCCCTTCCCTGGCAGAAGGTCCCGTTGCTCCTTCGCGGCCATCAGGCGGGAACTTTGTACCTGGAGCTGTGTCCTGTCTCCCTGCCTCTCTGGAGCCCCAGTGCGTCCCGCAGCCTTCTCTCGCGCCCTCCTCTTCTGCCAGCTGCTGGAATTTCTATTCTGGGTTTTGCCTCTGTGTTTGTTTTCAGCGCTGTGACTACATAGGGTGTCTATTTGAATGACTAAATATTTGTCTTCGTTGGGACATGTACTGCTGCAGACTGGCGGGACCCCAGTGCAAGGAACGTGACGTTGTGGCCAGGTCGTTTGTTCCTCAGAGCTCCTGAGGTGGAGCCCTGTGGGGGACGAGACGTTGCCCCGTTCTGCCTGCACTGAGGGTGCGCTGCTCTGCTCCGTCCTCCCCTCCCATTTTCAGGCGGTTGGAGCGTATTCTTAGGTAATCGCAGTGTTCCGACAGCTCCAGGATTTTAGTGAAAGTAGCTGTTTCAAAGCCTCAGTTACTTGGTTGCTACTGAGAAATGCCTTTGGGAGTCTCTTGGGGTGATTTGGCAAGAGCTTTACAACAATGTGGTGGCTATGGAGGTGTAATTACCCATGGCTGCCGACATCCCACTCATCCTTCAGGAATGTGTAGTGAGCAGCCGTCAGGCCATAGCCTGCCACTTTGGGATCTTAGAAAAGAATGTTCCGGAAATGTGGAGGCAAGACCACGTTTTGCGATAGAGGCCGTGACCCTGGGTTTTGGGAGCTTCACCTTCATTTGCTTCCTGGAGTTCCGGTTGTATTCAATGTGACAGAAAAGACAGATGGGGACAGGTTCCCCAGAACGCGGGAGGCCACACCCACAGAGAAGAGAGGCAGGTTCTGAGAAGGTGAATCTGTGTCCAGACCTTTTTCTCTTCTAGCTTCTGGTGGCCTGTTAGGTTCCTGGGGCTTCCGTAACAAAGGACCACAAGCTCAGGGACCTGAAACAACAGAAATGCATGTTCTCACTGTTCTGGGGGCCAAATGTCTGCAATCAAGGTCTGAGACCAAGGTGTCTGCAGGTTTGGTTGCGTCTGAGGCCGTGAGGGAGAGTCTGTCCCAAGCTGCCCTTGAGGCCTCACGAGATCTTCCCTCTGTGCCCAAACTTCCCCTTTCTGTTGTATAAGAGCACCAGTCCTATTGGACGAGGGCCCACCCTATCACTTCGTCTGACTTTGATCCTCTGCAAAGACCCTGTTTCCGAGCAAGGTCATATTTGCAGCTATTAGAGGTTAGGACTTCAACACCTTTCGTTGGGGCAGGGGGAGGAACGACACGATTCAACTCATAACAGAAGAGATTAGAAAAATGTGAGCATACGTGACTTCTCAGTGTCATCCCTTCCCTGGCATGGTGGCTTTTAGGTTTTAACCAAAGGCACTTACTTGCTTGTGTGCATGGCTTGCTGTGTGACCCTAAAACCCCAACCCCTTGGTCAGGCCTTAAGACGCTGAAACAAATGGAAAGAAAGTGCAGTGAACATTGTTAAACCTTCATTACACACAACCCACAGCTGTAATAATTAGCAGTGGAGCTAGGATTTATGAACTGATTAGTGGTTTATAAAGGAATGATACTAGCTCATTTAATAAAGCACCTAGAAACCCAACTGGGTTTCACTCTTTGCCGCAGCAGAAATCATAGCCTTCCAAACCACAGTGGTGCAGTTGAGAAACAGCAAAGCCGTGTGAAAAACACGGGGGTGTCTCACAGAGACTTAGCGCATGTGTAGATAAAAAGCACAGGGCTTGCGCGTGAACTAGGTCCTACGTGACGAGCTGTGACTTCTGACCTCTCTGGAGCATTAACCATGCACCATGTGTGTGCACAGTCTCACATCTGAACCTTTGCTGCTGTTGTCCCGTCTTCTTGCACATGGGGACAGCGAGGCACAGAGGTCAGGGGAGCGTTGCTGCGTTGGTGAGGGGTTACATGGGGCCTTTCTGAAGCAGTGACATTGACCTGAGACCTGTGACACCAGTTGTCAGAAGGTGACATTGGGGGCGGGGCAAGGGGGAGACAGAGCTTACCTGCCAGAGGGAACAGCCAGTGCAAGGGCCCTGGGGCAGAAATGAGTTAAACTCAGGAAGGGAGTGCACCAAGGAGGAAACAGGTCGTGGAGAAGCAGGTGGGGCCAGGTCAGGCAGTCCCAGTAAAGAGGTTAGACTTATCAGAAGTACGGGGAGATGCCAGTGGAGAGTTCATTTGTTAACTAAGGAGAATGGCTTCGTTGTGTGTGTTTGCTTGGGGGTGAAGGGTGTGGGGCCACAGAGACAGGTGGCAGGCTGCTGTGGGGAGCCCAGGTGAGACATGAGGTGCTTAGGTAAGGGCAGGCAGGAGAGGGAAGGATCAGGCCGACATACTGTGGGGGTGGAATTGATTGGACCTGCAGAATCGACTGATTGCGAGGGCAGAGGTGAAGCTTTGGGGCAGAAGACGTATGCCCCCGCTTCTCCCCCAAACCCCCCCCCAAAAAAAAGCCTAATTTACTCTTTGTCCCTTTACAGAAAGGGTTTTCCAGTCCCTGCTCTACCCTACCCTGGAACTCATTTTTAAATAAAGGGAGACCCACCATTTTTCTGGAAGAAAAGAGAATAGTACAAAGATGTCAGTTCTTACCAATGCCAACAATATCCTACTGGGGTTGCTTTGTAAAGGAAGCAAGAGGCGGGAAAGCATTTTATTAAATTATTCTAAAATTCACTTGCAAGAAAAAAGTGGGAAAAAATAACTGATAGGAGATTTTGAAATAGAATGGTTCGTGGAAACTAGTCCTTCCAGACAGCCCCACGTGGTAAAGCTACCAGTGCAGTTAAATAAGGACTAGTGTTACACACATCGTCTGACGAATGTCGCAGCGTAGGCCAGATTCAAATCCCAGTGTCCACGCACATTTAAAATGCATTAGGATGACATCACATCAGTCAGGAGGGGACACATTGTTCAGGAACCCAAGCAGAAGTAATTGCTCAGCTGTTTGCCAATTAATTTTCTAAGTTCCTCACTGAGCAGCAAAATAAATTCTTCGTGCATTAATGTCAGTACACAAATCATTTCTTTAAAATAAAGGAGATTAGATGTGAATGTTTATCAAATTTTTATTAGAAGAAGCCTTTCTGGGCTACAAGGCGAAATAAAGGAAAGATGGGTGCAGGTGCATGATTGAGACTGTATCAGGTTAGCAAATGGATAGTGCATCCAGGAGCAACGGTATGTTGATTTAAGACTGTCATTGAGCAAAGAACCCAAAATGAGAGCCACAAAATAGGAAATAAGATGTGGAAGACGTTTGAAGACACTGCTGGCTGGTGGTCAAAGGAACGTGCATTTGAGCTTCGATGAGCCGTCCCCCACTTGTCGGACTCGCAGAGCTCTCTGCCCGGCCTGCTGGCGAACGGTGGCAAATGGACATCTGCTGCTGTTGAGAGTAGAAATTGCTACAACTTTCCAGGAACGTGTTTGGCAGTGCTTCCTGCTCTACTAGACGGTGGTCCTAAGAATATAATCCAAAATGCTCGGGAAGATTAGGTATAGAGTCGGTCACAGCGCTGCCACGTAGAGCTGCAAACATTCGGAAGCTGCTGGGAGAGTCAGGGTCAAGTGCGCCCCCTCTGCAGAACTGAAAATAAGGCTCAGACAGTCTGGTCGGACCGAGCACATTTCTGAAACTTGTTTGATGTTGACTTTGTCCCTTCTCGAATCTCCTTTCTACCTGTAACAATTCTGTACCCAAATCCAATTCGTGTGGGGTTTTCCCCACGTCACCAATTCTCCAACACCAACAGGGTATCCTCGAATTCGGCTCAGTTCTGACACGAGCCACCGGTCACCACAGGTGACGGGCTCAGTCCCACAGGACTGCCGTCCCCCCACCCACGTCAGTCAATCTCGAGTCCAGGTTGTCACCTGTGCTTCTGACCGACTGGTTATAGACGGGAGGTTCCACCGACCCTCTCCTTGGGGTCAACTGATTTGCTAGAGTGGCTCACAGAACTGAGACATTTACCTGCTAGATTACGGGTTTATTGTAAAAGGACATAACTCAGGAACAGCCAGGTGAAGGCGATGCACAGGGCGCGATATGTGGAGGGGACATGGAGCTTCCACACTCAACTCCGGGCTCACCAGTCTCGCCAGTCTCCATGTTCACCAACCCAGAATCTCTCCGAACCCCTTCCTTTTGGGGTTTTTATGGAGGACTCATTACACAGACATGATTGATTAGATCATGGGCTTGGCAGTGGATCCAACCTCCAGCCCCTCTCCCCCTGCAGAGGTCAGAGACTGAAAGTCCCACCCCTCTAATCACGTGGTTGGTTCTCCTGAACCAGCCCCATCCTTAGGTGCCCTGGAGAAGTCCAAAGCTCACCTCGGCAACCTAGCAGAAGATAGTAATACTTTCATAGTTCTCTTTGCTTAGGAAATTCCAAGGGTTTTAGGATCTCGGTGCCAGAAAGGGGACGACAAGCACTAAATATGTTTTTCTTGATAAGAATCACAGTGTCACCGTCAGGTAGCCTGCATTTCCTAGTCAGTAGAGTCCTAGGGCCAGGCGTCCCTTTGATTTTCATTTAATGGCAAATGAGTCCCCAAATCACAGAGCTGAAACTGAGACGCCTGGATTTAGATGCGTGGGGGTGGACACATCGTTCAAGTGTTTGAAAGGCTTCAGAGTCAACCCCTCGCGTGGCATACGTTTATATCTGCTCAGAAAACGGCCTTGAAAGGTTGGAAAGACCCCACTGGAACCCCTGCCCGGCTGTTTGGGAATAAGAATGGAAGTTTATTTTCTGAAATGCATTTTTAATTGCAGCAAGTAGAAGGTTTAAGAAAATTAAGATGAAGAACAAAACTACCCATACCCTTGCCCCCTAGACATAATTAAGCATTTTGTGTGAAATTTCCTTGTTTTCCTAGCAAATACACAATTTTTAATACAAAGTGGAATAGGACTTCATTGTAAAATTTGTGGGTTTAATTTTTCTTGATATTATGTTGTGTGGATTTTCCATACTGTTAAATATTAGAAAGTGAATTTTAATGGCTTTGTAACCCTCCATGGAGATGGAACACCCTTGGCCTGTGTTGGGTAGGTAGGTGTGAGCAGTGCTGTGGATAAGGCATTTCATGTACATCTTTGATCCTAAAGATACGGATATTTGTGGGGCAGTGGGATGGGAGAAGGAATAAGGGCCCCCTCCTCTCTCATTTCCTTAAGGAGCATGGATGGAGTTTATAGATTTGTAATCGGTGTATTGTTCTAGACATCTTGGTTAGTAATGGATGGTCACAGTAGGTCTTAGGAAAGCAGTTCCTTCCTTCCCTCCGTGAAGTCCATTGGTTGCTGACTGTGCAGATGCTAGATCCTCAGGAAACTGGTGGGTGGAACTGCACTGATTCCCTCCCATGGCTGACGGGAAGCACCACCCAAGGCAAGTATGGAAAGTCACCTCGGGAACTGAGTCCTTACGTATAGGCTTCCCTCCTGGGCAGGACCAGCGCCCGCCGATGGTGTCCCTGGGAACACTATACCAGGCCCCTCTCGTATCTGTTGGTTATTTTTCAGCACTACCAGTTCGCTGGTTCAACCAACGGTGGAGTTTTGCAAGGGCTGTCGCTCATCCTCATGTCCCTTTTGGTGGCAGTGGCTCCTGCCGTGTCTTCGTGGTATTAAATTCCTATCTCGAACTAGAGCCTCAGCCATGGCGTGTGTGTATCAGTGTCAAGAACTGTCAGTTGAACCAGGGGCAGCATTAGGGCCTCAGAAGCTGCCTCCCTTCCCTGGCTGGTTGGAATCCAGCGTTTTCATCTCACAAACGAGCCTCCGAGAAAACCCTTTTGACAAAAAACAAGCCTCAGTTTCTTCATCTGTATAGTGGGTGGCTCCGGCGTTTCTCAGAGTGGTATCTAAGCTGAACCTGAAAAAATTAATTCGTAAGTTAATATGTACTAGAAAAGATATGTCAATATATCTTGTGGGTAAACTAATAGCTTCCTCTTTAAAGCGACAGAAAGCCGCCTTTAACATAACTGCCTTGAATAAACTTAAGTTGACAAAGGAGAATAAATAATATTTGATTTTTTCTTTTCTTAAGGAAGACACAAAATCAATGACTAATGTTTGGAAACCACAAATCCTTCCAGGGCTGATGTTTTGCACTCCTGAGGAATGTGTCAGGCGGGTCAGCCCCAGTTAAGCGAGTGGGATCCCATCCATCGCTGTCAGAACTTCTGCAGCGATGGTCACGCTTTCTCTTTCTAGTCACTGGCTGGGGACCAGAAGTATTTCTGGCCTGGGCTGATCACAAGATCCTATTTCACAGCCTGTCTGCTGCCAGCTCGCTCTCACGGGTGGGCTGGCCTTCCCATGTGACTCGGGGAGGCAGACCACAGCCGCCATCGTGATGAACTCCCCGCCCCCGCCCCCCACCACCATATCCCATGCTAGATGAGCACTTGACAGGCCACCCGTTGGTTAGTCTTTGAACTCCTTCCCATTTTCAGCAGCTGGGTGATGGAGCAGATGAAAAGCGTCCACACGGGCTGTGATCGGCCAGCGAGCTGTCTGGGCGTCCAGTCTCATGCGAGCCCAGGAGACATAGTGGGACCCCTCCTTCTCTCTTCTTGGTGTCAGTCTCATGTATGATGTTGTCCCAGCTAAATGATGAGTGGTAGAGGGAAAGGACCGGGTCCTGCATTGCCTTGTATCTCTGGTGGTCGCCCAAGTGCACTGGTTCTGAATAAGTGTTTGAACAAAACATTTGTCTGTTCAACAGATGGCACCAAACACCAACTTGGGCCAGACAGTGTGTTTGCTACTGGGGGATTATAAAGATAGAGAAGCCATGGAAACGAGTGTAGTTGTTAGGGAACTAAGAAATCACGTGCAGAGTCTCAGCTGTGATGCTCAGGATGAAAGCAGTGACGGCGCAGTGAAGTTGACGGGTGCCTCCCAGGGGAGCTCCGAGAGGAGATGGAGTCCACATGCCACGGCGCGGTCTGACGGGGGTTCCTCTCACAGGGGTAGGTTTCAATGTAGCAGAAGTTGGGAGGCCCTCTTGGGTCTTCAAGACGGTGGGGTGGGGAGAAAGATGACAGAAGTTTGGGTGGTGCCTGCGATGTTTTGGAGCCAGGTCAAAGGAATGGTAGCTGTTTGACAAAAGTTCCGGGCATACAAAGGAAAGCGTGATACAGACGTGGAGAGCAGGCTAGAGCGTGAGGGTCTGGAAAGACAGGGCAGGAGCTTTGGACTGTCTTCTGCAGACTGGGGAGCCTCTGGTGAAGAGCCTGAGGTGGTTGACTTTGCCCGAGGAAATGATGGCGTTGGTCCAGCAGGCCACAAGGAGCAGTCCCTCAGCCGGGCGTCCAGTCGCCTGCAGGGAGAAGGCCAGGTGGTAGAAAGCTCAGGCTGCAGAGACCCTCCCCAACCCTCCCGGCCCCCACCCACAACCTTCTGATTCTCCAGACCCAGATTTTCTGACTTTGTCATTGACCCCTGCAAATGTCCCAAGTGGTGCCTGCAGCGATCACACTGTGCACAGTAAAAACAGCGAGTGAGTGAGAGGTGCCCCACACAGGTCCTTTGCCCCCTCCCTGTAGGGCCTGTGGGCAGTTTTGGGTCATCAGCTTTGGGTGAACAGATAAAGACTTGAATGTGTGTGCCTGGCACACAGAACCTTCCTTCTCCACCGAGTTTCACACTCTTGTGTTTGTCTTAGACATGGTTCCTGAACACGACTGCTGTTAACGTTTATTTCTGTCCCCTGGACAGATGTTCAGCATGCAGCCTTGTGCCTAGAGGTAGGTGCTCAGCGGGTGTTCGCCGAGGTGATGTGATGCCCACCTGCCCGGGGGATCCCCACCTGGGATGCTCACCTTTCTCAGACTCGGGGCTGGGGGCATGGTTCTGCCCACAAACCGTGTCACTCTACCCAGACGGCCTGCTCAGGGGCTCCAAACCACGGTGGCCCCCCCTTAAACTGAGCTCAGTTGTGGAACTAAAGTGAAAAACATTGCAGACGACACTGGTAAATGAGGCCAGTGCGCCCTGGGGACACTCCCATGGGGCTGTGCTCTTTTCACCCCAAAAGGAGGCAGCCCTCCTTGAGACCACAGGGCAGCACTTTCGTCCTGTGCTCTAGGTGGACACAGAAAGGTTCTAGAGGTGAGGCTTCTGTCGCTGGGAGGAAAAGGCCCCCAAGGTCGGGGGAAGGGTCGAGTTTCACCGTGCAGTGCAGGCCCTGTCTCGTAACCGTAACCGGAGCCTGTGCCTTCCCTTCCATGGAGGGAGAGCCTGGAAAGGGGACACCAGTCACGTGTTGGCTTTCCACTTGGGCTGTTGCCCAGACCGGTCGGGTCAAGAGTCAAGAGGCAGAGAGATGGGGGTGCTGGTTTAGAGGCTGCGGATGGGTCTCCCTCCAGGGTTGTTGGTGTCGGAGGCAAAGTGGTAGTTAGACATTTAGAGGTGCACAGTTGCACACTCTCTGCCTCGCTGGGTCACTGCCAACCCACCTTCCTTCCAGCCTCAGTGTGACTCTGTGAAAGGCAGGTGTCCCCCACAGGCCCCCGCATTGCCGGTCAGGAGCCCAGGGTGTTGGGTTTCAGACGGTTGCTTTCAGGAGGACAGGTCAGCCGGGAGGGGTGTCTTTGGGTGATTTTGCTTCTCCGGGACACACTGTTTGGGGCGTGAGTGAGGTAGGCAGATGTGATGGAGTTTCTGTGACAGAGCCTGGTGACGGCAACCACCGAGGGTGGGTCGAAACTCATGCTTTCTTTTAACCTGGAGGAAATCTGATGAAATCACCATGACACTCCTACTCCAGAATTAAAATCCAATGTGAAGAATGAGTCATTGTGAACAAGGCAGGAGCACAGTTCGCCAGAGGGGGACCCAGAGCCCTCTTTCTGCCCGGGACCTCCTGCAGACGGCCTTCCCACGGCACCATCAGAGGTCATGGCCACCAGGGCACCTGGCAGGTCGCCTACGCAGTCTGGGCTCACAAACCTGCTCGTGATCTATTGTTTTTCCTGGTTCGTTTGTTTTTTAATTGTTCCTCGGACAGGACGTTGGCAGCTAGGACCCCACAAGAATATTCTGTGGTTCAGGAAGTCTGCCAGGGGAGCCGAGGGTTTCTGAGTTTGCCACCAGAACCTGTAAATAATTCTGCCTGTGCTCAATGTCATCGGTTCAGCAGCCAACCTCCCAGTTTCTGGGGAGGAGCTAGAAGCGGGCCCTTTTCTCTAAATGAATTGGCCTTTGGACAAGAAAAGGAAAACTCATTAGTTATGAGTCAGATACAAGTAAGCTTTAATGCCCCTTCCTGATTTCCACCAAAGCAGCAAGCGGTGGCGCCTTCACCGAGTCCAGGCGTGGTCAGCAGTGGGTGTGGGGTGGCTGTGACAGCCTGCCCTTCTCCGGGGTCCTGAGGTCCAGTGCTGGCCGCCTTGGCCAAGGGCGCATGCAGCTGCAGGCTGCCCTGGAGAGGGGACCGACCCCTGGGGCCAGCAGGTGAAGTCCTGTCCCTCTTGTGGGGTGGCCAAACTTGTAGGCCATGCCATCCAGGTATGTCCAAGCTGCCCACCCAAGTGACCCATCAGTGTTTTAGGATGTATGTAACTTGAGGTTTCCAGAATAGGATGGGATTCCTAAATTCAGCCTGCTGTATAAAATCAAGTCACATCAGCCATTTAGAGGACACTTGACACTTGTGATTTTTGGCTCCTCCAAGGAGGTTATCTCAGGGATACCAAAGGATTATCTCTGAGGCCTTCATCTTTATTTAAATACACAGCCCACCTGGCCTGGGCACAGCTTCCTCCTGGCAAGAAGAGCAACATACTCCTGATGGGGTAAGCATCCAGGGCTATGTGTAAAACACACCTGCTGCAGTGTCTGGAGCACAAGAAATGGTCAGTGTTTTGTCCACTACAAGCTGCGTGCTGTGAGACCAAATCTACACTATGCAAAATACCTCCCCAAAAGGGGAAGCCAGGCAAGCATTCATGGTCATTTGGCAAATATTTGGACTCATGGAAATATGTGGATGTTTAGACTTGATTAACTAACTGGACAGTGAAGATTGTTATCTTTATGACAGCGGAGTTCCAAATCCCATTTGATCCCTTCAAACCAAAGTCCATCCACCAGTCTGAGTTTTCCTCTCCACGAGCAGTTGGCCTTCAGATTGTTCACACTGCGCCTTCTTGTTCATTCACCAAGTGCAGACACATAAGAACCGCTGGGACATCACTTGACGATTACCTGTTCCTTGAATGGCAACCTCTGTGAGGGTATCTTTGTGTTTTTGAAAGGACTGTGGTTCTCTTTACATAAACTATTAGCACTTTTTGGCTCTCCACTGACTCAGGGTCATAACTATGTCCCCCCATCAATAATAAAGAAATATGATCCGTCTCCCAGAATTCCAGGCTTTCTGTGGTTCGTCATGCCCACACCCCTAGGGCCTGCTCTGACCCGGCGGCCTGCCTTCTTGGCAGTGACAGGGAAAGCAAGAACCTAATCACTCTGGAATGTTTGCCTCTTATCTGCCAACCTCCAGATTCTTCCAGGTGCCCTCTGCAAAGCCATCGTGGCGTCCCGTAGGTGTGTGAGCGAGCGCTTGGCCACCACTCTCCCAACCAGGTAGACTCAGCCCCACCCAGACTTCACCCACCTCGTCTGTCGGGAGCGTGGCTGTCTGTGCGGGGCTGTGAGGGTGGGGGGTCTCGTCCCAATGTTTCCTGTCCTCGCCGTGTCCACCTACATCCCACTGCCAGCACCGGCGCTCTCAGTAGCCTGCCTAACCTGTGCCGGTAGTTTTCAAAGATAAACGGCATTGCTGCTTCTATCTTTCTCATCTGCAGCCAAAGTTCTCTTTCTCAGGAACCTTCTGTGGCTTCCCAGATTCTCCAGGGCAACAACTGAACCCTTCACCAGGACCAGGGCTGCTGAGCCCCAGCTGTGGGCCAACAGCCACCAGGCCCTGCTGCTCGGTCCAGGCACCTCACATGGGTTATCTGATTCTGCACACAGCTCAGATCAGGACTGTGGCCCTGGTACCCACATGCCACCATAGGAAAACAGGCTTCACATTGCTGAGTATTAAACATAAGACCATCCCCGGAATGGCAGGGTGGAGGCGGACCTGGGGCTTCTCACTGCACAGCCGGCTCTCTGTCACGATGCTGCCTGGGAGCCTGAGGGAGGTGGCACTGGACAAACTAGTCACCCCGACAGCACAGGGGCTGCAGAGGGCAGTGTTGGGGCCCTCGGGTCCCTCAGTAGGGGTGACACACTGGGTCAGAAGCGGCATTTCCACCTGTCTTTGGATAGCAAAGCAAAGGACCTCAAACTAGGTCACATGAACCCAGTTATTTGGGGGTGAAATTCTGTCCTCAGGTTCCCGGCCAGCTGTGGCCAGCTGTGGTGTGTGTGCCCGGGTCTGTGGGAGAGCAGGTGAAATTCACAGCTTTGGTACTGGCTGGTCCTTTTCCTGTCCGTGGACCCTGGTGAAGATTTGCTCGCAGCCAATCATTGCATCCATCCCAGAACCCGCTAAAGGGCTGTGTGCGCCTTCCCAGAAAGAAAATAACGGAGGCCTTGGGAGTGATTCTTGTGTGCTTTCCCACAGAAACTTCCTGTACTGGCTTAGTAAGGACACACGGCTCAGTAGATACAGGGTCACACCTGCCTAAGTTACACGAAAACACCTCACATATGCAGATGGCCACTTGGGTATTTTACTTACAGTTGCTTATTTGGGGTCCAAGGAGGGTTTAAGGGGAGTGGACAGAGTGTGAGAGGGCTGTGCTAAGTGCCCCCCACCCGGCTGCCCTGGCACAGCCGTGGCTGCTCCTGCAATGGAACCAGCCACTCTGGGCAGGCGGAGATTTATTTCTCCTTTCCTGAACCTGGAACTAGCAGTGTAGACTGTACAGAGCCTGTGTCCTCCTCTTTGGCTGGAATGCATGGCTGGCCAGGTGCTAGAACAAATGTCACAAACCCCACTGTGCCCCAGGAAGACAGGGTGCCCACAGCAGGCCAGGCAGCACCAGTGGGCTGTGTGTACCCAGAGCACTGAGGACATGAGGGTGAGGTGGGCACAGAGCCCAGTGACGGAGTCCTGCTCTGCTTCCCTGGGCCAGGAAAAGGACTGGGCCTGTCGTTATTGGAATGGCCTCTGGAAGAAAGAGGAGCCCCATTTCCCATAAAATTAGTGTTTCACCCATGTTACACTTGCTCCAGGGAAGTTCTATTTTTTTCCTCTCTCTACTTTCAGGAAGAAGCACATTACACAGTCGACACCACCGTGCAGCATGATTGCTTGAGACAGAAGCTTAGCAATTGCTGGAAAAACTGGAGGAAGAAATATGAAACTGTAGCAGTTCACCCAGGAAGAGAGTTTGAAGATGGCGGCGCAGCGGATCCGAGCCGCCAACTCCAGCGGCCTCCCTCGGTGCAAGTCCGAGGGGACCTTGATTGACCTGAGTGAGGGGTTTCCAGAAACAAGCTTCAATGATGTCAGAGGTGAGCTCCTGGGGACAGAACTGTGGCTGAGGGAGGGGGTTGGGGTTGCAAGTGCTCGAACACCCAAGGGCGTCCTGCTGAAAGGCTGCCAAGTTCCCTTTCAGATCATTAAAGGTTAGCTCTCTAAACTTCATCACGTTATAGATTCAGCCCTGGAACGGTAACCACTTGTGTTTGTTTTGGGATTTTTTTCGTTTGTTTGTTTTTTGTTTTTGATGTGTTGGGAGGTTTTGAATTTTCCCTTTAGTAATGAAATGTCTTCATACAGAATAATGTTTGTTTTCTTTTTTTTTTTAATTGGGGAACAGTGTGTTTCTCCAGGGCCCATCAGCTCCAAGTCAAGTTGTTGTCCTTCAATCTAGTTGTGGAGGGCGCAGCGCAGTTCCAAGTCCAGTTGCCGTTTTCCATCTTTAGTTGCAGGGGGCGCAGCCCACCATCCCATGTGGGAATTGAACCAGCAACCTTGTTGTTGAGAGCTCGCATTCTAACCAGCTGAGCCATCCGGCCGCCCTTTGTTTTCTCTTTTGATATGTTTTGGTGACATTGAGGTAGGGAGCTTGGGGGAATAGAAAACTAGGGGAGAGGAGACTGGATGAATTATTGAGAAACACCAGAAAAGTAAAAGGGCGTCTGGGACAGCAGTCAGCAGGCTTTTTCTGCAAAGGGTCGTACAGGAACGATTTCAGGCCTTCCAAGAGACTTGATGTCTGTACAGCTATGCCACGCTGCCATTGTGGCTTGAAAGCAGTCATGGAAGAGAGTAAACAAATGGACATGGCTGTGTTCTGATGAAAGTGAACTGGCATCTTCAGGTGACTAACCGTGGAACTGGGAGGTCTGTGGGCAGAGCTGGCTCCCCGTTACTCTCTAGTCCTGACTTCCTGTTAAAACTTTATGGTTCCAACTTCCAGGAGAGGCATTTATTTTATAGGGGCCACCTTTGGAAGAGGTCACGTTTTGCACGTGGGCGGCTGGCCAGAGGTACACGGCTGGAGGCGTGCGTCCTCACACTGCTGCTGTGTTTTCTTTCCTCTTGTGGTGGACGACCTGGAGAATTATTGCGTCCAGTCAACAGTTCCAATACAACTTTATTTACAAAGCCATTACCTGCTTTAGAGGTGGCTCCGGGTTTTTAAGCGCCCTGTGCCTGTGGGTTTCCCTGATACCCACAAGGATGGGGGGAAAACCCACCTTTTGTTGCTATTGGTGTGTCATCCATCTTCTTCCTAGAAGCCCGCCCTGACCTCACTCGGCCACGGTCAGTGTCTGCTACGAGCTCTCCTGGTGCCGTGTGCCCCCCCACCCCCCACCCACCATCATCATGAATTGGCTTTTCCACGGGTTAACCAGACTCTGTTGAAATCACCGAGGTGCAGTAGGACCTTCCCCTTTGCTTTTATGTCTGTAGCCCCTCGCACAACGTCAGCTAAACAAGCAATTCTGGAACTAAACTGCTATCTCCCAGATGTAATGGTGACCTCTCCCCTGCAGTACTGACAATCATATGTCCATGCTTCTCCCTCCCGCTTTATCCTCCACGTTTCCTCTTCCTCTCTGCACCTCTGCGTGTGGCCCAGAGCATCGCGTTTAATGCTCTTCAAAGGAAGGCTGACACTGGGAGTTGGGAGACTATTGATAAGGGCAGCAGAGTTATTGGGTGTTGCTCTAAATAATTGAACCATTTATTTTTCATAGACTGATAATGACCATCATTTTCTGACCGTAGCGCAGAGAATCACACTTAATGCTGGAGAGTGTGAGTATAAATTGTGGGCTTGGGGTCAGAGTCTTGAAACAAGGGGCAGAGAGTTGAATTTTAACAAACAGTGACAATGATCTGGGAGGAGCTACTTTTCCTAAAAAGAATACCACAACTCGGGGTGGTGGGGAGACAGAGGACAGCTGGGGTGTGAGGAGGGGCTGGTGAGCTCCTGGGCGGGGGGTGCCCACAGGCCCTCTGGACTCTACTGTCCAGGGCAGCATTCCAGCCCAGCCGCTGCACACAAACCCGCATGGTGAACAGGCTTCAAGGTGGGAATTTATTCCAGCCGAAATATCAGCTGTGCAACCTTCTTCCTCTGCTGCATGTTTTACCTGCATAAGAACTGAGGCAGGAGGGTAGGAAATGTACTGTTCAGTGCACTGAATTTCCTGACACCCAGGGAGCAAGCTGTTCTGTATTAAAATTAAGGTAGCTGTGAATCTGGGCAGCACTCCCCAGAATTCAAGATGGAACTTGATGGAAGTTTTCCTGCATTTGATTGGATGGAAGTCCCTGCCGCCTGGGGTCCCCAGGTGCTCTGTGGCGGTTGACCGGTGGGGGCCCCTTCTAGAAGGGAGTTCACACCACTGTCCACCACTCTGGGGGGGCCCAGAGTGCCCCCCCCACTCAGGGGGAGCCCCTTGCCAGCCTGGTCCTTGAGTGGAACCATTGACCTTCTAAGGCAAGTACTTGGAATTTTAAGTGAAACTTGTTATTTTTCAGTCTGGTGAGACTAAAGTGATAATTTGCATGGATACGCTTTCTTAGGCTACCTACAAAGCCAGCTGAATCGCTTTGGGGTTTTTTTTAATTAAAAAAAAGAAAACATTACTGTAAGGGAATTATTCTGGGGGAACATAATAGCGATATAACTTTTGAGAGACTGTAACAAGATTTTAATAGCTTGCAGGCTTTCTTTAATTTTCATTTGGTTTTAATTTTCATGTGACATTTTCATTAGCTACGTCAGGAAGCAAACGTGGTTTCTATGACTGGAGCCCATGACTAGACAGCGAGGTGGGGGCGAAGGTCTGTTCTGACCCCCTAACCACAGCCTGACCCTTCTCCCTCTTCCCACCTCCTCCTCAAAGCCATTTCCTTTTACTTGGCTGTTTTTTATTTAGTCCCCTCCCTTCCTGGTTAAGTGATTTCTCTTTGGTGTGATTTTATGGCAGGGGGAGGGGCATTCTCACTTTGCCTCTCTCTGGCCATGACCTCTCTGTTATAAGCAGCAAGATGCGCCTTCATTCCATGAATCTTTATTGAACATCTGCCATGTGCCAGGCCCTATTCCTAGGATACCATGGGGAAACATAACAGACCCTAATAGAGCTTGCACTCTAGGGTGATGGAGTTTTCCCCAAAAAAAATCCAAGACAGATAAGTAAGGTGCGTGGTATATTGGTTGATGATAAGTGCTATGGAGAAAAATAAAATGTGGAGTGGAGATGTCTACCGTAACCTCACATTCTGTGAGTCCTCACCTTGGGCTAAGCATCGATAAGCTAAGTACTTTATCAGCATGATTTCATTTAATCCTCACCAGAGCCCATTGAAGGAACTTTTAATCCATCGTGAAGACTTCAGGTTCCAGAGGTCACACGGCTTCTGAGGTCCTGGGTTAAAAACCCAGGTCTAGTGATTCCCAGAGCCAGAGTCTCCCAACACCCAGTCAGAGGGCAGGAAGTGACAGCCTTCAAGCCCAGGTGTGCTTTCTACCAAGCACGTCTCTGTTACTTAGTTCACGTAAATAAATAGAAACGCCCTGCTCTATTTCCTAAGACTTGGCCAAGGAAATACAATTTAATTTTCATTATTTCCTTTCAAAGGAAAGGGAAACTGGCAGGTGGGGATTTTTTCGGAAGGCGAATTTGATAGAATTTGATAGAATAGAATGTTGACTTAATCATATGTGGTTGTAGTTCAACTGAAAATATGGTCCTTTCTCTGCTTGGTACAGAGGCAGCTTTAGAAGAAAAGCTTCCTTTCAATTGTGTGTTACAGGAAGCCAGTTTACCAGCACACTGTAAACCAAGGCGCAGTTTGGGTGGGGGAAGGGAAGAAGAATAAGGGGTTATTTCCCTCAGAAAGAACGTCATCCTCTGTATACACTTTGTCAAGTATGGGAGGGAGATAAAACACTTAGGTCTGGAATGATCCATTCTTTTTCAAAACACACACCACTTGTTTTCGAGGACTTATGTTTGACTATTCCAATTGCTGTCTACACTGGAAACATTCGTCGTTGGACGCCAAGAACCATAAATTAGCTTGCGTCACTGTCTAAAGTGTTGAGATTTTTCAGACTATTTAAACAGTTCAAAACTAATGTGAACTCCAACCAGACGTAAACCTTTGATTTTTAAAGTATGTGGGGGAGGCCATTGCCACGTTGTTATTTTGAATGATCATTTGAAGGAGGTTGAAAGAGACCTCAGAAGTTTTACTTTATATAAACAGTTTGATGAAGAGTGGGTACAACTTGGAAATGAGAGAAAGGGGCCTGAGAGTCAAGGGAACTGTCCCCTCCACTTACACATTTCGTGTTGATGGCAGAATACAGGATCCGCTCCTAAACACGAGGAATGCTTTAGAGGCTCTTTTCCAGTACCTGGTTACATGCCACGTGTCACTTAACTCTGAACATCACTGTGTTTTCTAAGTAAATCACATTCAGCTTCTCTTCTGCTGTCGGGGAGGCAGTTTGTCCTCTAACCTTACACGTTCTTTCGGCTGGTCTGATTAAATTGACGTAAGACAGAGTAACAGAAGAAACACAAATTTAATGACATATGTACATTGGGGCCCCACAAGAATATAAGACTGCAGGGCAGTCAGGCCAAAACAAGCTTCTATGCCGTCCTCAGCTGAGGAGGAGGAGGTTGGGGGGCTGGAAGTTCAAAGGGGGGGAAGACAGTTCCTAGGATGATGGGAGAGCAAATGTTTAATAAACAAATGTTTGCCCTGCCATGCAGACACAATGGGACGCAGAGAGGAGTGTCCCAGCCCACCATGCCTGGCTCACACTCTGTGTAGTTCTCTCTGGTGATAGTTCTCTTCCTGGACAGGCCCCTATCTAAATTCTTTTAGGTCGTTCAGGGGAAGGTAAAAAGGTTTTCCTGAGTCTTTTGGGCTTTGATTGTCTTCAGCTCAGTAGAGGCACATTTTGGGGGGGCCTGTTCTGCTCCCCTTCACTACCTAGCAGCATTTCCTGTCGGTTAGTTAGATAAAGAAAATTTTGGTCAAAATGAGATGTTTGAGACACAGGGACATGGTAAGTGTTCCGCTGTGCTGACTTGCTTTTCTGCGGATGGTAGAGACACTTCCTGCATGGCCTCCCCTGACTTGAGTGTCACACGGAGACGTGATGGCATGTGCTGAAGCACCCATGGTCTCATCAGTTTGTCGGCCAGTGAATCACACAGCAGATTTCACTTTGGGTGGTTTCTGTGAGTTACTTGCCTGGCTCCCTGCCCGTGTCTGCTGGGGTTTGTTCCTTAGGCCACTCTCCGCCTGGTTTTGGACAGTGTCCTGCAGCCGGCCATGTCCTCACCTTCTGTTCTGTGTTTGTGTTTTGCGCAGTGCCTTCTCCCAGTGCCTTGCTAGGAGACAATCCCACACCTTTTGGGAATGCAAAGGAAGTGATTGCAATCAAGGACTACTGCCCCAACAACTTCACCACCCTGAAGTTCTCCAAGGGTGACCATCTCTACGTCTTGGACACGTCAGGTGGGGAGTGGTGGTATGCGCACAACACTACAGAGATGGGCTACATCCCGTCCTCATATGTGCAGCCCTTAAACTACCGGAACTCCACCTTAAGTGACAGTGGGATGATTGACAATCTTCCCGACAGCCCAGACGAAGTGGCCAAGGAGTTAGATTTGCTCGGAGGATGGACGGATGACAAGAAGGGATCCGGCAAAACCTACAGTAACAACCCTTTCTGGAATGGGGTCCAAACAAACCCATTTCTGAATGGGAACGTGCCAGCGATGCCCAGCGTGGATGAGCTGGTGCCCAGAAGTACTGTGGATTTGCTGCTCTTTGATACCGGCCCGTCTTCCTTCACCGAGTCCAGCCTGGCCACTACGAGCAGCACCGGTAACATCTTGGACGAGCTGCCGGCCACAAATCAACTCCACGCGGAGCTGCCTGTCAGGCGGGACAACCCGTTCTTCAGAAGCAAACGTTCCTACAGTCTGTCGGAACTCTCTGTGCTCCAGGCCAAGTCCGATGCGCCCACGTCCTCGGGGTTTTTCACGGGCTTGAAGTCACCAGCCCCCGAGCAATTCCAGAGCCGGGAGGACTTCCGAGCTGCCTGGCTGAGCCACCGGAAGCTGGCCCGGTCTTGCCACGACTTGGACTTGCTGGGCCAAAGCCCCGGGTGGGGCCAGACCCAAGCCGTGGAGACGAACATTGTGTGCAAGCTGGATAGTTCCGGGGGCTCTGTGCAGCTGCCTGATACCAGCATCAGCATCCATGTGCCCGAGGGCCACGTGGCTCCGGGGGACACGCAGCAGATCGCCATGAAAGCGCTGCTGGACCCCCCCTTGGAACTCAACAGCGACAAGTGCAGCAGCGTCAGCCCCGTGCTGGAGGTGAAGCTGAGCACCCTGGAGGTGAAAACCTTTATCATCTTGGAGATGAAAGTTTCAGCCGAGGTGAAAAATGACATTTTCAGCAAAAGCACAGTGGGCCTCCAGTGCCTGAGGAGCGACATCAAGGAAGGGCCGTATGTCCCCATCCCGCTCGCCTGCAGCTACGGGGACACCGTCCAGGTGCATGTGGACAACCTGGAGCCCTGTATGTACCTGGCCATCGTGGCCCACGGCCCGAACATTCTCTACCCTTCCACCGTATGGGACTTCATCAATAAAAAAGTCACAGTGGGTCTCTACGGCCCCAAACACATTCACCCATCCTTCAAGACCGTGGTGACCATTTTTGGGCACGATTGCGCCCCAAAGACTCTCCTGGTCAGCGAGGTCACCCGTCAGGCCCCCAGCCCTGCCCCCGTGGCCCTGCAGCTCTGGGGCAAGCACCAGTTCGTCCTGTCCCGGCCCCAGGACCTCCAAGTCTGCATGTTTTCCAACATGACCAATTACGAGGTCAAAGCCGGTGAGCAGGCCAAAGTCGTGCGGGGCTTCCAGGTGAAGCTGGGCAAGGTGAGCCGCCTCATCTTCCCCATCACCTGCCAGAACCCCAGCGAGCTCTCCGACTTCACCTTGCGGGTCCAGGTGAAAGACGACCAGGAGGCCATCCTGACCCAGTTCTGCGTCCAGACTCCTCAGCCTCCCCCCAAAAGTGCCGTCAAGCCATCCGGGCAGAGACGGTTTCTCAAGAAGAACGAGGTCGGGAAAATCATTCTGTCCCCGTTTGCTGCCACTACCAAGTACCCAACTTTTCAGGACCGCCCGGTGTCCAGCCTCAAGTTCGGCAAGCTGCTCAAGACCGTGGTCCGGCAGAGCAAGAACCACTACCTGCTGGAGTACAAGAAAGGCGACGCCATCGCCCTGCTCAGCGAGGAGAAGATCCGGCTGAAGGGGCAGCTGTGGACCAAGGAGTGGTACATCGGCTACCACCAGGGGAAGGTGGGCCTGGTGCATGCCAAGAACGTGCTCGTGGTGGGCAAGGCCAGGCCCAGCCTGCTGTCCGGGCCCGAGCTGAGCACGACGCTGCTGCTGGAGCAAATCCTGCGGCCGTGCAAGTTCCTCACCTACATTTACGCCTCCGTCCGGACCCTGCTCATGGAGAACATCAGCAGCTGGCGCTCCTTCGCCGATGCCTTGGGCTACGGGAACCTCCCGCTCACCTTCTTCTGCCGCGCGGAGCTGGACAGTGAGCCTGAGCGGGTGGCGTCTGTCCTGGAGAAGCTGAAGGAGGACTGTAACAACACGGAGAACAAAGACCGCAAGTCCTTCCAGAAGGAGCTCATGATGGTAAGTGCCCCACGGGGTTTGCATCTGGGGCGGAGGGGGCGGAATCCAGCGTTTTCCTAACCCACGTGGGCACAGGTGTGGTTTAGTGAACCCGGACCAGTGTCTGGGCGCATCTTTGCTTCTGAAATACATGGGCGGGTTTTAAGCAACTGGGGGCCTGTGAGGGTCATGCCAGTCTCTTTTCCCACTGAATTTGTGAGCCCCTCACAGGTGTCAGAATGGGTCTCCTCATTCCCAGTGGGATGAGGACATAAGGGGGCCCAGTGCTCCAACTGGCTCTGTTTTGATCTCTTGGGAGAAGATTTATACTTTCGTCAAATTCCCAACAGGATCTGTGACTCAAAAATGTTAAGAACCACTGGCCAAAAGTCTGTCTTTATTTCGATGTGAGTTTTTCTCTCTGTGTCGCACTGAAGGCTGCCAGCATCTCTCTGTGTTACTGCTTCCTCTTCCTCCTCCTGTGTGTTCAAGTCGGGGGTGAGGACAGCCTCTGTCTTGCCAGCGCAACTGGGAACTGGAATCCTAAGAAGTGAAAGGGGGAAGTTGGTGTCACATTACGGATGCACCCTGGTCCACCAGCCCACTGGGACGCACGCACTGGACCCTTTCATGGCTCCAGCAGGCCTGGCTCTGCCCCAGTCCCACACCCCACAGGCAACCCCACTCTTACAAGTTGGTTATGCTCTGGTAGTGACCTTGGAGAAGCTTGGAAAGGTCCTCTTGGCATCTGTCATTGAGTCTGCTGGACAGTCTCTATCGACTTCTTTCTAGGCTAGAAGCCGTCTCAGCTCCCTTCCCCATCCTGATAAGGACACATCTCTAGTTTTTGTTCCTATGGGAAAACCTGTGGGACTTGGTCATATGCTTTTCTTCCAAGTTCCACCGACTGCAGACAACCTTTTTTGTCTCCTCACTTTTGTAACTTTTGGTGCCGTTTCTGCCACGTCTACTCCCCTCAGTACCTGCCGTTTGGTGTGAGTACTTCTTGGACCGGGTCAGCCAAGTGTTGACCTACTGCACACATGTTTCTCTGCCGCCCCCTGGATCCAGGGGACAGGCGGGTACTGCGCCCTGTGGCATGGCCGCTGCTGCAGGGAGAGTGGGCAGCAGCCTGGGAGGCAGCGGGGCATGAAGGAAGACCCCTGGCAGTGGCCCACAGCAATCTAACGTGTCAGGTGCGTGGAGCAGACTGAGAACCTGACGTTGCCCAGAGGAAGGAGCTGGAAACTTTCAGTGGCGGCGGGTAGAGAAGTGACCCTGGCAACCAGGAGGTTGTTGTGGCATCCGTGATGGCAGCTGTAGCGGAGAGGACACGGGGTTGCCATGGCTTGGGGTGAGCAGAGGCAGCAGGGAATCCCCTAGACACCGTGTGGGCCCCCCCTTCAGGGCACACCTCGCTGGCCCACCTATACAATCAGTTCCCGAAAAAGCTCGTGTCAGGCCTGAGCTCCATGGATGGACCTGGCACGGAGGTGGAGTCGTGCTTTCAATGGAGCATGAACAGTATCGATTGTGCCTTCGTTACAGCTAACAAACGCTTGCCCAGAATGGGTGCAGGCGAAAATGAACCAACCTGAGCAGCGCCTTCCCAGCTATGGAAAAATGTCTGAGGGGGTGGCTTTTCCATTTCCTCATTTCTTTTCAGAAGACTTACATGATCGCCCTTTTTTTCCAACTTGGGGTCTTTCTCTGAGAGCAGATTCTTTGGTCGGCCTCCCTGGGTTAGTGTGTGTGTGTGTGGCTGGGCCCTCCCTCCTCCCCTGCCAGCCCCACACCCCCTGTGGCTCCCAGACTCCCAGAGAGGAGGAAATGAAACTTGATCTTGGCAGGAGCATGGCCTGAGGCAAGGTTAGACTTGTGGTGCTGAAGTGAAACCGGTTTTGCAGGGTTACTATCTCCTCATCATCCCTGAGCAGCAGATTTGAATGGTTGGCCAAACTTCTAGAAACCACAGACTGACTTATCCCAGCGTGTCTGAGGAGTCCCTGGAAACCAGGTGTTTTATTTCCAGGGACTTAGAAATCATGGAGCAGTCAAGTGTGCTACAAACTCAACCATGGAGCTAACCTGCCCCCCTCCACCCTGTCACAACCAGACCCCCGCTTTCCTAAACTCTGGTCGTGAAGATAGTCTTCTGTTTAATAATGATTCCTTGGTTCGGAAACCATGATTAAATGAATTAGACGGGGTGAAAGTTTTGGACTGCAAATGTGCAGGGAGGTGGGCAGGAAAGGAATCAAATAAGAGTTGCCCGTCTGTCCACTGCCATCAGAATGGGGTCCAGGCCCCTTCCTGTGCCCCCAGGCTGTGAGGCCTGTTCCTCCGCCTCCCATCTTGTGGGCCATATGTGCTCCCTGCACACCAGCCACCCCGGTCTTCTCGCTGCCCTTCTCGCTGCCCCCGCCTCAGGCCTCTGCACGTGCTGTTCCCTCTGTCTGGAATTCTCTTCCCCACCTCTGATTTCACGTGGCTGGCTTGTCATCTCCTTCAGGTAGGTACCGGCTCAAGCCTCATCTTTTCACACCTTTCCCACGACAAAGCTGCCTTGTGCCCCTGGGGGCCTGCCCCTCATCATTCGTATTACTGTCGTGGCGCTTTCTGAAATCCGAAATGGCCTTGCATACTCGGATTCATGTGTCTTATTGTTACCCCAATTGAACACAAAATCCACGAGAGAAAGGACCCTGGCATGTAGGAAACACTCAGGCATTTGGTGAATGAAAGAATGAATGAATGAATGAATGAATGGATGGCGCAGGCTGAGAATCTGGCCTGGACGCAGCTTTCTGTGGTCAGATCTTGCTTCTGTTCTTTGGTTCCATTCCCTCTCTCTGTTGTTTCAGTGCATATTTTCCGTATCAGAGCTTGTCCGCGAGGCATCCTGTGTGACACGTGGGCCGCCTGGGGTGCTCTGCACATTCTCACCCACATGGTTTGTGATCTCTGTGGGAGGATGGCCCTTCTGTCCCCGGCCCGCCGAGCTCTCCAGTAGAAGCCATGCCTGTCAGTGACAGACGATGGCCATCCAATGCCAAGGATGCCCCAGACCATTGAAAGTGGGGGGAGGGGTGGTGCTGGGCTCCAAAGACAGTAGCAGGGCCGATGGAGCCCTGGGGGTTAGAGGGCATTGAATGGACCCCTGGGGAGACACTGGAGTGGGCACCACCCGTCTGATGAGCTTTTGAAGTCAGAGTCTGTTGTCAAAGGTGGGGCAGGGACAGCTGAGCAGCAGGTGTGTGGCGGCTGCTTCTAACAGCCAGAAGGGCTGGCGCAGACAGCAGGAGTGGGCATTGGCTCGGCGCTCACTGGACGTCTCTGGTGCCTGCGCAGTGCTGACGGGTGGTGCTGGCACTGGGCTTTCGAAGGATGCGGACCATTCACTCATGGAAGACTTGGAGTGAAGGGTCAGCGAGTGCCAGGCCGACTTGTAATGGGCCCCGAAGAAAAGGTGGACCAGGGAAAGGCACATGGGGGGTGACGCCGGAGGGCCGTGCAGGCCCCCACTCCATGGGGAGGGGCTGTCAGCTCAGAGAACAGCGTGGGCAAGGGCAGGGGTGCAGAGGAGCACGGGCGGGGCACGGATAACAGTTTGTGGGGCGATGGGGTGGGGGCCTGGAGCCGCGTGGGGTGGTGGCCTGGAGCCGCGTGGGGTGGTGGTGCTGCTCCTCATCCCACAGGCACTGAGGGGTTCAGTGTCTTGGGGGAAGTGAATGGGAGTCCCAGTGGGCCCCGCATCCCTGCTTCTGTGAGTCCAGGTGTGTCCCTGCCCCTTGCCGTGTCCCAGGGTCGGAGCCACTCAGGTGGCAGTCAGTGAGTTCTCAGCCCTGCGTGTCATCCCTTCAGAAGAACACGACGCCCGAGGGTAGGGACCTAATTTTCATAGTCATCCTGGATTTACTCTTGTTAAGACAACAAGTGGGCAGTTCGTTTTTAGCAGAGGTGACAGGTGACAGATGCAGGCCAAGTTAAAGGGCTGCCAGGTTGGGGACACCCTCACAAGCTTGTGCATAGATTCCTTGGCCATTTACCTCCCCCATCTGATTTCAAACCTGGCAGCCCGTGGTGAGAGGGGCTCGCTCTGCAGCCAGCCCTTCCCTTCCTCCCTCCTCACCCGGCAGGTAGGGTTTGGATGGCTGGTTGGCCCGGGGTCTGCGGTCCGACCTGCATCGCGGACCTGCCCTGCGGTGCTGGTGACAGGCTCTTTGTTTTCATGCCCTTTGTTCTCATTGGTGACCTTCGGGGCTGCAGGGGTCTTTGGGTTTGCACAGCTGGCTTGGCTCCGCCCGGGTTTTGTTTTTTCCGGAATGAAAATAGTCCTCATTGGTTTTTCTATTTGTAAAGACAGCACATGCTTCTTTGGCGTTGATATTTTGTAGTGCTGAAGAGCAAGAGCAGAAGCAGAGGTCTTCCCAGAGGTGACCCAGAGGCGTATGCTGTGGTGATTGCTCAGCCCCCTGGGGTGTGGCCACAGTGCCGTCCCACATTCTGCCTCTCCTAGTCGAGCTTTCTGTGCCTGCAGTGGAGGCCGGGGGCACTCGGTGTGGGCAGCTGCTGTTGGTCCTCGGTCTGGGAGGGGCATGTGGCTTCCGTCGGCCCTCTACAGATGCCCTCACCGTGTGTGCCTGCGTGCTCATCCAAGTTTGTTCCATGACAATATTCTGGGAGCTGCAGGCCCACTGCAGGGAGTCGAGAAGACGTGTTGGCTCCATGGCAGCAAGTGTCACTTTGGGGCGAGCAAGGCCTGAGAACGACAGAAAAGTATTTTAAAAGCCCTGCAAGTGTCAAGTGCTGCTGTGGCTGAAGCACATGGACTGAATGATGCCTGTGTGTGAGTACGCACACCCTTCCTGCTCCATGAAAGTGGCACCTGGCCTGCCCTAGGCGGGGTCCACGCTCGTGTTTCCAACGGTCGACAGGTGGACAGAGAGAACAGTTTGCATTTCTCAGAACCTGTGTGTCCTGCGCCCAGAGCCCCTGGGGAGAGAGCAGTTTGGACTGTTTCTTCCAGGAATGACCTGAGCCAGAAGCAGGTGATTGGCGTGTTGTATAAGAAAGCGAGGCCGCCTCTGAGGCAGGCAGCTGAGCACACACGCGTTTGCCTTTTGTGTCCTGTGGTCAACCAGCACGCCCTGTCAGGACAGCAAGTGTGGCTGGAGGGAAGCCTGCCTGCCTCGTGGGTCTGGGCTTAAACCACTCCACACCAAAAGAATCTAAATTATCAGAAATTTCACCAGTTTATCACGTATCCCTCCCCCGTGCACATAAACACATAGGTAGGCACTCTTTGTATCTCCTGAAATTCAAAGCTAATAAACCCTGAAGTGTTTGAAACAACTTCACTTGAATATATCAAAATTCAAATGGAAACATCATGTGTTAAAATATCAGAAGTTGCAATGAAACATAACCCAGGCCAGTGCTATAGTTCTTGATGTCACGTGGGGCCTACAAGCTGGAAAGGCCATTGGCCTGAGGTCTAAGGGGTCTGGCTCTCCCTCCACCTCTGTCACCTCGCGCTGGGAGGGCCCTGGGCAGCCACGTGGAGTCTACAGGTGTCTGTAACACAGACAGCGTGCGGCCCACACAGGGAAGAGCTGGGGCCGGGCTGCCTGGAGGCTCTGGCTCTGATTCTCAGCGGGTGTGGGAGCCCCTCACGTCCCCTTCTCAGCTTAACCTGCAAAATGAGGTGAGTTCGGCGCTGCCTCCTGTTGGGTTCTGAGCTGTGGGTGAGCCGCGTCCCGCTCCCCGCAAGTGCTCAGTAATAGTAGCTTATTAAAGAAACAAACCCAGAGAAGGACCATGTGGTCCCCCAGCTCCCTGCCGGCCTGCCCCACGTAGAGCTAGTTGCCATCCAGCATCAGAGTAATCTGTCACCGTCACTCGTGTTTTAAAGTGCAGGCATTGAGCGGCCGGGGTGTCCAGCTGAAAGGTTTTTGAGTCACCCAGCCCAGCCAATGCTCTTACCAGAGAAGTCACTGCTCCTTCGTGTTGTTAGGTTCCCCAGGTAAACATAAAGTATAGATCAGGAAGGTCAGTCTAAAACAGCTGCTCCCTTGTAAAGAAAGCCGTCCGGCACATTGTAGCCCTGACTCGGGGCTGCGCCTCTTCCCACAACCGGTAGCAGAGAATGTGCGGGAGCCGTGTGTGGCTCAGTGGGGGTGGGACTGTTGGCTTGTGCTTGTAACACCTGATCTGAGGAGTCCTGACGTGACTGACATGAGATGCTGGGGCAGAGGGCAGAGGGACGGAGAGAACGCCAGTCCTGGTGACAGCTTCTGCTCCTGCATCTCCTCGGTCTCATCCTTACCTGTCCGAAGTCCCAAGGGAGTGTCAGAGACCATCCCCAGGGGTGCCTCGGAGGCCCGCTGCCCAGGAAGCCAAGTCTTTTCCCATCATCGGGGTGTGCGGGTGTTAGAGGCTCCGTGGACAAGAGTGGGGCTGAGACGAGCCTTCCATGGTACAGGACAGTGACTCCCAGCACGCCCTCTCCTGCCCTCCTGGGGCCTGTCGGTGATGACATCCTGGCCACCTCAAAGCCGCATGCTAACCGTGCTGGCCTCATCCATTATTAGGGTCACACCAGACCCACTTACGTGATACCCAGCAGCTACATGTAACTGGGGTGACAACCCATATACGTCTCACGTGTGCAGACCAGCGGACCTGCTGGTTTGTGCAGCTGCTTTGGTTGCGTTTCTTATGCCGGAAATGATGAGGCTGCAGAGAACACATAAGGTGGCTGAGCCTTGTGTTGTGGAAACAGGCCCTTTGCTAGAAAGGAACCAAGTCCCAAGACGGCCGCGTGCTTGTCAGGGCCGAGCAGGGACTTGAGCAGGGCTGTCCCATTCCCTCCTTCCCGGGGTGATTGACAGTCCCCCCCACCCCACCCCAGTCCCTCCATTGTTAATGATCCCTGTCCTAAAGGGCACTAGAAAGTTCCTGCAACCTTGACAAAGAGTAATACTACTAATTCTGGAAAATGCCTCTTGGTGGTATGCCCTGTATCAGCCTTAGACCTCTTCTGCTTTCTTTATTCTCCCCTCCATGGGGGCCTTCACTGTGTCCCCCAAACCTGAGCCCCTGGTCTCAGTCAGAGCTGCAGACCCTGATGGGAGTCCGGCATCCCGCAGCTCCTGTGCCCATGCAGCGCTCCCGCGGGCCAAGTCAGCAGTCACACTCGGCAAGTCCGGCTCACCTCCCTGGAGCCCAGGCCAGGCCGTCTCTCTTAGCCAAGAGCATCGTTTGCTCTCAGTTGCCCCATTGGGAGTGGGAGCAGGATGTACACCTGTCACCCACACTCACCCTGTGTTTTGTGTCCTGGAGCTGCCGCAGCAAAGCAGCACAAACGGGGGCTCAAAACCACAGAAGTGTATCCTCCACGGTTCTGGAGATGCCGCAGGGTCGGTTCCTTTCTGGAGGCGGTGGGTGAGGGGGGTCCGGTCTGTGCCTCTGTCCCGGCTCCTGGCTGCTCCAGTGTTGTGGCCGCCTCACCCCATCTCTGCCTCTGTCCTTACCTGCACTTCTTCCCTCTGTCTCTGTGTCTGTGTCTCTCCTTGGAATCACACCAGTCATTGGATGAGGGGCCCATTCCAATCCAGTATGACCTAATTTTAACTAATTGATCTGCGAAGACCCTACTTCCAAATACGGTCACATCCTGAGGTTCCAGGTGGACACAGGTTTTGAAGGAGGACACTGGTAAACCCTGTCCACCCTGCAAATCATGGCTTATCCTGCATCCCGGGAGTCGCAGTGGAGCTGGAGTCCGGGGACATTTCCTGGGCCTCCCAGCGCTTGCTTCTGCCCGGGAAGGGAACTCCGCGGGCAGCCAGGGCCGCCCTCGCTGCTGCCTCTCACCCTGCTCCTTCCTCCCCAGGCCTTACTGAAGTTGGACTGCCAGGGCCTGGTGGTCAGACTCATCCAGGACTTCGTGCTGCTGACCACGGCCGTCGAGGTGGCGCAGCGTTGGAGGGAGCTGGCCGAGAAGCTGGCCAAGGTGTCCAAGCAGCAGATGGACGCGTACGAGTCTCCCCACCGGGACAGGAACGGGGTCGTGGACAGCGAGGTGAGCAGGGGCCGTGGCCCTCGGCCGGGGAGACACAATTGCAGCAGTGTCTACTTGAGAGTGTTTTTACGAGGACAGAATGAGCTGAGGGGGGGCACACTGCGGGCTCTCACTGAGCGGGGCCTGGTCTCACCCTTCTTGGGGTCGACAGTTGTGAGTCCCACTCTGACTCTGCCAAGAAATGGGAAGTTGGAACCGCGTGGGCAGAACTGCCATCCTGGCTAATCCCCGTCTTCATCCCGATTGAATAACGCACGAGCGGAGCCCTTTGAGATCCGCTCTGCTCTGGGTCTCTACCCAGGACCCTGCTGGGTGGATACCTGGGGTGCACGGGCCGGGGCTGGCCCGGGTCTTACTCGGAGACTCTTTCTTCTCTCACTTGTGTGTGGAGGTCGCTTTACGCTTCCAGAGACCTAGGAAGCAGGAAGTCCCAAGCGTAAGGGCATCCTTTAGTAACATGGTGAATTTCTAAATAAATGGCACAGATCAAAAGTGCCACAGCGATTGTCAGGAGAGAAGTCTTTTGTTTGTTCGGACGCCATGTGCTACGTACCTGCTAGTATCGTGCACGTTGCGTTGTCCCAGGAATGTGCTGGCCTGGGACAGACGGTTCCACCTGCTTCTTTGCATTTGTTTTACTCTTTTAAAAGAGTAGCATAAATAATGAGCCGAGGAACTGGAGCAGGTAATGGGATTGAATCTCTTACTGTCCTCTAATCATTTCCCCCCTTCCTTCCCTTTGTTTTGGACGACTCCACCATCCAGGCCATGTGGAAACCCGCGTATGACTTTTTACTAACCTGGAGCCACCAGGTCGGGGACAGCTACCGGGATGTCATCCAGGAGCTGCACACGGGCCTGGACAGAATGAAGAACCCCATCACCAAGCGCTGGAAACACCTCACGGGCGCGCTGATTCTGGTGAACTCCCTGGACATTCTGAGAGCGGCCGCCTTCAGTCCTGCGGACCAGGATGACTTTGTGATTTGAACAGGGCCCCCCACCTGCTGCTGCTCTGGGGCGCGCGTCCTCTGACGGTCCTGGATGCCCGTGCAGTCACGTGGAGTGGGGAGGGAGGAAGGGCCGGCTGCTCAGACACATCCAGGGTCGCTCTGGGCCGGAGCCGCACCCCAGGGCCAACCACATGCCACGTTCCACCTGCCGCTACCACGGCGGGGAGGCCTGAAGGGAATTTCTACTGCAGGTCATTGCCAATCAGATAGCTTTCTATTTGTTAAGCATATGTTTAAATTTAAAGTCATTTTTTTTAAAGTGTGGTGGGGAGGGGACAAACGCGAAAGGTGGTATCTAACTTTTTTAATGAACCGTAAAGATTAAAAACAAAAAAACCTCTAGGGGAAGATGCTGTTGAGGTTTTTATGTTCCATAAAGACCTTTTTAAATTATGTGACAGGTGTATGTATGTATTTAAAAGTCACTGGGGGCATTGCTTGGTCCCAGGCACACTTGGCATTTCAACACCTAGCACTGGAAGACGCTCGTTGGAGTGGTGGACCTTTTCCACTCCATCCTCGTAAAAGAGTAAACCGGGTGGGAACCATGGGTTTTCAGTCAGTGCAGCTCAAGCTCGTTCTCCCTGAGAGCGTCCTGGGTCCCACTGTCCCCTCTTGTTACTGTTTTCCGTCCCTTTGCCTCATGGTGCAGTAAATGACCAGCCACGGCACACGTGGACCTTTCTGTGGGCAACACTAAGTCCCCCACGAGTAATTGGTGCCCTTGCGATGAGGACTCAGCTGGGGAGATCTTCATGCCCCTTCCTGTACGCAGTTAGTTGTTCAAAAGAAACAGTGCCAGCTGTGAGTGAGGTGGGCCCTGCCAGCTAAGGTGCCATCGTCAAGTTTCTCCCTGGGGGCAGGGGAGCGCTTCCTGCAGGGCTCCGCCCCCCGGTGGGTATGAAGGACACTTCACCACAAAGGGCACCCTGTGCTGATGGGCAAGGGTGCCTGCGGCCACTTGCCAAACCCCACTTCATTTCATCTCACATTCAACCCCTCTGCCTTCCTGCTGTGTCCCATGTCTCCTTGGAAATGGATGGTATCAGGAAGCCATTTTTATTTATAATATAGGTTATCTGAGCAGGCGGGACATTCTGAAAATGAAAATATCTCCCACGTAAAAACTAGGACTTGGCAAAGTGTCGTATTGGTGACCTTTCTGGTTGTAGATCAACTTGCCTTGGTGAGTCCTGTGCTTGCACTGTAGCTGGCATCTTACAAGGAAGAAGGAGCAGAACTGAAGAAGTACCTGGCGGGTCCACAGAGCTGGTCCCCAGGCGTGTGCCAGGACACGCACTGTGCTCGTGTGACGTGATGTTGGGCCGCTTGGGGCCCCAAATCTCATTCCCCTCGTCTGCTTTTTGAAACATGTTAACTACTTAGTCTAATCAATGCATAACCCCTTGTTGGGCCGAGACATTCTTTTATCTCTATTGATTCATTTACGGAAGATCAACTGGCTAGAAAAAAACGACACACACACACACAAACAATACCACTATGTATATTATGCTGCAAGAACCAAGACACACAATTCCCCAGTCATCACGAAACAACCTTAAATCCTGCTTTTCGACTGTCCGCCTTCGTCCTTTCCAGAGATCATTTCTCACCTTTTCCCCAAAGAAGAAACAAAACCAGTTGCACCTTAAACCATGGATATTTTTCCTCAGGGGCTTAAAATAGTTTCCTATGCAACATGTCTTGTAGCACAAATTAAATCCTACAAAAGTTGCAGTAAATTTTATTTGGATATTTTGACCTATTAAGTGTGTGTGTGTTTTTTCCATACCCAACCAAACTTGAAATACGACCTAGTGTAAGTGTCTGTGCATAGGACTGTGGCTCCTCCCCTAACAGTCTCCCCTGGGTGACAGTGTGACGGCGGGGTTAGCTAATAATTTAATTGCTCGTGGAACATAGGGGTCTCCGTCGTCGCTGACCAGTGGGTATCAGTGTGGCCCAGAGCACCCAAAGGGTTCAATGGATGACTTGCCTTTTTCTGGGCCCAGTGCCCCTGGCACTCCCGATCCTACAATACACAGTTTAGGACTGAGCGTTTCTGCGTGTCAGGCATCGTCCCTAGGGACTCGCTGCAGCACGCAGGACTCCCCCGAGCCGGCCTTCCCCTCTTTGCTCTAGGAATACTGTGTTGTCCAGGGAGAAAATGGGGTGGGGGGGTGACTGATGGAGCCCAGCCCCACCTGGAGGTGGGGGAAGGCGTGGGGCTCAGGAAAGCCTCCTTGAAAAGTAACCCAAGATCTGAAGGCCGAGTAGGAACAAGCTGGCCCAAAGCCAGACCAGACCAGCGGAGCAGGGTGTGTGCAGCACAGCACTGAGAGAGGGTGAAGGGGACCACAAGAGGCTGACCCCTCCCGTGGTGTGGGGCATGTCGGATGAGCGAGGGTGGCCTCTGAGAGCCCCTCTGTCTCCGTCTTCATTCCAGCCCTGCCAGCTGAGGCCTCACACCCATTTTGCAGTTGAGGAAAACATCAGTGTGTTCCTGTCATACAGCTAAGAGCAGAGGTGG